>NW_027555625.1:344239235-344619235 GCF_003287225.1 Phascolarctos cinereus
TAACCTACCTTGTGAAACCATAGAATGTCCCAACCCCCTTGTACCTGCAGCCCCTCTCCCTCTGCCCAAATACTTTATAAGAACCCATGTCCAGTCCACTTTTTGGGCTCCCCAGAACTTGCTGCTGTGTGGAACCTCAGCTGCAACTCTTTGCTCCACTAAAGATCATAAATTTTGCAATACTCTTTCTTTCTCATAATTCAGGTTGGCACCAATTATCCTCAAATTAATGACATCATGGAAGGTGGTGTGGGACTAAAAAAAGCACTGTCTCTAGAGTCATAGGATCTGGGTTCAAATCCCACCTTTGGAGCTTATTACCTATATAACCGTTGACATTTCATTTGACCTCCATAGACTTCAATGTCCTTATCTGTAAAATGAGGGAGTGTGATGAGTGAAAAGCCCAAAAGACAGAGTTTCTGGGTAATTAACAATCAATTTATTGATTAGGGTAGTAAATAGTCAATAAATTGATGGTCAGTGGACTCTCTTGGTAACCAAAGACAACACCATGGGGATTCTTGAATACTCAAGGAGGTCCTCTGACAGGTGAAGATCAACCCTGATAGGTGAACAATTAATGAGGGGGTGGACGTATTTAATGAGGAGATGGGTTGAAAGTCCTGTTGAGAACTGTGATTTGATCATGGGACTCAGCTGCCTACAGCAATCTGGACTAAGGAATCCATCTCTACCTTTACCACTCTGGTTGGTTTCCTCTTTCATAAGTTGGGTCACCCTGAATTCTAATGGAGGCTCCCAAAGACAGGTACTTATTTCTTAAGGGCAAGAATTCACCTAGATTAGATTCTGTTTATAAGGTATTCCAGTTGAGTGAAGTGTTGCCCAATATGGCAGAACATGTACCCAGAGGATTTGCCCTTCAGAGAGTGATTGAGTGACCTGCAAAGGCTGATCCCTGAATGAGGGAAGGAAAAACCTCAATCTTAATTTAATAATTGGTTATTAATATAATAGAAAATGACAATTTCTCTCAGGATTAGGATAGACAGACAATCAGGCTTTGCAGTGGATAGTGTTAGATTTGGAATTAGGAAGACTTGAACTGAAATCCCAGTTAGTAGTTGTGTGACTCTGGGCAAATCACTTAGCTTCTCAGCCTCAGTTTTCTGATCTGTAAAATGGGGATAATAATAACCTATCTCACAAATCTGTTGTGAAGATCAAATGAGGTAACATATGTATCTAGATACCTTTGTAAACCTTAGTGTGGTATAAATGGTTACTGTAATTATAATAATAATATTTTTATTAGTAATAATAATAATGGCCTCTAAGACCCCTTCCAGTTCTACATCTATTGTGCTGAGAAAAAAGTTACAGAGCTTAGGCTTTTTGTCCTCTCGCTTAGTCAGAGAATACAGAATTTCATTCATCAAACCTGTTTCTGAGATATTATATGGCTCCTGATTTCAATGTAATATTCACCTTGCATGATACTTCATTCATCAATACTACAAGTGTCTATGATTTTGTTGCTGTAGCTAATCTTTCCACCCCAAACAAACATATCCCTCT
This sequence comes from Phascolarctos cinereus, assembly GCF_003287225.1. NCBI lineage: Eukaryota > Metazoa > Chordata > Mammalia > Diprotodontia > Phascolarctidae > Phascolarctos > Phascolarctos cinereus. Next base: position 344,240,778 of record NW_027555625.1, read on the forward strand.
GAGATTTAGTCACAAGATCACAGAACTAGAGAAGCTTTCTAGTCTAATACTTTTATTTGAAGATAAAGGTGAGTTCCAAGGGGTCAGGCATGGGGCTGGTTTAACATGCTTACTCATACCTTATTTTTCCTCATCCACCTTTGGTGTTCTGGCACTCAACTTATCTGTAGCTCCAAGAAGCTGTAGCATATGCAGCGGCCACATCCCAGTAAACTGTCTTGGCAGAGGAGCTAAGCCAGGTTGAGGGTAACTGACAAACCATAATACTATTAGGGGGTTGCCTATGCCAAGCATGTGAAGACTTCCCCCAGTGGAATAGGCAGATGAGAACAATTTGTTCCAATGGCAGGGGCTGGGGCTTAGAGCTTGATCATACATTGAAGATGCCAGGGTTATCCACTGCATCCCAGGCCATCACCAATTGTCCTGACTTTTGTCTTGCCATTGGACTTTGATGACTCTGGAAGGGAGAGTGAGGCCAACAAGCTGGTGCAACTCTGCCTCACTTAAATCCAATTCACCCTGTGATGTCATTGGTCCTCTTCAAAACTGAAGGGCAAACAACAACACACAACTCCTGCCTCATACAGCAGCCTTATGCAGCTATTTATAATGAGTCGAAGGTGCTCCAGAAAGGATCTCCTTCCCAAATATATCTTTCCTACTATCTACCAAAGCCCCATTTGCCCCATACTTATTATAGTTCTGTTGCTATTCACAGGGACTAAAATCTCACCACTAGAGATCTGTATCTCTTAGGTCTTAAAAGATTTTTTTGTCTTTTCAGAGTAATCGGTAAAAATGAAAAAGCTCCCAGGGAAGGTAGAACTTAAGGTGAACAAACTGATAGCTAGCTAAGAATAAATTCTGAAGGATCAGGTATACCAGGAAAAGAGAAAGGATCATAGAACAGGAAAGTAGATAAATCCCTAAAACAAGCCAACCACTTTAGAATTTGGCAAAAGTCTAGTCATAGATCAGCTCAGTAAATGCTTTCATTGGTGGCAATGTGAAGACCTCAAAAAAGCATATCTCAAGCAACAGGTCCTATACTGGAATTCAAAAGCTAGAGTGAGATGAAAAAGATCTCCATATTCTGAGCCAGCAAGTTGCATTCCCGTGTTGCTGTGTTACATCACAGTACTTAAAAGGCTTCAGATTGGCTGCTGCTGTATTTCCCCACTGGAAGAAGGCAGAAAGCACAGTGCACCTCCCAGGCAAGTAGCCAAGTGTCCCCATGGCTTTCTGGGGGAGCTTAATTCTCAGATAAATGGTGTTTGCCTTTCAACTTCTCAATTACAGTAAGCAACCATAGACACAACACAGAAATAATTGTGCAAGTCTTTTGCTCTTCAGGAATCTCATTAAAATGAGCAATATCCTGGCTTTAAGTCAGACAAGAGTATGATGGCATTGCCCTTTCTATGAACAACTATTCTTTCCAGTGCTACAGTAAATGGTGCTGATCAAACTGGAAAATAGAAAGTTACATTTATTAAAATGCAGAAGAAAGATCCCAGCAATGGTGAATACTTTTAAAGATCAATTATGCAATGTCTGGGTAGTGACACAAAAATATATTTTTTAAACTTCTGAGCTCAAGGATAGAAGGATAGGGAGAGAGAGAGACAGAGACAGAGGGAAAGAGAGACAGAGGGAGCATCTCCACATATACTGCACAAAAGGAAGATTTAAATGATACCATGGATTTCCATTTCATATTGTCTGGTTTTATTACATGTATATAATAAATTCTGCAAGTTACTTTTACAACTGCTTTGCTGGTCTGTGCTTCCTTTTCTTTCCTTCTGTGTATTTTTATTTAAAAGGCTGTCTTTTTTTTGTCACTACTGCTATGTACTCTTTTCCTGCCCAATCCACCATTCCTCTAATTAAAAACAGAAAAAACAGTCTTTGTATTAGCATAATCAAATAAAAATAATGCACAAAGTGGCCATGTCCAAAAACACCTTGAGTCTATCACCTCTTTGCTAGAAAGTAATATGCTTTATCATATATCCTCTGGAGACATGGTTGGTTACCAAGCTAATCAGAGTTCTTAAATATTTTGAAGCTGTTTTTCTTTACAGTGTTGGTGTTCTTATATAAATTTTTCTTCTGATTCTGCTCACTTCATTCTCATTCGTCCATACTGCTTAGGAGTCTCTGAAATCATCTCTTTCATAATTTCTTATAGACCAATAAAATTCCATTGTATTCATATATCACAGCTCATTCAGACATTCCCCAATTGATGGATAGCCCCTTGAAGTCTAGTCTTTTTCTTTCCTTTCTGCCTTTTAAACTGTCCTTCAGGATTGCAACATTTGTTTTGCTGGCAAAACATTCACTCCCTGGTATTAACCTCCCTCAACCATCCCACTCTATCCCTACTTGTTTTCCTATTGAGTTTTAGATTTATATACATTAAATGTATGTGTGTGTGTGTATTGTGTGTGTGTGTGTTCAACCCTCTTTTATCCTTTTCAAGTAAGAGTGAAGTCCATCTGATTCCCGTTCTCCCCAGCCTTTCTTCCACCTTTGAATATTCTTCTTCTTACAACCCCAATAACGAGAAATAGCAGGTTCTATTCCCTTTCCTCTTTTCTTCACTGTCTTCCTCCTTTTACCCTCCCTTCTCTTTCCCCTCTTCAAACCTTCAGTACAGAATCAATCTCTTTTCAAGTCCTCCGTGTTTTTCTGATTTAACTTCCTTAATATCCTTTGAAGACATGAAATTTCAGAAAGAACACTTGTTTCTTCTCCTCCTATGAGCATGTAAATATTACATCATCCAGTACATCCTTTCATTGATCTAATACAGAAGTGTCAATCAAGCTTCAGAAACACTCCTACTGCCAATCCAGATTAAAATGTAAGACATATTTAAAAGATTAAAATACAATAAAAAATAAATAACATTACATTCGAATATATTTACCTTTCTAGGTTTCTCTTGACTCTTGTGTTTGTATTTCACAATAATCTGCTCAGCTCTGGTTATTTCATCTGGTCATTTCATCATTGAAAATAAAAAAAATACTCAAAAAATTTCTGTCCACTAAAGGTCTATTTTTTCCTCCTTGTATCTTAAGCTTTTCAGGGGAAATTACCCTTGGCTATAAGCCTTTATCTTCTATGTCTTGGACTAACATATTACAAGATGTCTTCTCATTCATAATAGAAGATGTCAGGACTTGTGTGTTCCTTAGTACTTGAACTTCTTCTTTTCTAGATGCCTATAGCACTTTTATTTTAAATAGGGCTCTGGATTTGAGCTATAACATTCCTGAGACTTTTCTGAAGTCCCTTTCAGAAGATGATTGGTAGATTCTTTCTACTTCACTTTGCCCTCTGGTTTTAATAGATTTGGTCAATTGTCTTTATGGTTTCTACAAACATAGTATAAGATTTTATAGAGCCTTGGTCTCTGGCCTGACTCTGGTCATGCTGGGAGGTTACTGCTTGTGCTGGTACTGTCTTTGATGATAACTGACTTTCCTATTGCCTGTGTACTTCTGGCTGATTTTATGTGCAGTTCTGGGGTGGAATAAATCATTATAATTTTTCACTGGATTTCTTGATTCAGGTTAGTCTTGTGCAAGTATGTCTAGGCACTTGCGATGAAAAGAACGAAGTTCTAGTAACGGCTTCAATTTTCTCAGCAAAATAAGAATCAAGACCCTTAGCTGAGAGTTTGTGGAGAGGAGAAATGATGAGAGGCTTGAGGAGAGACAAGAAAGTTAGGAATAATTTCTGTGTAGAGTGGGATAGGGAATGAATTAGGGAGGAGTAAGAGGATTGCCTTGCTGCAGAGAGCCAAGTAGCCATAAATTTATAGTGTATTCAATCAGGAAGACGGTGTGACTTCCTCCAGCTCCTTTCAGCAGCATGTGAGTAGGAATAGAAGAGGCAGTTGGTGGTGCATTATATTTGAGGGGGTATACCACAGCCATTCTGACACATGGGGCCTTTAAAGATCACCTATTCTATACCCCTTGCCTCTGGGCAGGACTATGTCTAAGACCAGTCCAGACGAATTAGTGTCTCTGCTACTTTCCAAAATTGCCAATAAATGACTCATACAACCTAGACAGCCTCAGAGAATACTGAATAACAAATTTAGGAGAGAAAAATAAACCCAGGATTCATCACCTTTTCCTTTCTTTACTTTGTTAAAACTCCTAGTAAATGATGCTGCAGAATCTAACCCTCAAGGGCTTGTGAAAAGAAATGCCTCTGAATACCCAGTGTCATCAGTACTTATTTATTTATGATTTAGTCTCCTTGTCTAAACTTGAACAAAGAACAGGATTAAAATTCATAATCATAATGAAGCAATGTTCTACATTTTGTGGTTGGAGTATGAGTCATTCAAATAAGAGACTAAATGTCTCTGTTTTTTTCAAGGAAAGTTTATATTTTGTTTACAATTATATTAAATACACATCTGTACATACAGAAGCCGACACTGACAGATGACGTTTTTGCAAATTTGAAATACATGTGAGCATAGGTTCTGTTTTCCAAGAAAATTCAGAAGTATTTGAGATAGCCAAATTTTGTGCAATTGAGAAACAGGATGCTGTTCTTAGTCAGCCAGGCTCAAAACCTGGGAGTTATCATTGTGTTCTTCCCTTCTCTCTTAACCCTCATCAGTTATAATTAGCAAATTTTGCCATTGGGGCAAGTAGCACAAAACAGCCCTGAGGTCAGACAGTACTAGACATATCTGGTGGAGGACAGAGACTGAGACTATACCCAATGGTGAGGAGACAGGGAGGGAACTGAGTTATTAGCCCCTTTGTTTGGAGATACCAGCATAGTATGAGCCTAATGTTGGAAGGATCAGTGCCAGGCTCAGAAAGGAGAAGCTCATCTAGAAAGTGGCCATCAGTGTTTGGAAATTTTTCCATCTGCTAGTTTCCTACTTTACCTAATTATCCTTGTGAACTTGTTAAGCTGCTTGAAGGAATGAAAATGCTATCAAAATATAAATGTAATAAAAATTTAATTGCATGGTCTTTGAAAATCATTATTTAAAAATTTGAAGACCTGAGGTCCTACTCAACTCATGACTCCACTTTCCACATCCAATCAGTCACTAAGCACTGTCAGTTTTTATTTTTTATTTCATCTTGTCTGTCCCTTTCCCCGTATTCTCTTCATTAGATTTTTTGTTGGGTTTTTTTCTTTCATTTTACAATTTGATTTTTTTTTCTTTCAATAGCTACTTCTCCTCAAGTGTCTGTAACCTATCTTGTATAACAGTGTCCTTAGACTGATCATGTCAAGGTGCAACTGAAATAAGCCTGTCAAGGCTCCCCACTAATTAATCTTATATCACAAGTTCAAATTCTGCTTGCTTAGCATCTAGACTCAAACCAATCTGGTCTCCACCTATTCACTAAAGTTAATTCTTATCACCACCCAGTACAAATCCTCTACTTCCTCAAGCTGGCTTCCTCAGAGCTGTCCACAGAACACACTGTCCCAGTGAACCAAAGCTCACATTGTTCTTCCTTCTTAGAATGTCCTCCCATTTCCCAATTGGTTCTCAATTTTTCTCTCCTCCTCAACTCTTGCCCTCATACTAGGAGATTTCGACAAACATAGTGAATCTCCCTCAAACACTAACCTCTCAGTTCCTCAACTTACTCATTTCTCATGTTCTACTCCTCCACCTTACCTCAGCTACACATAAAGACGAATACACTCTTGATCTTACCATCACTCATGAGTGTACTCTATGTTGAAGAATTCTGAAATCCCTTATCTGACCATAATCTATTGGCTTTTCACCTCTCCCTCTGCATTCGCTTGCAAAACTCTGGTCCTCATCCACACTATAACCTCCAGTCCCTTGACCTCTCAAGTCTCTCTCAGGCCATCTCCCCTAAAATAACCACTCTTTCCTCCTCTCTCCATCTTGATGCCTTAGTGAACCAATTCTGCTCTACATCATTCTCTTCTCTTGAATACCTAGCCCTCTTATCATTTAACCAACTACATCCAGCCCAACCTCAGCCTTGGAACACTCCCTACAAATTTCTGCTATACAACCTCAACTAGTCCCTCAATACTGCTAGCCATTCTTCCTGTGCTTGCCTTATCAACTCACTGTCCCATTCCTCACAGCGGCCCTTCCAAACCTTTTTATCCCTCCTCAAACTTCCCATGGGTTCCCCCTCCCTCTCCTCTCAGCTGAGAACCTTGCTTCATATTTTACAGAAAAAAATTGAGACTTTTCATTGTGAGCTTCCTATTTGACATTCAAAGCCCTTCATAACCTAACTGCCTTTTACTTTTCCAGTTTTCTTTTAAGTATTTATTTAGCATTTTATTTTCCCCAATTACCTGTAAAAACAATTTTTAACATTTGTTTTTTTTTATTTTGAGTTCTAAACTGCTCCCTCCCTATCCTCCCCCCTCGTTGAGAAGGCAAGCAATTTGATATTGGTTATACAGATGCATTCATGAAAAATATATTTCCATATTAGTCATGTTGTAAAAGAAAACATAGACCAAAAAAAAAAACCAAGAAAAATAAAGTTAAAAAAAACCTGCATTCAGATGCTCCATCAGTTCTTTCTCTAGAGATGGATAGCATTTTCCAGTCTTCTTCCATCTTTCTCCCTGATATGTACTCTTTGGGGCCTGGGACACTGGCCTCCTGGCTGTTCTGCTCCATCTCTTAGCTCCAGACATTTTCCCTGGCTGTGTCCCCCATGCCTAGAATGCCCTCCTTCACCCTCTCTGACTACTGACCTCCCACTTTCTTTAAGTCCCAACTAAAATCTTCCATGCTGAAGGAAGCCTTCCTCAACCCCCTTCAAATTCTAGTGTTTTCTCTCTGGTAATTATTTCCCATTCATCCTGTACATAGTTTGCTTTGTATACATTGTTTGCATGTGGTCTCCCCCATTATATTGCTAGCTCCTTGAGAGTAGGGACTGTCTTTTGCCTCTTTTTGCATCCCCAACACTTAGCATAGTGCCTGTCAAGTAGTGGGCCCTTAATAAATGTTTATTGACAGATTAATTATAATACTTACCTCATGGGGTTGATGTGAAGATTAAGTGAGATAATGAATGTTAGGTGTTCTGCAAACATTAAAGTGCTATATAAACATCTATTATTATTATTGTTATTATTACTGTTACTATCAGTGCATTTTAGGAAGCATATTGAAGGGGCAGCTAGGTGGTACAATGGATAGAGCACTGGTCCTGAAGTCAGGAGGACCTGAGTTCAAATCCGGCCTCAGATTCATGATATTCACTAGCTGTGTGACCCTGTGCAAGTCACCTAACCCCAATTGCCTTGTAAAGAAAGGAAGGAAGGAAGGAAGGAAGGAAGGAAGGAAGGAAGGAAGGAGGAGGATATTGATAAACTAGAGATCAGCAAGAGTAAAGTAACTTGGGTGGTGAGGGTAATCAAAATCATGCCAAATGAAGATGTATTGAAAAAAATTGGAGGTAGTTAAGTAGTTAGCCTAGAGAAGCAAGTTTAAAAGGAAACTAATGTGATATGTGTCTTTAACAAGCTGTGATCTTCAAAGGAATTTGATCTGTTTTGCTTGGTTATAGAGGACAGAAATAGGAACAAGGGGTAGGAGTCACAGGATGGCAAATTCTGGGTCTATACTAGTGTAATAGATAGCAAGGGGCTTGGCCCACCATTGTTACTCCATCCTCGGATCATTCTCATGATGTTCTTCCTGGTGGGAGCCCACAACTGTAAACAATCTCCCAAGCCTCTTTTTCATTTTCATTTTTATATTTTATTTATTTTGTTTTCAATTATGGAATAAAACAAGCATTTATAGAATACAGCACAATAAAAAAAGATTGCATATGAAGCTGCAAATCTATTATATACAACCTGCTATTCTTTTCAAGTATATAATAAAGTTATCATGTATATTTCTTTTTCTTTCTTTTTCTTCCCTCCCCCTTAGAGATGGCCACCATTAGATACAAATATGTATATATACACATATGTGAAATTATCCTATAAATACTTAAAAAGAACTGATAAAGTTCATTCTCTGGATGCAGATAGCATCTTCCATATACATCCTTTGTAGTTAATTTGAGTATTTATAATAGCCAAAAGTCCCATGCCTTTTCCACAAGTGTGCTAGTATCAGGCTAAGCACACTTACATGCTCTGAGGATGGAGCTTAGTAGCCCTAAAGCACTAAGAAGACCTTAAGAAAAGCTGTCCAAAAGTGGACTTTGCCACATCAAGAGGAAGTGAACTCCAAGTCCTTGGAGATCAGCAAACCTCACTGACAACTTGCCAGGAATTCCTGTTTGAAGCAAGGGTGGGACTTGATGATTTCTGAGGTGTCTCACAGCTCTAAGATTCTAAATATTGCCAAAGTGATCAAATGCCATGACTCGGCGTTCTGGGTTTGTACGCATTATAGTCTTAGAAGATTCTATTCAGAGGTATTGTTGTAGAGGCCATGTTTACTCTGCCAGTTCACTTTGATCAGGCCTTCTTCTCCCTACATTTTAATTTCTCCTTATACACTCACTCCTTTTCTGCTGCTTATAAACATGCGCAGAACTGTAACATATCTAAAAGCCATTCATTTGACCCCAAAGCAATCGTCCCTCTGTAATTGCACAGCCAAACCTAGAAAAAAATCATTGCCTTCATTTCTTCACCTTCCAATTACTTCCCAAGCCCTTGTGATCTGACTTCTGTCCACACCATTTCAATGAAACTGCTCACACCAAGGTCACCAATGACCTTTTATCATTCTTTATCCATTTTAACCTCTGCATTTCAGATACCCTTTGTGTAGGGCAGGAAGAAGAAGAAGGAGAAGGAGGAAGAGGAGAGCTAGAAAGAGAGACAGAGAGACAGAGACAGAGACAGAAAAGGGGGGGAGCCAATTGTTCTATTTTTATTGTGAACATTTAAACCTCAGAAATTGGCACACTACAAATCTGGCTTGACTTATTGTTGTGCTGATTGTCTAAACTTAAGAAAGTGATAGAGAAAGTGTTAACAATGCTTATTAAACTTAAAGTGTGTCCTGTGTAGATTTTTTTCAGAAATCTGGTTGTTAAACATTTGTCAGTCGGCCCCTGGATGTACTCTAGAGCTCTGTATTATGGCCTTTCTTCTCTCTCTACATCAGGAGTTCTTAATCTTTGTGTGTGTGTGTGTGTGTGTTACAGACCCTTATGGCAGTCTACTAAAGCCTATGGATACCATCTCGGAAATATGGTTATCAAAATTTTTTACAAAGCTCATGAATTCTATGTTAAACTTCTACTCTATACTCTATCAATTCCCTTGTTGCCTCCCCATCCCCCAACCTGGCCCACAGGGTATACACACATACAGACACACACCCCACAACTCATATATGTGGCCATGTAGATATAAATACACATATATTATACACACATGCATATATAATGCATAAGTATATATATGCATACACACACATAAATGTAAGATGGAGGCAGTTAGGTGTCTCAGTGGATAAAGAGCTGGGCCTGGAATCAGGAAGATCTGAGTGCAAATCTGGTCTTAGGTACTCATCAATTATGTGACCCTGGGCAAGTTACTTAACCTCCATTTATCTTAATCCATTGAAGAAGGAAATGGTGAACCACTTCAGTATTTTTGCCAAAGTGGGGTCGAGAAAAGTTGGATACAACTGAATGACTGAACAATGATAACCATATAAGTATATATAATATATAAAATATATGTTCATATGTAGATATATGTGTACATATATCTTATATTTACTTTTCTGTGTATATGTTATCTTCCCCAGAAGAATGGAAGTGTTTTTATGTCAGGCACCTTCTCTCTCTTTCTCTATGTACGTGTGTGTGTCTGTCTGTCTGTCTCTGTCTCTCTCAAGTCTTTATATACCCAGTGCTTTGCACAATTCCTGGCACACAAACAATAAGCATTAAAAATGCTTGTTAAATTGAATTGCACTGGATAGGGTGTGGGACTTCAAGTCAGGAATTCTCCCTGGGCTCCTCAGACTGCTAGAAGTGTGACCCAGAACAAGTCGTTTAATGAATGACTTGTCAGTTTTAACAAGTCACTCTCCCAAATTTACTCATAAAAAGAAGATGATGCTACCTGTAGCACCTATCTCATCAGGTTCCTAGGAAGCTCGAAAGAGACTAAACATAAAATGCTTTCTAAACCATAAAGAGATATATAAATGCCATTTATTAATGAAAAATATTTTAAAGGCTTTACGATTTGAGGTTGGGGAAGTTCTTTGATAAAACCTCTTCAAATTCCTTCAGTGTAATGATTTTCTTTATGGGATGAAAAAAATTAGATGTTAATAAACACATTATTTGGAAGCATAATTACATTATAAAACATCATTAAAAAGGCAACTAGACCCTTTGGGAATATTTAAATACTACCTTAATGGAAGAAAAATAGAGAGAAATTCCTCAAAGGTTTGTGTGTGTGTGTGTGTGTGTGGGGGGGGTTGTTCCTACCCCAAACTGTAGGAAACAAACCATTCAGGAGGTTTCTGGATGCTGAAGCACACAGCTTTCCCTTCTGCGGCTCCAGGCTGAGGTCACTCTCTGCCTGGCTTCCAGTACAGCACACAGCACACTGTACTATTGTCTAACATAGTTCCCCCTAGAGTTGATGGGAAACAGCTTGCCAAGACTATTCTAATTACCAACTATAATTATACCTCAGTCTAACACCTACAATCCAGGGGCCTTCCAGGAACCAACTTGGAACTGCATGAACTACTTCTCTTTTTATGAGGGGAGACAAGTCCTTAAGGAGACTCCAGAGTTTCCAGTGTGTCCACGGGGGTTAATGTAATAATAGCTCAATTCTTTATTTTGAAAGACATGTCAATCCAACTCTGCAGGACACCTGGAGAAGAGGGGCTGTAAACACATGTGATTCGCCCACTACCTCCTGGTTAAGACAACTTCACCCAAGGGAACCTCACAGAGCTGAACTTACATGCCTTTCAGAACGGAGGGGAAGCAAGAATAGAAACACGTGTTTCCAAATCTGAGTCTCTGGTGATGATTCAAACAAGAAACAATGTGTGCAGTCTCTGAAGAGGTCAGAAGAGAAGGCGACTATTATAATGGCATGGTAACAGGACTGTATTAGCAGGAGGGGATAAAATTTGAACCCTAGTCCTGGCTGAGACCTCGAAGAGTCTATGCTTACAGAAGAAAACACAAAATGCTAGATAGGTTGCAACTCTGCAGTCTAAAGTAAGAAGAATAGGTTTTCAGTTTTTTGTTTTTTGGGTTTTTTTTGAAGTCATATGTGAGGGAGCTCTTCTTTTCAGAGCTTTAGTATGATAGAAGCTCCTTCGGGGCTGGAAGTTAAAAAAACATTTTTTGAATCCCCAGTGACTAACATAGAGCCTTGACCCTAATGAACTCCTAAAATGTTTGTTCAATTGAATTAAAGTTGCAAAAGAATCATCATTACAAGGACAGCAGAGTAAAGAAATATGATATTTGGGAATTAATAACAAAAGGTTCCCAGTGCTCAGAAGCTTTCAGTGACTCTCTGTTGTTTGAAGGATAAAATATAAACTCTGTCTGGCATTTAAGACCCTCCACAATTCAAGTTCAGTTTCATTCTACTTCCCTTCACATACTTTATGATCCATCAAACCTGTACCACTGGCTATTCTCAATCATATCTTGACATCTCCCACCTCTGAGCATTGTTATAAGCCATTCCCCAGGCCTAAAACCAGCTCCTTCATTGTTTCTACCAGTTGAAATCCTTTTCTTTCTTCAGAATCCAGCTTCCTCTGTGGAGCCTCTCCTAATTCCCAGAGACTAAAGTAATCTCATACTCTTCAAATTTTACTAGAGTCCTTTGGCTGGTGCAGTAGAAAGGAACCACTGGATTTGGAGTAAAAGGATTTGGACTCTAGCATTTAACTACATGCATGACCTTTGGCAAGTAACCTAACTTCCTTGGGCCCCATTTTCCTTATCTGTAAACCATATGTTGAGCCATATTACCTCTGAGGTCTCTTTCACCTATGATAGAACCTGACTAGATGATCTCTATGGCAGAAACAATATTGTAACCTATCCCTATGTACATTAGTTTTTCCTTTGATTAGTTTTAGATTACTTTAGACTGGATTAGATTAGTTTTTCCTTAAAAGGTACAGAGACATTCCTTGAGACTTAGTGGTCTGAGGAGACTAAAGGTTCAGTCTGTTGAAATCACTTTCACATTGTCTGAGTACAAAGCATCTATTAAGAACTCTAAGGATGCCCAGAGACTTGACTGGTGGATCAAGATGGATAACGTAGTCAAAGAAATTTTGCTCAGCTGAATAAGCTTGAGGAGTCTTCAGTGCTTGTCCTTAAATATCCTTTTCCTGCAATGGCTACATAAATGTCCTTTTGTTAACTGTTGAATGATTTAAGAGTTTATGATTTTGCTCCAACATTCAACCTAAATTACCAGGGGACTGGCCTGAGTCAGCCCAGAACAATTGGCCTGGTCTTGTGGGGCTGGAGAATAATGAGATCACTGAAGTAGAGGATAGGTTAATGCAAAGTCTTGATTGGCCTTCATGCTTCTGGCACTGCTTTTGCTGATTCCTCTAGAAATGGTGATTCCTTACTGTAAGGCTCCCCACTCTCCTGGGAAATTAGAGAGTAAATTGTGTGTGGTCGTTCAGCAGAAAAAAATGATGTGAATATGTTCCATATCTTTGAGAACTATATTTGGAAGACAGTTGAACTAAACTGTGTTTTAGTTCTTTCAACTTTGTTTGACCTTCCAGCCTCTTCCAAATTCTACTAGAGGATCTCTTCAGAATTCAATTTACCTTGAAAATAGCCTGGAGAGACTGAGCCTTTTGGGAGTGATGAAAGAGATTTCCCCCTCACTGGAAAGGGAGTTTCAGAAGGATTAGGTATCTTTCTTATTGGGATTAGATGCCTTTGTATTGCTAACTTGGCCACATGGTTTTTATTGTGATATTTTGGTGAAAACCACTGAAGGAGGTGCTTGAAAGGACAATGCTAAATTCTCCCCAGTAGCCCAAATACATATCTGGACTTGTATGTGGATAAATTTTGGATATAGATATGGATAAATATTCCAGTTGCACCCCATTTAATTAACTGAGGACAGGTAAGGATGCTGCAATTTTTTATTTTATTTATTTATTTTTAAAATGGTTTATTTTTTCCAATTATATGTAAAGACAAATTTTAACATTTTTAAAGTTTTGACTTCCAAATATTTTCTCTCCCTCCTCTCCCCTCTCCTTAAAATGGTAAGGAATTTGATGTTATGTAAGTTCAATCATGTAAAACATATTAGTCATGTTGCAAAGAAACAGACCAAAAGAAACTTCTGACCGCTGCTTCCCCCAAGCTGTCCTCCTTTCTGTCAGCCCCTCTTTTTCTTAACTTCCTCCCCTCCTATTTCCCTTTCCAACTAGTTGTGTATATTATTCCCTCTTTGAGCCAATTCTAATAAGAATAAGGTTCAAGTGATGCCCACTGCTGCCTCCCCCCAAATCTTCCACTCTACTGTAATAGGTCTTTCATGCCTCTTCATGTGAGACAATTTACCCCATTATTACCTTCCTTTGGCTCTCAGTGTAATCCTTTTTCTCATCCCTTAATGTTTTTTTTATATTGCCCCATCAAAGTCACCTTAGACGTGCACCTTTTGTCTATGTATACTCCTTCTAACTGCCCTAATAGTGATACAGTTCTTAAGAATTATAAGCATCCAGAATTAGGAGGGAAGCAGAAAACTGGGAAAGAATTTTTACAACCAGTGTCTCTGATAAAGACCCCATTTCTAAAATACATAGAGAACTGAGTCAAATTTATAAGAATACAAGTTATTCTCCAATTGATAAATGGTCAAAAGATATGACCAGGAAGTTTTCAGATGAAAACATTAAAGCTATCTATAGTCATATGAAAAAATGCTCTAAATCACTATTGATTAGAGAAATGCAAATCAAAATAACTCTGAGGTACCACAACATACCTCTCAGATTGGCTAACATGACAAAACAGGAAAATGATAAATGCTAGAGAAGATGTGGGAAAATTGTAATACTAGTGCATTGTTGATATAGTTGTGAACTGATCTAACATTCTGTAGAGCAATTTGGAACAATACCCAAAGAGCTATAAAACTGTGCATACCCTTTCACCCAGCAATACCACTTCTAGGTCTGTACTTCAAAGAGATCATACAAATGAAAAAAGGGCCTATATGTACAAAAATATTTACAGCAGCTCTTTTTGTGGTGGCAAAGAATTGGAAATTGAGGGGATGTCCATCAGTTGGGGAATAGCTGAACAAGCTGTTGTATATTAATGTAACAGAATACTATTGTGCTGTAAGAAATGATGAGCAAGCATACTTCAGAAAAACCTGGAAAGACTTATATGAACTGATACTGACTGAAGTGAGCACAACCAGAAGAACATTGTACACAGTAACAGCCACACTGTGTGATAACTAACTTTGATAGACTTATCTCTTCTTAGCATAATTTAATAATTTAAGAAAACTCCAAAAGACTCATAATGGAAAATGCTGTCCACATCCAGAAAAAAGAACTGTGGAGTCTGAATGCAGATCAAAGCATATTATTTGTTCCTTCTCTCTCTCTCTCTCTCTCTCTCTCTCTTTTTTTTTTATTTCTTCTTTCTCATGGTTTCTCCCATTGGTTCTAATTCTTCTTTACAACATGATTAATGTGAAAATAGGTTTAATATGCAGGTATATGTTGAGCCTATAACAATTTACATGCTATCTTGGGGTAGGGGGATGGTAGAGATGGGCAAAAAATTTGGAACCCAAATGGAAATGAATGTTGAAAACTAAAATTAAATAAATTTATTTTAAAAAGAAAGAATTATAAGCATCATCTTCCCATCTTTTTTTGTTTAGCTCTGCTCTTTTTTTTATTCTTGAATGTCTTCTATTTCATTGAAAATCCATTTTTCCCTGAAGGATTATGCTTAGTTTTATTGGGTAGGTGATTTTTGGTAGTAATCCTAACTCCTTTGCCTTCTGGAATCTCATATTCCATGCCCTCTGATCCTTTAATGTATAAGCTGCTAAATCTTGTATAATCCTAACTGTGGCTACACAGTATTTGAATTGTTTCTTTCTAGCTGCTTGCAATATTTTCTCCTTGACTTGGGAGTTCTAGAATTTGGTAATAATATTCCTGGGAGTTTCCATTTTGGGATCTCTTTCAGAAGGTGATTGGCAGATTCTTTCAACGTCTATTTTACCCTCTGGTTCTAGGATATCCAGGCAGTTTTCCTTGATAATTTCTTGAAGTATGATGTCCAGGTTCTTTTTACTAATCATAGCTTTCAGGTAGTCAAATAATTCTGAAATTATCTCCCCTGTATATATTTTCCAAGTCAGTTGTTTTTCCAATGAGATATTTCACATTTTCTTCTATTTTTTGATTCTTTTGATTTTATTTGATTGATTCTTGATGTTTCATGAAATCAGTAGCTTCCACTTGTCCAATTCTAATTTTTAAAGAGTTATTTTCTTCACTTAGCTTTTTTACCTTCTTTTGCATTTGGGCAATTTTATTTTTTAAAGAGTTCTTTCCTTCAGTAAATTTTTACACACCTTTTTCTATTTTTTGTGCTTCCTTTATCAAACTGTTGAGTTTTCCTTCATGATTCTCTTGCAGCACTCTCATTTCTTTTCCCAATTTTTCTTCTACCTGTCTTATTTAATTTTTAAATCCCTCTTTGAGCTCTTTCAGGAGTTCTTTTTGGTCTGAGACCAATTTGCATTTTTCCTTGAGGATTTACATGTAGGTGTTTTGACCTCACTGTCTTCTTCTGAGTTTGTGTTTTGATCTTTCCCGTCACCGTAAAAACTTTCTGTGGTCAGGTTCTTTTTTTATTTTGTTTTGTTTTGCTTCCAGTTTTGTTTCCAGTCTATTTTGTTATGTTTGAAGTTGAGCTCTGCTTCTGGAGTAAAGCTATCCCAAGCTTCTTGTGATTGGGGCTGCAGGTCATGGCTGCTTGCCAGGGGTTGTTCAGGTGCTGCAGGGGGGCTGGTCGCTCATCTGGCACTGCCCCCAAGGTTGTGGGAGACCTGGCTGCTCACTGGATGCTGCTCTGGGGCCCATGGGGGGCGTAGTGCTGAGCCAGGTCCAAGGCGGAGGGGAGGCCTGGCCTTTGACTTGGTACTGTGCTGGGGCCCTGGAGAACCTGGCCGCTTGCCTAGTGCTGCGTTGGGCCCACAGGGGTCCTAGTGTTTTACCAGGGCCTCAGGGATTGTGGAGGGAGGCCCCTGGCCACTCGCTTGCTGCTGCACTGGAACCATGGGTTCTCAGTCACTTACCTGTGCTGAGTCTTTGGGCCGCCCTTGGGTTTTCTGAGTCATGGCCTGCTGCTGGCTTGCCCAGAAACTGCCTGCCCTGGACTACACTGCCCTTTCACCTGAGTGAGACAGGCCTTTCCTGCCAACCTTCCAAGTTGTCTTGAGCTGGAAAATTGTTTCACCTTATATTTTTGTTGGTTCTGCCATTCCAGAATTCATTTTGAGCTGCAATTTTATTGTTGTTTGGAGGTGAATTTTGGAGAGTTCTGGTGATTTCTTGCCTTACTCCACCATCTTGGCTGTCAGTCTACTGCATTATTTTAAAAAACTTTCCACACACATCCGAATTGTAAATAGAAAACTGTGAACTGTGAGCAATAATTGTCTCTCTCTCTCTCTCTCTGTCTTTCTCTCTCTCTCTCTCTCTCTCTCTCTCTCTCTCTCTCTGTCTTTCTCTCTCTCTCTCTCTCTGTCTTTCTCTCTCTCTCTCTCTGTCTTTCTCCTCTCTCTCTCTCTCTCTCTCTCTGTCTCTTTCTCTCTCTTTCTCTCTCTCTCTCTGTCTCTCTGTCTCTCTGTCTCTCTCTCTCTGTCTCTGTCTTTCTCTCTCTCTCTCTCTCTCTCTCTCTCTGTCTTTCTCTCTCTCTCTCTCTCTCTCTCTCTGTCTTTCTCTCTCTCTCTCTCTCTCTCTCTCTCTCTCTCTCTCCTCTCCTCCTCCTCCTCCTCCTCCTCCTTTTCTTCTTCCTCTTCTTTCTCCTCCTCCACTTTGTCTTTTTCTTCCTCCTTCTCCTTCTCTGTCCATGAACTCAGGCCCCAGGAGCATTTATAGATTCTGCTTGTACATGGGAAATAGAGCACTTATATTGGCCTAGAGAAGTTTCTGGATTTGTTACTTTTACTGCTCTTGGTGTCTTCCCCCTGCCGTAGGAGGATAGAGCCAGGCCCAACACTCACAGCACTCCTCCTGAATGCAAGAGAGCACTGGCTGGTCAGGCCTCCAGCAACCTTGGCCCTAGTAGTGCCAACAAAAAGTGTTCAGAAAATGTGTTCTGTTTTATTCTTGTTAAGGTTCTATTTTAATCTGTTAATGTGGCTAATATCAGACTTCTTGAATACTAGAGGTCAGGCAAGGCCAATATTCACTGTAAAGTCTTTCTGAGTGATGAAAGTTCTCCTAGAAGACCTTAAACAGCTTACCACCAAGGGACAGAGCATGTTAGAAACAATATTTGAACCCCTTTCATTATACAAATTAGGCTAGTTATTCTTAAGAGATTGAGACATTCCTTGAGTCTTGGTCGGCTGAGTCAATTGAAGTCTCAGTGTGTTAAAGTCACTTCCTCATTGCCTGAATACAAAGCAGCTAAGAGGAACTCCAAGAGTGATCAAAAACTTGGCTGGTAAATCAAGATGGGTAATGCAGAAAAGGGAGTTTTACTCAGCTGAATTAACTTGAGAAATCCTTGTTTTATCCTACTGCCACAGCTAAGTAAATTGTTTTTCATTAACTGATGAATGATTTATGAGTGTCTCATTTTGTTCTAATATTGAACTTTAACTACTGGCAGCCTGGCCTGAGTCAAAGCATAGCTCAGAATAACATCTAAAGTTCTTTGTAACTCATACAGTATCTTTTTTCCCTGATCCCACTCTACTTTGTGTTATATTTATCTCCATACAAGGATTTTAATTTCCTTGAGAGGAGGGATACTTATTTCTCATCTTTCTTTGCTTCCCCACAGCCTAGCACAGGATGTTGTACATAGTAGGTATTCATTTTCTTTAAAATGAATTCTTTCTCTCTCTGAACCACCTCTATGCCTTCCCAGATGGCATTTTCCCTCTGACCTTTCTCCTCTATAAGGCTTGGGACGTTATCATCATATCCTATAAATCTTGGACTCCTACATATATCCAAAACTGTTTGTAGTATTTGCTTGGGAGCAGTCTCTCTATGCTTCTCAGCAAACCTCTCTTCAGACAAAGAATGGCATTATCTTGATCCTGAGTCCAGACCACTTTCTATTGTGGAAACACAGCAATATAAACACTACACAACAACCTCCCCATACACAACTGTGACAGGGTGTGGATAGCAGTATCCAAATCAATGCCCTGAATGATATACATACAAATGGACCAAGTGTGCAAAACATCATAGAAGAGAAGAGAGGAAAAGAAGAAGAAAGCTGTGCCTGCCAACCCTCCTGGGCAAAGAAATTGATGGAGGAAAGAGATGAGTTAACTATCTAACAGTTAGAGGGAAGCAAAGGCATAAGAATTTGGTACCAGTGGACAAAGGAGTGATCTGGTCCTCAAGGAACGAGGCATGGGAAATATGACCCAGTATGAATACAACAATTGCTGAAGTCAACTGAGAAGATACAGTAATAGATTTCCAAAATGTATTAAAAAAAAGAGTTGAATGACATCTGGATATGTCTACAGAGTGGAAAGGGCATAGAAAAGGTTTATAGAAGTCTGAATAATAAGAGAAAATCAAAGACACCATCACCAGTGACAGGAATATCAGATGAATAGAGTAAAGTTGTGAGAGTAAAGTTGGGGTATATCTTCTTCATGTCTAGGTTAAAGTGATATCTAGGACACATCAAGAAGGAAAAAAAAACATCAAGAGAGATGGAGAGAGGGAGTTAGACTGGCAGCTTTCCTTGGATGTGCTAATTAAGTTTGTTTGTTCTTAAAATAACTTTCTCATCTGAAGGGCTGAGATGCTATGATGCTATGCTACATGCTACTGTAGATAAGGAGATAAGTTGAAAGAGAAATCTTAAGCAGAAGTGACCCTTTCCCTACAGATGCTAACCTAACAAATGGTATTATGTCTAGAATGGTTAGGGGACTTAAAACAATGTCCTGTTAAAGCCAGTTGATGCGATTAGACAAGAGTTGGGAAGGGGTGAGGAAGATGCATGATTATCACCATTTTCTGAAAGGCTGAAGAAAAAAAAAGATTAGATATAACTTGAGAGTTTTCAGGAGAAGAAGGAACTACAAAAGTTATAGAAAGGCCTATTTTGACTCAACAGAGTCAACAATTTTTGTAACCATGGTAGCTTTTTAATCATGAAATCGGTCTCCTAGAGAGCTGGTAACTTCCCTGTGACTGGAGTCATTCAAGAAGAGGCTAGAGAACCAGTCCTGGAATATTACAGAGAAGGTTCTTATGTGATAGGGATTACTCAATTAAGGGATTTCTTCTACCCATGCAAATTGATACCTTCTCTGAAATTTATAGTCTCAGTGAGTTGCCTAGAGTACCCAGAGATGTCAGAGGTGAGACTTAAACTCAGTTCTTCCTGGCTTAATTCCTTCATAAGAAGGAGCAGAGAATCTAAAGGGCAAGCAGACATCAGAGACTTTCGTCAAAGTTCGTTGCCTGACCACAAGTTAGGGAGGTTATCAATCAGTCATTCCACCCCACTTAAAGTAACCACCATAATCAGGTTAACTGAACCAATCAATTCATTTTAAAAATTAAAATAGGTGCAAAAAGTCCTTAAACATGTTGGAAATAGTAAAAGCCCTTGGATTAAATGAAATGATGCTTCATAGGAAGTGGATTTGGATTAGTTAAGGAGAATCAGTCGTTCCTGGTGAGGCTTGTATACTATAGCAAACTAGTTTAAATTAATTAAGCCAGCCCAATGGTAAGTCAAACTCCTGAGACAGAATACTTTGAGTGCAGAGAAGAGTCTCCATTTTTTCCCTGACTTGAACAAAAGATGATTTGGGGAAATTTAAAAAATCAAAAGATTTTGATGATGGAATTTGCACTAGGAGCTAAGGACAAAGTAGACTCTGAAAAAAATGCAGCTTCAGGGAAGAGGAAATTCATGAAAGCCCCATCAAGGGGAGAAAAAAATTTCCAGAAAAAGGCTTCAGGATTTGTAAGTTATCCCCTTTGCCACATATGTTCAAATCTGAGCCTGATTTTCCTTAGACTCCATAAGTACTTCTAGGAAAATATATCCCAATTTTGAAGTATGTTTTATACCAACTGTTCCTACTGTGCTACCTCAGTAAATTACTATTACTGGATGGCAAATTAATATCAACTGATAATCAAAAAGGAAGCATACCAGTGGGGGCTTGTGAGCTATATTACTAATAACATAAATCCTTGAGGGGGACAGTAAATAGATTGCCTTTGAGGACTTGACTAGATAGTCCAAATAAGATTTAGGAGAGTGATTTCAGAGCTTGTTCTACACTAGTCTTTCCAGTGGCCATGTGGTTTTGATTTGGTGGGATAGGGAGGGAAAAGACAGTTGTCATCTCTGCGCACAGCCTATCTGCATAAAAGAATCACAGCATGTTAGAGCTGCACCTTATCACCTCTCTCTAACAGCCATAATTAGACTATTTCTTGGTCAAAGCCTATACTTCTTTGAGCTCAAATCAATTCAACTAACATTTATTAAGGGACCATTCTGTTCAAGGTTCAGTGTGTAGGGTTATCGTTGTTTAGTCTGTTAGTTGTGGCCAACTCTTTGTGATCTCTTCTAGGGTTTTCTTGGCAAAGATACTGGAGCAGTTTACCACTTCCTTTTCCAGGTCACTTTACAGATGAGGAAACTGAGGCAAACAGAGTTAAGTGATTTGTCCAAGGTTATATACCTAGTAAGTGTCTGAGGCCAGATTTGAATTCAGAAAGATGAGTCTTCCTGACTCTAGGTCCAGCACTCTATCCACTTTGCCACCTAGTTGCCCATACATAACCATAAGGAAGAAGTGGATTTTTATCTAGAGCACCTTAATGTCATTCCTAGAACACATGGTATTTTAAATATTCATAATGAATAACACACACACAATCCCCAGTAATTCACAGCAACTCCCTGACATTTTAGATTGTGACAATAATTGCCTGTTTACTAATTGAAAGGCACAATAGTGACAAGTCAACAAGTCACTAAGCATTTATTAAGCACTTACTGTGTGCTAGGTAGGCACTGTGCTAAGCCCTGATACAAAGAAAGGCAAACATTGCCCTCAAGGAGCTCACATTCTAAAGGGGGAGACAATATGCAATGGATAGAGTTCTGGACTCCATTTTTTTTTTGCAAGGCAATGGAGTAAAATGACTTGCCCAGGTCACACAGCTAGTAAGTATCAAGTGTCTGAGGATTTGAACTCAGGTCTTCCTGAATCCAGGGCCAGTGCTCTATCCACTGCACCACCCAGCTGCCTCACAATACTAGCTTGCATTTGTGGAGCATTTTGAGGTTTACAAAGCACTTGACATATATCTTCTTATTATTTTTTGGCAAGGCAATCAGGGTTAAGTGACTTGCCCAGCGCCACACAGCTAGTAAATGTCAAATGTCTAAGGCTGGATTTGAACTCGGATCCTCCTGACTCCAGGGCACTACCTAGCTGCCCTGGACTCTGGTTTTAAATTCTATGTCTCATACCAACTGGGCAACACTGGGCAAGTCACAACCTCCCTTGGCTTTGGCTTTTCATCTATAAAACAAGGAGATTGGACTAGATATCCTCGAAGGCTACTTACAGCTTTAAATCTCAGAGCCCATAAGTAAGTACTGATGGCTTTTTCAACTAGAACATCAAGTTTGGGGCTGGGAGTAAATAGACTTAGGTTCTAGTTGCTTAACTTGTAATATGATCATAAGCAGCATGTACAATCACTCTATATCTCAACTTCCTCAGCCATACAGTGGAGGTAATGCTTGCTGCTTCCTCCTGAGATCTCAGGCAACACTCAAAGATTCTAAGTCAGGTATGTACTGCCACTCTTTAAGGGTGGAAGAAGTTTCTACCATGGGATTTCTCTACACTGATGAAATTTCAGGTCCACATTTATAAATCTAATATTGATTAACTGTATTATCTAAAATTCATTAAACCCAAGGTGTCTACATATATCTACAGTTCTAGGTGTGTAGTAGATAGAGTGCACACAGCCTGGAATCAGGAAGACTCATCTTCTTGAGTTCAAATCCAGCCCCAAACACTTTCTAGCTGTGCGACCCTGGACAAATGACTTAACCCTGTTTGCTTGTTTCATCTGTAAAGTGAGACGGATAAGGAAATGACAAACCACTCCAGTATCTCTGACAAGAAAACCCAGATGGGGTCGTGAAGAGTCAGCCATGATTGAAATAACCAAACAACAACAAAGATGTCTACCTCCCAGGATGTTATAATGTAAAGACACTTGAATTTGTACTCAGATTACATGCATTTGAATCCTATGTTTGGTGGGACCTTGGGGAAGTTGCTTCATTTCTCTGGGCCTCATTTTCTTCATTCATAAATGAGAGGGTTGGATTAGATGACCTCAAAAGCCCCTTCCAGGTTTAAATATATGTTAAGTCTAAGATATTGTTGTGTTTACCTGGCTCAAAATGATATGGTGGAATAATATACAAGGGCTTGGATAACAAAAATATCTTTTTATGTCTGAAACAAATGTAATGATGTATTGAAACACAATTCTCTTCCTTTCTCGTACACAAGATACTTTCCATCTAGGGGGGTCTCCTCACTGTCTATCTATATTTATATGTGGAGTTGGCCATATGACCACATAAATCAAGAGAAAATGTGGAGCAGATGTTATAGTGTAGCTGTAATTCTCCTGCCCAGATTGTATTTTCATGGAAAAATGACACAGAGCAGACTTACAACATGCTTTCTGGATATGGTAATGTAACTACTTAAAAGGAATCTGTGTAAGATTGGCTGGCCTGTCTTTTTATTATCAGATCTGACTGCTTTCCTGTCTGGTTTCAGATGAGTCAGATGGCAGGGTATGGGCACACCAGCAGGGAGAATATTTCACAGGAACCCACCAGTAGTAATTGTCTGATGAAATGGGGCACCAGATTCTTTCAGCTCCTTTGTTGCTCAGTGGAGGGCTTTCCCTGACATCTTCACAGCAGTGTCCTAGATTTGCAGTTTCTGAAATTCTTGCTAAATGGGGAAGTGGTCAATGAGAGTTAAAATCTCTGACGACTTCCGGAAACATCTGTTTTGCAACATGCATGCAGCCAGAGTTTTTGGAAATTCTTTGCACAGCTGGTTTGCACTTTTCCTGGTCTGTTTTATCTTAAATCATCATTTTCAACCTAGCCACAAGCAATTCTCAACACAATGTTCTAGGGAGGAAGGATGGCCTCAAGACAAATGCCTGTGTCTTGCTGATAAAGTCAGGGGCTGCTTTGCTTAATATGAATTTGGGCTCTGCCCCTCCTGTTTCTTCCTTTCATGTTATATAGTATGGATTGTCATAGAGACTTACTTCCATATTTTTTTTAAATCTGGAAAAAAATGAAGCAATACTTCACTGTTTAGTGTAGGAAACCTGGTGTACAAATGGACTAAAAAAGACTCAACATTAGCTCAATTAAATTTTTCAACAGAAATGTCACCTTAATTCTTTTAGCCTCAAGTTCAGCAGAATACTTACAGTGAGCAAGATCACACTGTGATGTTGAGTAACTACTTCATGTGGTTAAAAAAAAAGTTACTGGGACTACTTACACACTCATTTGGTCAGCACTAGAACAGGAGAAATGGGGGATGCCTGATGAGGCCATCCACACTGCAGTAAGCAAGGATGGGATCCAGTGTGGTCTACAGACACCTTGCTAATTTGGGTTTAGAAGGTCCTCAATGTCAAAGAGGCAGCTTAGAAAGCTACAGGCCTAGAGTCAACTTCTGGAAGGCTTAATTTCTTTTCTAGAGGTTCAAACTGTCATAGGTTAAATTGGCTATGGTAAGAGGCAGCCAAATAACAATAATCCCTAATGTTCATATAGGGCTTCACTACTTCGCATTTCACTCCCATTTAACAGATAGAGAATCTGAAGGTCAGAGGCCAGGAAATTTGCCCATTTGCACATGTAGGGGGAGGATGATTAACAGCACAGGCCTTCTGACTCCCAGTGGGGTTTTCTTTCCTCCACATTAAACTGTTTTGGGGCAGCATGGTATTAGTAGAAAGAGTGGTAGATTTGGATTAAGAGGACATGGTTACAAATCCTCCCCTAATGCTTAATAGATCAATCAACAAGCACTTTTTAAAATGACTACTATATGCCAGGGGCATTGGACTAAGTGTTAGGGGAAAAATACAAACGTTAAGCAGCTCCTTGCCTGGGGGAACTGACACCATACTGGGAAATTCAACATGTATAGTGGCTAGTGGCAGAGTGGATAGACCAGAATTCAAATCTGGCCTCAGACACTTACTAGCCGTGTGACCCTGGGAAAGTCACTAAACCCTGTTTGCCTTAGTTCCTTATCTGTAAAATGAGCTGGAGAAGGAAATGGCAGACCACTTTGCCAAGAAAACTTCAAAAAAACCTCACAGAGTCAGACATGACTGAACACTACCAAACAACAATAATAACATACATAACTATATATAAAAGATTTATACAAAATGAATACTGTGTTGTTTTTTTCTGGGTCTGGGAAACATTTATTCTGATCACCATAAGCACTCAAACCTCAGTAAAATAAGAATTATGCATGAGAGAGACAGGAATTGCAGTTGTTTCTATGGTCTAACACACTAAAAACCCTAACAAGGTAATGACTTGATGAATGAAAAATGAATCCCTATTTCCCAATGTGCTCACTTAGCATCCTGCTCCTGCTCTCTTTTGGGACAACATAATCTGACTGATAGAGTTGTGCTCTGGGTTCCATATAGCAATTCCCTTGCTGGGACAGTCTCTGCCAATGAATCCTGCTCCTCCCACCTCCATCCCTAACCTCACTCCACAATTCTGAAGCTATAAGCAATGGAAGTCAACTCTGGCCCTCCCTCCTCCCTGAGACACACTGTGCGTGGAGATAGTGGTGTGGGAAAGCAGGAATGTTTTCCCTTGGGCACTGCCGTGCTGAAGCAGTGCTTGGCCATAGATCCAAAGAACAAAGGGAATTGTTGGAATCATGCTAACACGCATGTGAGGCTTTATCAGGGCTAGAGGAAAAGGGGTCTGTCATCCTGCTGAGACCAGCTCCAACCTCTCACAAATCACTTTGGGAAGAGACTGAGGCTGGTGAAAAATGAATTCCCCAGCAAGGGAGGAGGCTGAGACAGCTTTGAGGTCCAGCCCTTGGGGAAACTGCCATTAAAGAGGAAGGAGGCAGAAAGTGAGTGACAGAGAAATTATAAGGGGAAAATTTTCCAAAGATTCAGAAGAAGAAAATTCAGTTGAAAACTTTGATCACAAGAAAATATGCTTACAAGGAAAATATAAATAAAAGATAGGAATATGCCCCCCCCTCCAAAGGAGTCTAAAGATCTCTGAATAAATATTGAAAGACAAATGAGGAGGCAGAGGTCCACATGAATTCTCAAGAGATCATGGAACAACAGCAGCATGTTCCTGAATGGTTCAAGAGAGAAAAAGGAATCTTGAAATAATTTATGGCCTACATAGCTGAAATAAATGACAAGATAGAAAAATTTGAATCCATGGTAGCAAACCTCATCAAAGACGTTTGCTCCGTATGCAAATACAGAGAAATGAAGGACACATTGGAAGTAGAGAAGCAAAAAGAAAACACGGTTTCTATAAAGAAAGATACATTGATCTTGGAGAGGGGATGCATATAGACAACTTAAGGATTGTTAAGTCTTCTAGGAGAACTTGACAAGTCAAGTTCTATGAACATTATATGTTCTATGAACATTATAATGCAAGAAATAACATAGGAAAAGTGCCCAAAACTTTCAAACCCAGAAAACAAAATGACAATTTAAAGAATCTGCAGATTTCCTTTAGGGAAAAAAAAAACCCTAACTCTTCACTGTAAACTCAAAGATACATAGTGATTAAATTTAACAATTCCAATTGCAAACTAATTCTATAAGCCAGAAGGAGGAAAACTTTCAAACATGAAGGAAAAGCAATTGAAACAACACAAGAAGTCTGTACTAAACAGAAACCAGAAAAAGGAGTGGAATGTGTTCCAAAGAGCTCAAGACACAGTCTAATTATCATATATCTTGCAACCTGAACCTAATCATCAATGAAAATAGATGGACATTCAAAAAAACAAGCAGCTGAAGCAGTCCTACAAAGACATTCAGATGAAAGTAGATTATTTCAATACAGACAACAGAAATATAAGAGAGGTAAACAAATACAGCAATAAAGGAAAGCACAAATAATGAAGTAAATTACCTAAGAGAAACAGGGGGGAAAACCCCAAGAAAAGAAAGGCATTTATACAGCTTAAAATAACAACAACAACAACAATAGCACCAAAAATAAAGAGACCGTTAAGAGATTTCTTTTCTAAGGCACTCAAGGAGACTTGGTTGAAAGTGGAACTAAAATAGAAAAATTAGTGGTGGGTGAATAGATTCAAACCACCATGGTTTAAACCTCATAATACCCTGACTACAGTAATAACAACAATAATAACAATGTCACAATTACATAGCGCTAACTATGTGCCAGGCACTATGCTAAGTACTTTATAATTATTATTTTACTTGATCTTCACATTAACCCTGTGAGGTAGGTACTAATATTGTCCTCATTATTACAGATGAGAAAATTGAGGCATTTCCCAGGGTCACACAGCTAGTGTCCCAAGTCTTCATGATTATAGGTCAGACACTCTATCCATTTCACTACCTCACTGCCTCTACGAAGAGAAATAAACCTCTGCAGTCTCTCAGGAAGAAGAGAGCCTATAAGAGAATAGGTGAGGTAGAAAAGGGAAGATTAAAACAGGGAGACATTTTGAATTAGTGGTGGGAGAGGGTCCCATTGAAGAACTTTCCCTTAAAGGGAAAGGGAGATATTCTATAATGGGAGATGAAGAATTTATAATGAATATAATCTGCAGAGATTTAATGCTTAGTGAGATGGCAACTTCCTGATCAACTGCTCTGCCTCTACGGATATCATCTTACTGCAGAAGAAAAGGAATCAGAGCTTCTGGGGGCAAATGGCATCCAGAAGGGTGGGAGGGCATGGATCTAGAGAAGATAATTCATAGCAAATGTGAAAAAAAATGATCATGTGGAGGACAGGAGGTAGTAATGAGCTGTACAATCCAGAACACAGAATAATTTCTAACATGAGGCAACACTTCCCTCCTACAACAGGATTTTTTTTGTAGGAAATAACATCTCAAGAGTGAGACTCAAAAGCAAAAAAGGGGCAAGACTTATGAAGAAATAACAGAAACTATTTAGAAGAGGAAACTCTTGTTGGTACCTTTAATTCCATAAGGAATACAGAAAGTAATGAAGGAATAAGTATCAGAGCTGTGAATCAAAGAATACAAGTCTAGAACAGGCAGAAGGAAGAAATATAATGAAGAGAATGAGGGAGAGAAACCCTTTATAGAAAAAAGTGAAGAAAATGGGGGAAAAAACTAACAAGAATAGTTGAAGGGAAGGAAAGGGAGGAGATTTTATTTGACTAACAGAGAAGAAAAAGAAAGGAAGAATTAGATAAATAAATAAAAGGATGAAAGCAAAAACAATTTATCAGAAAAGTGAAAATTAGGAAAAGGAATGAGAAATGAGAAATGGTGGAGGTGAAACATGTGGTTAAGAAAAAGAGAGCTAGTGGAAATAAGGTTTCCTTAAAATAGATTAAACAAAAATATTTGAAGAGACAAAGTACTACCTTTAAAGAAGATGAGTAAAAAAATCCTAATTCAGGGGAAAAAAACAATATTGGAGATAAATGGAAGAAAAAAGTTAAAGCAACCTAACTCATAACATTAAATGTGAATGGGTTAAACAATACAAAAAATGAAAAAGAGTGAGAGATTATATAAGAAAACAGAACCCTACAAAATGTTGCTTATAAGAAATGTACCTACACAGCAAAAAGAAATATAGAATAAAAAAAAATGACTAGAAAAAAATTTACTATTCATCAGATGAATACAAAACAGCAGTAGCTGCAATCATGTTATTAGGCAAAACAAACAAAAAGCCCTCATAATTTGAAGAGATATAAACAAGAAAACTATATTATAATAAAATAAACCATACACAATAAAACAATATTATCTTAAACATATACTCTAAATGCCTTAATACCTAAATTCACAAAGGAAAAATTAACTGAATCACAAGAAGACAGACAGAAATGCAATACTGATAGGAGATTTTAATGTTTCAGTTTTGGAGAAACCAAACAGAAAATTTCTGAGATGTGAGTAAAACAGTTCTCTTAGGAAAACATGTGCCTAAAAACATTAACAAAACTAAAAGGAGATTAATGAACTGAATAAATTATTTAGAAAACAAGCAAATAAACATGTCTAAAATAAGCCCAAAAGGGAGCATCTCTCTCAAGGGGAGATCCTCTAAAAATTAGAGGGTAAACATAAGCTAGAGACCAAAAAGACTGTAGAAATTATAACAAAAGTAAAAGCTATTTCTTTGAAAATATTAACAAAATGGATAAACCTGTAGTCAACCTGGCTAAAAAGAAGAAAGTAGAAAATCAAATTTATAAGATAACAAATGAACAAAGTGAAATCATAACACAACATAAAAATTAAAAAAAAAATCAGGACCTAATACGAGTAACAAAACTGAAACCCAAAAGAAATAGAGGAATAACTTCAAAAACATAATACACCCAAACTAACAAAAGAAATGGAGAGTTTGAATAATCCAATATTGGAGAAAAGAATAAGACTAGATGTAAAGGTACTACCAAAGGCCTAGGGTAGGGACCTAGAGGGAGGGGAGAAACTAATACTAATCAGTTCACAGCAGAACTGTTCTATGAAATTTGTAAAGAACAAAGAGTTCCAATAATACACAAATTATTTTTTTTTAACTGAGAAAGGAATCTTACCAGACTCCTTTTATCAGGCAAATGTAGTCCTAATACCTAAATTAGAGAAGGATAAAGCAATGAATAACTATAGACCAACATCAATGAATATCAATTCCAAAATTTAAAAAAAAATTCATCAAAGAAACTAAAATAATACATCCAAAGAAAACATTATGATTAAGTTGAATTTATACCAGGGATTACAGGAAAGATTCAATGTTAGAAAAAAATCAACACAATCATATTTTTAAATATTTCAACCCAGATCATTATCTCAATACATATGGGGGGGGTCTTTGAGAAAGTACAATAGTCATTTATGCTAAAAAAAAAAACACCCCAAAAAGTATCAGCATAATGGGTCCTTTTCTTTAATATCATAAAATGTTTCTATATAAAACCAAAACAAAGCAACTTATACAGTGAGGATACATCAGAACTTTCCAAATAAATACAGGAGTAAAGCAAATATTCTCAATCTGCCCAAAATTGTCTGATAATATAGTTTGAGATCTGGTATTGCTAGGCCACCTTCTTTTGTATTTTTTTTCCATTAATTTCCTTGATTTTCTTGACCTTTTGTTCTTCCAGATGAATTTTTTGGTTATTTTTTTCTAGCTCTATAAAATAATTTTTGGTAGTTTGATTGGAATGGCACTGAATAAGTTAACCAGTTTAGGCAGAATTGTCATTTTTATTATATTGGTTCAGGCTACCCATGAACAGTTGATATTTTTTCAATTGTTTAGATGTGACTTTATTTGTGTGAAGTGTTTTATAGTTGGGTTCATATAGTTCCTGGGTTTGTCTTGGTGGGTAGACTCCTAAGTATTTTATATTGTTTATAGTTATTTTAAATGGAATTTCTCTTTCCATGTCTTGCTGTTGGACTTTATTGGTCATATAAAGAGATGTTGATGATTTATTTGGATTTATTTTATATTCCGTGACTTTGCTAAAGTTGTTAAGTATTTCAAATAATTTCTTAGTTGATGCTCTAAGATTCTCTAAGTGTACCATCATATCATCTGCAAAGAATGATAGTTTCATTTCATCATTGCCTATTCTAATTCCTTCGATTTCTTTTTCTTCTCTTATTGCTATAGTTACCATTTCTAGTATTATATTGAATAATAGTGGTGATAATGGACATCCTTGCTTCACACCTGATCTTATTGGGAAGGCTTCTAGCTTCTTTCCATTACAGATAATGCCTGCTGATGGTTTCAGATAGATACTGCTTATCATTTTAAGGAAAACTCCCTTAATTCCTTAGCCCTCTAGTGTTTTTAATAGGAATGGGTGCTGTATTTTGTAAAAAGTTTTTTCAGCATCTACTGAGACAATTGTATGATTTCTTTTGATTCTGTTATTGATATGGTCAATTGTGTTGAAAATTTTCCTAATATTAAACCAATCCTGAAATCCTAGTGTGAATCCCACCTGATGATAATGTATATAATCCTTCTGATATATTGCGATAATCACCTTACTGGCATTTTTTCAAAAATATTTTTTTTGCATTGATATTCATTAGGGAGATTGGTCTGTAATTTTCTTTCTCTGTTTTAGTTCTTCCTGGTTTAGGTAGCAGCACCATATTTGTATCATAAAAAGAGTATGGTGAAACTCTCTCTTCTCCCATTTTTCCAAATAGATTAAATAGTATTGGAATTAATTATTTTTAAAATGTTTGGTAGAATTCACTTGTGAACCCATCTGGTCCTGAGGATTTTTTTTTTCATAAGGAGTTCATTGATGGTTTGTTCAATTTATTTTTCTAAGATGGGGTTATTTAGGCATTCTATTTCCTAATCTGTTAGTCTAGTTTTGCTCATATTGTCATATTTATTGGCAAATAATTGGGAAAATATTTTCTAATGATTATGTAATTTCTTCTTCATTGGTGATGATTTTACTCTTTTAATTTTTGATACTGTATATTTGGCTTTCTTCTTTCTTTTTAAATCAAATTAAACCAGCTCCTAAATTTATTTGGTAGCTCATTTTTTTTTTAACTTTCAATCTTATTAACCTCATGTTTGATTTTCAGGGTTTCCTATCTGGTGCTCAGTTGGGAATTTTTAATTAGCTCCTTTTCTAGGATTTTTTTTTAGTTCTATGCTCAATTCATTGATCTGTTCTTTTTTCCATTTTGTTGATGTAAGAATTTGGAGAAATACATTTTCCCATAAGTACTGCTTTGGCTGCATCCTGTAAATTTTGGTATATTGTCTCATTGTTGTCATTCTCTTTAATGAAAATATTGGTTATTTCTATGATTTGTTCTTTGACCCATTTATTCTTTAGGATTAGATTATTTAGTTTCCAATTAATTTTTCATCTTTATTTCCACTGCCCTTTGTTGAACATAATTTTTATTGCATTATGATCCAAAAAGAATGCATTTAATATTTCTGCCTTTCCACATTTGATTTTGAGGTTTTTATTCCTTATTACATAAATTTCTGTGTAGGTGCCATGTTCTACTGAGAAAAAGGTATATTCCTTTACATACTCATTCTGTTTTCTCTAAAGGTCTGTCATATCTAACTTTTACAATACAATTGTATTTACAATACAATTAACTTCCTTAGTTTCTTTCTTGTTTACTTTTGGATGGATTTATAGAGTTCTGAGAGGGGGCAGTTGAGGTCCCCCAGTATACAGTTTTGCTGTCTATTTCTTTCTGTAACTCACTTAACTTCTTTAAGAATTCGGATGCTAGGGGCAGTTAGAAGGTGCAGTGGATAGAGCATTGGCTCTGG
Organism: Phascolarctos cinereus; assembly: GCF_003287225.1. Taxonomy (NCBI): domain Eukaryota; kingdom Metazoa; phylum Chordata; class Mammalia; order Diprotodontia; family Phascolarctidae; genus Phascolarctos; species Phascolarctos cinereus. The sequence continues at coordinate 344,272,732 of NW_027555625.1, forward strand.
AGTCAGGAGCAGCTGAATTCAAATCCAGCCCCACACACTTGATATTTACTAGCTAGCTGTGTGACTCAGGGCAAGTCACTTAACCCTAACTGCCTCACCAAAAACAATAAAATTAAATAAAATAATTTGGATGCTATACCACTTAGTGCATATATGTTTAGTATTGATATTTCTTCATTTTCTATTGCAACTTTTAGGCAGATGATGTTTCCTTCCTTATCTCTTTAATTAGGTCTATTTTTACTTTGGCTTTGTCAGAGATCAGGATTACTACCCCACTTTTTTTTTTTTACCTTTCAATTGAAACAGAATAGATTAGGTACACAAGACACAGTAGTCAATGACCATAGTAATCTAGTGTTTGATAAAGCCAAAGACCCCAGCTTTTGGGATAAGAACTCACTATTTGACAAAACTGCTGGGAAAACTGGAAAACAATAGGACACAAACTAGGTATAGACCAACCTCTCACACTGTGTATCAAGAAAAGGTCAAAATGGATGCATGATTTAGACATTAAGGGTGACATCATAAGCAAATTAGAAGAGCAAGGAATAGTGTATCAGATCTATGGGAAGCAGAAGAATTCATGATGAAACAAGACATAGAAAGCATTACAAAATGTAAAATAGATAATTTTGATTATATTAAATTAAAAAGCTTCTGTACAAACAAAACCAAATGCAACCAAGATTAGAAGGTTGACAGAGAGCTGGGAAACAATCTTTACAGCATGCAATTCTGATAAAGTCCTCATTTCTCAAATATGCAGAGAACTGAGTCAAATTTATAAGAACACAAACAATTCTCCAATTAATAAATGGTCAAAGGATATGAACAGACAGTTTTTAGATGAAGAGGTCAAAACTATCTATAGACATCCAAAGTGCTCTAAATCACTTTTGGCTAGAGAAATGCAAATTAAAACAACCCTGAGATACCACTTCACATATATTAGATTGGCTAATATTACAGAAAAAGGAAAATGACAAATGTTGGAGAGGATATGAGAAAATTGGGACACTGATGCATTGTTGGTGAAGCTGTGAACTGATCCATTCTGAAAAGGAGCTTGGAACTATGCCCAAAGGACTATAAAACTGAGCATACCCTTTGGTCCAGTAATACCACTACTAGGTCTGTATCCTAAAGAGATCATCAAAATAGGAGAATGATCTACATGTACAAAAATATTTAAAGCAGCCCTTTTTGTGGTGGCAAAATATTAGAAATTGAGTGGAGGCCCGTCAACTGGGAAATGACTGAACAAACTGTGCTATATGAACGTAATGGAATACTATTGTGCTGTAAGAAATGCTGAACAGGCAGATTTCAGAAAAAGCTAGAAAGACTAGTAGTACAAACTAATGCAAAATGAAATGGACAGAACCAGGAAACAATGTACACAGTATCAGCAACATTGTATGAAGATCAACTATGAATGATCCAGCTCTTCTTAGCAACACAGTGATCCGATAAGACAAGTACAAATGACTCAGGCAGGAAAATGCTATCCCCATCCAGATAAAGAACTGATGGACTCTGAATGTACATCAAAGCAAATATTTTTCACTTACTCTATTCTTTCTCATGTTTTTTTTCTTTTGATCTGTTTCTTCTTTCACAACTGTGACTAATATGGAAATATTTTTACATGATAGCACATGTATAAATTATATTAAATTGCCTTCCATTTTCAGAATAGCAGAGGGGAGGGAGAGAAAAAAAAAACTTTGGCGCTCTAAATCCTGTAAAAATTAATGCTAAAAATTTTCTTGACATGTAACTGGGGAAAAATAAAATTCTATTAAACTTTTCTTTAAAAGCACCCAAAATAATTGTATAGATTCAATTACAAAGTCATCTTTAAAGAAACAAATAAGTTAAACAGATGGAGGAATATTCTATGCTCATGGTTGTAGTATGCCAGTATAATAAAATGACAATATGAATATAAGACTTGGCTTAAAGGAGCATTTGAATAAGATACTTCTCACTGTTTGAGATTGATTGCTTGGTGCTCTGTGCTCGCATGAGGGGTGAAGTTAATGATATCTGGAAAGAAGAGAGATCTTTTGAATCCTAGCTTTGAGAAAGAAGACGCATGATTGCAAACCCTCTTCAGGTCTCTGAAGGAAGAGAAAGATTGTGCTTCAAAGTCCATTTGCATGGGATTTTCCTTATTGGTACAGATTGATAACTGCATGCTCCACACCTGTGAGAGTGGTAGAGTTGATGAGAATTTGTGAGAATGGAGATTCTGGCCTTCTGGTTCTGAGCTTCGAGAGAGAAGAAAGCTGGCTACAGATTTTCTTCAGGTTCCTGAAAGGAGACTGGAAGAAATAACAACAACAACAACTGACTATATGTATGTATATATGCATATATTGCTGAAATATGATCTATAAATGATGTGCTCACTGTTCTGGCATTTTACATTTATTTGCAATATCTCCATGCCCTAATATAATGTCAGATTATTTAAAAGTCCCGTGAGGTGCTGAGAAATATGTATATAATTTAGGAGCCCATTTATAAGACACTATCACTCCTTTAACTCTAGTTTCTTCAGCAATTTATTCAATTCTATATTTTCCTTTTTATTTTTCCTGCATCCTCTCCTTAAAGTACAAATCACAACCTGGAGAAGAGTGGGAGGAGGAGACTATAGAGATATCTATTCATATCTCCTTTCCATCCCCATCTAGACAGATCTGTATAAACAAACATATTATACATGGACAACAACATGCACACCACACTTACCCCCACGTATACATGTATGTATATGTAACATATTGAGTACCAATGCAGTTTTAAACTATTAAAGTCAAAAACTGCACCATGGTTTTTGGGACAGCCTATCTATTCTATTTATCTTTCTTTCTATGTCTCTCTGTCTACTTAACCAAGAGTCATTCCCCAATCTATAAGCCAAGAGGCATGAACAAACAGTACTCAAAAGAAGAACTATAAACTATTAATAACCTCATGAAAGAATGTTCCAGATCATTGATAATAAGAGAAATGCAAATCAAAGTAATCCTGAAATTTTACCTCACACCCTGAAAATTGACAAAGGTATTAAAAGATTTCAATAGGCAATGTTGAAGGGTTAGGGGAAAGATAGTGCACTATCAATGGAACTATGAATTAGGATAATCATTTTGGAAAACTATTTGGAGTTACGCTACAAAGCAACTGAAATGTCTATGCCCTTTGACTCAGACATTTCACTAGACACATTCTCCCAGGGTATCATTGATAAAAAGAAAGTCCCCATATATACCAAAAATATCTATGACAGAACTTTTTGTAGTAGCAAAGGACTGGAAACAAAGTAAATCTTCATTGATTGGGAAGTGGATAAATAAATTAGGATACACAAATATAATGGAATATTAGTGTGCTGTAAGAGTCAACAAATATGATGAATATAGAAAAGTATGAAAATATTTGTATAATCTGATTCAGAGTGAAGTAAGCAGAGCAAAGAAAACACACACACCTACAGAGTGAGTACAACAATGTAAAAAGGAAGAAGAGCTACAAAACAATCAAAAGATGTTGCAAAATTACAAAAACCAAGCAGCTCCAAAGAAGAAATGTGTGAAATATTCCCATCCTACTCCTTTTCAGAGGCAGGAGATCCATGAGCAGAGTGTGCTGCATATATTTTCAGACTTTTTCAATGTCTTGATCAGTTTGGTTGATTTTTAATCTTCTTTTTCTTTTTCTAAAATTAAAAAAAGCATACGTAGGATGGCTTTCTAGGAGGGAGAGGGGATGAAACTACAGAAAATATCATGTTAAAAAGCCAAGATGAATAAAAAAAATTTTAATTTAAATACAAATGTAGAGTAGTTTTGTCAGAAAAGGAACTAGCAATTGAGGGGATCATAGAAGGCTTCGTGGCACTAATACTTCTAAGAGGTGGGAATGAGGAGGGAGGACTTTCCAGGACACACAGGAGGATGACCAGTGCAAAAGCATGGAGGGTTGTGTCTGAGAAAAAGCAAGAAGACCAGTTTGGCAGGATCATTGAAAAAATGAAGGAGAGTGATCCATTATAAAGAGAGACAGGTGACAGCCAGACTAGGAAAGACTTTAAATAACAGAAGATCAAAGGCCCATCAATTTAGATCTAGAAGGGACCTCCTCTGGCCCAATTTCTTCACTTCATAATTGGAGAGTCAGGACGAGAGTGATTCGTCTACTGCCACACAGCTAGTCAACGTGCAAAGCAGGATTTAAACCCAACTCTAGTTCTAGTGATTTACCCACCGTGCCGTATTGCCTCTTTGGTATCGGCACCTAGTAAATAAGCAATAAAATATCCTTTGCAACTTGATTTGATCCCTGTTCAAAGTGGATAACTCAACACAAGCATAGTCGGTTAGCTTTACACTAAGAAACTATCTGCTCCATGGCCACAACCTGAATCCCTAATTCAGGATAGTCATCTGGCAAAAGGGTGCCACTGGCCAAAATGGGGTCTGGATAAAAAAAATGAGGATGGCTTGGTATAATAAGTTCATGTATTAGGAAAAAAGCTTTCTGTGCTAGTCATGCTGATAACAAATCATCTGCCTAGAGCCAATATATCATGGAGTTTCTTCCAGAATCATGTAATTCTCAGTTCCTTGTGGTCACTTATATTTTACATTATCATAATATCACAGATTCTCAGTTAGAAGAGACATTAGCTAGAGTGCTTGACACATAGAAAACATTCAACAAATTCCTGTTGATTAGTTATTGATAGAAATGTTCTTGGATAACTTATATTCCAGAGTGTGCAGTAGCTCCTGCTTATTTCACACAAAAGAAAATGGAATTTAGAGCTTTTCTAAAGGCAACAAATAAACCACTCTCTCATTTCCTAACAGGGTGACTGAACCTTCTAACAAGAGATCCAGGAAACTACATCACCCAAATGCTTTTAATCTTTTTCTTGGACCAAGTTTAGACTAGGGCCATAAACTCTGAATAACTCCTAATCCACCAAGGTATACAGAAACACCTGCTTCTGAGAACCGCTGGAGAAGCAGTGCATAGTATAAGGCACACGTCACTGACGACAGAGGCCAAGAAACGAACTCCAGATAAATCCTGATTAAACTTAAGAAGGTCTTTGGATTTCAGCATAAATGTTTCTGGTCTTGATACACATAAAGGGTATATTTTGCAAGAAAAAAAGCAGCAACAAATGGAAGATTTTGAAGACTAAAACTGATTAGATTTAACAGCAAGAAAGTGGTGATTTGTGTCTAAAACAAATTTGGCAGTCCCTCCTTTCCACTTAAAAGGTATCTGAGCACTCCCTTAGCAAAGCTGGAAAAAACACAGCAGTAGTTCTATAAATACTTCCCCACGTTGCAGTCAAGCTTTTGTGAAACATAAGTGAGAGCTTTTTTTCTGAGAAACAGTTTCTAACAACCTTTAACTCAGGCTTTGCTGGACTCAGCAAAAATTTCCTTAATAATGTTTGCAAAACAGTAATATTTCCATGGAAACCAAAGCATGGCTTTATAACTTCCCCAGCACATCCTGTAGGGTTCTCTTGAAGTTTCCACACAAGATATTGACACGGAATGAGCTTGCAATATGTTTATTCTCATGATGAATAGGAAAAAATGTAGAAGGAAAAAACAGCATGATAGAAAAACAAACGTAGAAGCAACATAAAATGGAGGTAGGAGGGCAAAGAGAGAACTTAGAGAATGCAGCAGTTCTCAGCAATTTTGCCTCAGGTTTGTTGTAAATATAAATTACTTAAGGGTTATTAGGTCTGCTTTATTTTTGCTTCTGTATCCCCAGCACCCAGCACAGTGCCTGGCACATAGTAGGAGCTTGATAAACGTTTGTTGAATTGAATTGATTTGGATGTGGAGATAAAAGGATATAACACAGACATTATGTTTTGTGAAACTTAAAGAGTTGTATTAACACCAGCTATTTTTGTTGTTATAATTATTAGGCACCTGAGAACAAAGGAAAAAATTGTTGAACCTAAGAGGTGACAACTAGAGAGATGATGTGGGGAGTGGAACAGACGTATTAATCCTATAGTGATCATCATACACTAGAAATGGCAGTTTGTTAATTTGAGGAAGTAAAAATTTAAATGGTTTATGATTCTTCCCTACACAGATAAATTCTAGAAATTTGCTGTTTATCCTGGCATCAATGTTCAGATAAAACAAGAGCTTGGATTTTATGCCCTTTAGTTCTTCTGCATATATCAAGTTTGTCAAGTGAGACTATCTAAATTCATCTTGGTTGGTTTATCTGAAAGCTAGCATCTGGAAGAACAGAAAGAACATTAAACCCATGGTTCCACACATGGATGGTGAGGTACTGGCTATTGGAGATCCTGGGTTTTTTTTTATGTTAATTGTCAAGCCAAAATTAGTCCAAGTGGCAAAGAATTGATCCATACTTTGTTGCAATTCAGCTTGAGAGGCTGCATTGAGTGTACAATCATCTGTGCACAAAAAAAAAAATCATCCACCAATTCTCCCTGTACTCTAGTCTTGGCCTGTAGCCTTTTCAAGGTGGTAGCACACCTTGATGCCTTGTTTGTTGCTCAGTTTTTGTTTTTTGGTGAGGCAATTGAGGTTAAGTGACTTGCCCAGGGTCACACAGCTAGTAAGTGTCAAGCGTCTGAGGTCACATTTGAATTCAGGTCCTCCTGACTCCAAGGCTGGAGCTCTATCCGCTGTGCCACCTAGCTGCCCCTCCTTGATGCCTTTTGATGGTATCTGACAACATTGCTTAAAATATCATGCTAAGAAGCATGGGAGCAAGCACACAGCCTTGCTTCCCTCCATTGATGACTGGGAAAGCACAAGACCATCATCCTTTATCTAGAGCCTGGGAGAGCATGCTGTCATGGAATTAACATGCCATACTGATGCACTTCTCTGGGCAAACAAATTCTGACCTGATTTTCCATAAGCCCTCATGACTGACAGTATCAAAGGCCTTGGTCAGAACTATAAACATTGTGTTCAGACCTCTGTTCTGCTCCTGGAATGTCTCCTGGGGTTGTCAGCAGCAAACACTGTATCAGCTGTTTCTCCAACCCCATTCTGAAGCCATGCTGGCTGTCAGGTAGAGGACCATCTTCCAGGTGAAGGATTAGTCTATTAAAGAGGACTCTGGCAAGAATCTTGCCAGCAATGACTAAGAGAGAGGACCCCTCCTGTGATTGTCACAGTACAATCTATTTCCTTTGCATATGCAGAATGGACAATGGAGGCATCCTTGAACTCCTGGGGGATAACCTCCTTTTGCCATATCACCTGGAAAATTTCAGTCAGCTTTTGTATGAGCAACCTCCCCAACCCCTGCAAATCTCAGCTGCAATAGAATCAGCACCAGGTGTTTCACCACAGGAGAGGAGAGGAGCCTAATGGCATTCAAAACCTCTTCTTCAGTTGAAAATCTGGCTAGAGAAGGATTGACTTCAACCTGAGGTATATAGTCAATAGCTTCAGCATTGATTGCTGATTGTGAATGAAACCATCTTTGCAGAAATTTTTGTACATTTTTTTTTCCATTTTGACCGCAGGATGAGACTGTACTTGCTGCAGTAAATAGGCCAGGGTTGGGTAAAGCAGACAATTTTTAGGGCACCTTTTCTAGCCCCTTCCTTGCACCAGGAGGTGAATAGTGCAGTCCTTAAGAGGCTGATCAGCCATCTAGGGGGCTGCTGAATCCCACTGTTGCTTCCAGTGAGAAGAATATCCTATGATCTGGGCCACCTGCGCGCAGGGTTGTGACTACAACTTCTGGTGTATCCACATCTGCTGCTTTGTCACTTGCCTGTCACCACAGAACTTTGAGATAGGTAAAAACGGTGAAATACTATGGGTGATGTCTTTTGATTCATACGTAAATTGGATTTCAGTGAGGTAGAGTTGCATGAGGTCATTGGCCTCGCTCTCTCTTCCAGAGCCCTCAAAGAACAGTGGCAAGACAAAGTCAAGACAACTGTGATGGCTCAGGATACAGTGAATGATCTTGTGTCTTCAATGTGTAGTGCCTGCTTCAGCCGCCTTCATGGCCATTAGAATAAATTATTCTCATTCACCCATTCTATGTGGGCAAGTCTTCACATGCTTGGGGTAGACCGCCCCACCCCCAATTCACCAAAGAATTTGGGACACCTGGGTTACCCTCAACCTGGTTTAGCCCATCTGTCAAAAAGAAACCATTTTGAAACCAGGGTGTGGCCACTGCACATGCCTCAGCTTCTTGGATCACCAAAGATAGAAAGCAGCCCTGAAAATGGCTCAGCAAGCCCTAACACTAGAGATACTAGTATTCCCTGAACACACCCTACACCCCTCCAGGCTTAAACTATGTCATACAGGAAGAATAAAATAGGGCCAATTTGATAAGGGAATCCAAGCTTCCCCACTTCTCCTAATTTATCATGGATACCTTGTTATTCACACACAAATATATGTCCTTACTTGCCAAATTCTAGTGATGTGATCATGCACCTTATTTGCTTTCCTTTTTTCTCCTTTTTTCATTGGATATTTTCTCAAGAGAAAAGCTTTGATAGATCAAGAAAAACATAGACTTTGTAAATAGCTCCCTTCAATACAAAAATCACATTAAAAATGAAGTTATTTTCCTTACTTTCTTTTGTTTTTAGGTGCTTTATCAAATTGATACCCATTCTCAGGTGCAGTCTTAATTGCCTGACCAGTAGGATGGTCCTAATCAAAAGGGCTACTTAAAAAGGTCAGCATTTGAGCAGATTAAAACTCAGAGCTTATTCAATTAAACACACTCATCTAATGAAGTTGCTCCAGGACTGACAGTCAGCTAATCTTAATTGTTAGGCAATTACCCAGAGCCCCATATCACCCTCGGCCGTTATGCAAGATGGGTAATCAGGCTGTTACTCAGCTCATCATCTTGTTATTAGCCTGAAGCATTTCCTACCCGACACTGCAGTTTATACCATGGAGAATGACGAGTAATATTAGACACAACACCTGCAGAACAACGTGATTGTAAATAATCTAGCACCAGAGGCTTTATTCTGTCCTCTCCCTCTAGTTTAAGGTGAAATTAATGAGCTGAAAGCACTGAAAAACAGAAGATACCTTTCTACATACGTATGTATGTATATGCATATACACATTTGTATGTGTTATGTTTGTATGTATACATGTGACATATATACATACAAGTATGTGTACATGCATACACAAATATATGCATATATACACCATCTTTTCATCTCCTTTTTAGAGTTGTAACTAGAGTGGGATGATCAGAATGAGCACAGCACACTCTCCCAGGACACTGAAAATGAGAGGACATTAGCAGGCTCCTTTGTGTACCTGAGTTTAGTACTTAATTAATAAAACTAATTAGTTGAAATCTAAGAAGCTACCAGATGCAGAGTTTCCTTACCCTGGATGCCACACCACAAATGAGCTTGTAGAATGGCTTCACTGTCTTCCAAAGTCTCTGCCAACAAGGTCAGTGTCCCAGGGTCTATGCCCTGCCCCCAGCTGAATTTGTTTTATAAAGCTGATATGAGCAGGCTTTTCTCACTGCTGGTTCCAGCACATTTTCTGAAACTTGCCCTGGGTATCAAAATACTAGTTAATGGTTCTGTTCCTTTTCTTTTCTCTTCCATCTCATTATTCCCAGGGGAAAAAAAAAACCCTTCTTGTCTCATTTGTGACTGCAATCATGGTCGATAATTTAAGAATGGTGCTACCGATGAGTCCACACCATCAAGAAGGAAAGTTTTAGTTTTTGAAATGAAATTAGACATTACATTGTCTGCATTATGTTACATATAGGTTATATCATATGTATATCCATATTGCAAAAAGGAAAGGTACCTAAAATTTAAAATCAATCAATAAGCATTTTAACTACCTACTCTGCAGCAGGTAGACCAGGGGTGGAGAAACTGTAGCCTTGACACCACACGTGGCCCTCTAGGTCCTCGAGTGTGGCCCTTTGACTGAATCCAAACTTCACAGAATAAATCCTCTTATTAAGAGGATTTGTTCTGTAAAACTTGGACTTAGTCAAAAGGCTGCACCTAAGGACACAGGTTCCCCACCCCTGAGGCAGACAAAAGTAAAATGGTTCCTACCCTTCAGGAGCTTAACAATCCAGGAAAGAGAGCGAACATGAATGTGTGTGTGGATTTATATATATATTTATATATATACAAAATAATAATAAAAATAATGATGATGATGATAACTAACATTTATATAGCATTTACAATGTGCCAGGCATTATACTAAGCACTTTACAATTATTATCTCATTTGATCCTCATAATAACCCTGGGAGGTAGGTGCTAGTTAATTACCCCCATTTTAGAGATGAGCAAACTGAGATAAAGAGAAGTTAAGGGTCACACAGCTAGTAAGTGTCTGAAGACAGATGTGAACTTAGGTCTTCCTGCATCCAGGCCCAGCACTTTATCCACTGTGTGACCTAGCTGCCCCCATAAAATACACATAAAATAGATAAAATATTTTTTTGGGGGGGAGAGGCACTAGCAGCTGTAGAGGATCAGGAAAGGCTTTACATAGAAAGTAGTGCTTGAGTTGAGCCTTGAAGGAAAGGTGATTCTAGGAGAAAGAAGTGTGAAGGGAATGAATTATAGGTATGGGTGACAGCCAGGGCAAAGATACATAAGACGGGAAATGGAGCATCATATATAAGGAACAGAAATTTGTCTGGACCAGGGCTGGAAAGGTAGGTTGGGGCCAGGTTGTAAAGGGCTTTGAATACCAACCAAGGGAGTTTATATTTGATTGTAGAGGCAAAAGAGACCCTCTGGATTTTAATGAGTGTGGTTATAGCTGTGCTTAATTAATAAACAAATCTATAATGTAATAAAACTATAGTTTTAAAGTTTGAACAGCACTTTACTTATGTTAACACTTTCCCTCAACGCAGATGATAGCCATAGAGAGATGCCTTGGGATACTGAGATATTAATTAACTCATCTACAGTCACACAGCTAGTGTTTATCCATAGTACTATGTCTTCCTGACTCCAAAATCTATTCCACCTACTATGTTATCTGGCCTCTTGAATTCCTATCCATCTTTAAAACCCAATTCAAGTATTATTTCTTCCAGAAAACCTCTTTCTAATGAACTTTCCTCTCAAACCCCCATAACACTTTTTTTTTTACCCACCTCTAATACACTTACCCTGTGTTATTAGGGTCAGTGTGTACTTGGGCAAGTCACAACCTCTGGGTCTCCCTCACACCTTCTCTGCAAGCACTTACTCCCAAGCATGTGAAGACTTTCCCCTGGCAGCACAGCCTGATGGGAACAATTTGTTCCAACAGCCGAGAAGGTGACTGAAGCAGGAGCTGTGGAGTACTTAGAGCTTGGTCAGGCATCTATGCCAAGATCGTCCTACATCCTGGGCCATCACCAGTGTCATCTCAACTTTTGTCCTGCCACTGGACTTTGACGACCCAGGAAGAGAGAATACAGCTGACAACTTTGTGCAACCCTGCCTCACTTAAATTCAATTCACATGCCAGTCAAGAGATCACTCCATGATGTGATTGGTCCTCTTTAAAAATGGACAAACAACAACAAAGCGGTTTAACCTGTAGACTATCACAGCACAATTCTATATATGATTCACAAAGTACACTGATTAATTTTGCTTCTTCCAGGTGTTTTATACACATATATTTGATATGATACGTAATTTAATACATATATTTAACATATGCCTATATACTAATATACACATATATGTATACATAAATATATTTTACATATATGCATATATTATTTATTATATTTTTATACACACACACTAATGATCCCTTTCCTTGAAGCATGGATAGGATGGGAGAATAAAGGGGTTTTATTAGAGCCAGAAAGGGGCTGCACTACAGGATGCTTTCATTAAAGTTTGGGCTTTGCTTATGGAAAAATTTCCCAGATGCCTCAGTCGCTTTTAGAATGAGTACCTTCACTGACTATGGGCAGTAGTCATTAAGAATCATATGGAAGGCTTCTTTAGACTCTAAAGCTCTGGAAAGAGAAAGCATGTCAGCCGTAATTGGAGGGGGTGTGGGGGAAGGAGAAGATAATTGGCCAAAATGGAAGCTTATAACCATGAATGGTTTCTGATAGAACTCAGGTGGAATGAATCCAACCCACTACTTTATTTCTTGCTTCTGGGCCCCAAAGTTCTTTTAAAGTAACTAGTCTAAGCTTTCCTTTCCATTCCCATTATTAAAACCCAGGGCTATGGGTTCCTTAGCAATTTCCCTATTGCAATTTCCTCTTTGGACTCTCTACAACTTACCTTGCTGCCTTTCTAGTTGACCCCAGGAAAGCAACTTCCTTTTCTGCTTTTCTCATCACCCCTTCCAATCCCCTTCCAATGCCTTCTGGGCTCATTCACTTTTTACATTAAGCTTATATTTCTTGATATTAACCTTGAAAGTTCTGAGAGTGCTGCAGACAGGAACTTTTGGGCAAAATGTTTTGATTGTCTCAAAAGGGAGAGAGAAAAAAAACATAAGGTCATATATTTAGAGCTAAAAAGAACCTTAGACACCATTTAGTCTACCACTTTGAGTTTTCAGATGAAGAAATTGAGAGGCACAGAGAAAATGTGACATTTCCAAGGTCAGACAGGTAGTTAGTGGCAGAGTCAGGATTCAAACTCAGATCTTAGGATTCCAAGTGCAGCACTAGTTAATTGTGTACCACACAGGCTCCATGCAAGCTGCTAGGAGACAGAATCAAGATTATTCAAATGAACATTTATTAAGGTTCTGTCACTATTTATCTATGATTTGGGCACAAATTAGTTAACTTCTTTGTCCCTAATTCCCTTTAAAAAATTTTAAAATAAGCTAATACCTTTCCTGATAAATAGAAGCATTTAAGATTGATTTTACATACATATTTGTGTATGGGACAGGGAGGTGGAGGGGGAGGAAAAAAGGGGAAAAATTTAGATAACTTTAATATATATTTAGGAGGAACTGGAAGTTGTATATAATAGATTTGTAGTTTTGTGTGCAATCATCTTTTTTCTTCTATTCTACTATATTTAGAAAATAATTATTTTATTCATTCAGTTCAGAATAAAATAAAATAAAATAAAATAAAATAAAATAAAATAAAATAAAATAAAATAAAATGGGCTAATATCACATAATCTATTTCCTAGAGTTTTTGTGATGGCAGGCATAGGGGCTGGACCTTTTATTTCATTAGCACAGGGCATTTCGGGGTGAGGAAATTCCCCTAACCACTGCAGGTCAATACTTTTTACACATTTTATAATCTTAAGAATTGCCTTTAAAAGCTTGAGAGGTTTAATGACTATCCAGGGTCACACAGCTAATATGTGTCAGAGATGGGATTTAAACTTACCTCTTCCTGGCTCCAAAGCCACCAATCCGCACACTAAGCCACAATGCCTTTCTTTCGGATAGGATGAGATAATAGTTGTGAAAAGTTAGCAGAAGTGAGGTTCTCCTATGATACATCATTGTGGAATGAAGGTAACCCTGAGGTCTTAAAAGTTATATCAATGCAGCTGATGGATTACCCCAAGCTGAAAGACTGCAAGTATCAGCCCAGCAACTACCTGCATCTCTGTTGAATGAGGGCTAACTTATCTAACAGGAAGCTCACGCTCAGAAGATTGGGCTGTAAAGGGCCCGTGTCAGCCAAATCAAAGATCCTTAGTGTACTTAAGTTTTACTCCTGGAGCAAAGCATACCAAAGGGTCCACCTTTCATATTCCGTTATGAGCAATAGTGCTTTGTAACCCATGACCCAGATTTTTTATGCCTTAGCTGCCTCCTTCCTGCAACCCAACAGGCCCCTTTGCTCATTGGTAAGTTCTTACTGGAACATCTATTTTAAGGAAGGGCACAGAGTAACCATCTTTCATCCTCTAGATTTTACCATTAGGACTTAGCTGATTTCTTCCTCTGATCCTGTAGGCCTCTTCTTCTATTTGGTGAATTCTTCCTAGAACCCCCGTTTAGCTGAAGGGCCCAAACCAGCTGGTTCTCTTATTCTCTGGAATTTGTTACCTTGTCTTTACATAGATTCCTCCACTTCCAACTCCTTTTACACATCCTCTTCCCTATCCTCCTGTCTTTTTTTTTTTTTAGCTTGTAATTTTATCCCCAGCATATTACCTGGCACATATTAAGCGCCTAATAAACTCTTAACTGACTTCATTCAGTCTTGGGGGTTTCAAACAAAGAATCATTTTTGGCTCATGCCCTCATCTGTGAATCCCCTGGAAAAAACTGAATTTGTCCTTTACCCAGAACTCTATAACACAAGGAAAAGGGTCCTTAGTTACAGAAAGAGATGAACATTTTTAGACCCAATCAATATATGAATTTGTTTTCCTTACTACACTTATTTGTTATAAGGAAGAGCTTTTGGGGGAGTGGTAGGGCAGAGAGAGAATTATGTATCTGTGGAATATTGAAGGTAGTAGGAGTGATACAAAAAAAGAAGAAAGATAAGAGCATCAATGAAATATTAAAAACTTGCAGAAGAAATAAAAAAATCCAGAAGGGATCATAGAAACAGGGCAGCGTTGGTTCTATCATGTTAAGTTTAATCTATACTTTTAAAAACCAAGTAGCACATAATAGAAAGTCATGGTTTCGCATGCAATCTTATTATAAACAAAAGGGAGCATTAGGCTAGATGATTTCTGGGAGCCCTTCCACTCTTAAATCTATAATGATAGACTAGTTGCTATCACTGAATGATGAAAAGTCAAATTTAGGCTTTGATTTAAGGAATACTTCCTAATAATTATAACTATACCAAAGTGAAATAGGCTGACTCATGAGTCATGAGTTCTTCATCACTGTAAGTCCTTAAGTAGATGCGGTAGAACATATTTGTATGGGTTGGACTCTATGACTTATTAGAAAAATTGCTCCCAAATTGTAATGAATATTCTGATGCATGAATAGGGTTCTTGGATGAAGATATGACTTATTAGAAAAATTTCTCCTATACTGTAATGAATATTCTGATGCCTGAATAGGGTTCTTGGATGAAGGTAGTCTGTGTAAGAGACCAAAAGATTTTTCCTAAATCCAAAACGTGGTAGTTTTTGTAGGGTCAATTTTCTAGCTTCCTTTCTCCTTCTTCTACCTTCCTAAAAGGAACCAAAACAATATTCAAATATTCTGAAAATAAAATGATTCAGTTTGGTCTCATCCCAAAGATTTCTATGCAGTATCTCTTAGTGGAAACTGTTCTCCACCCATAGCGCTTTCATAGAAAATATACGAAGGCAAATTCCATTCCCTTCCACACGACCCTTCTCTGCCCATATTCCTTCCGTGTGGTATGGGGCAGAGTTGGGTGGGACAGGGTGGAGCACCGAGTAAGGAATTACTGAATTGAATTAGGTATGCATCCTTCCAAACATGATGGTTTTAATGACTAGGTTATGGAGGGCCTCACTTTTCATGTTAAAATGAGTCAACTGCATGGAAACCTCACTCATTAATAAATACAGTCTCTATTTTAGTCTAAGACATCCAAGTTTAAATCAAACACAACTGTTGAGAAGCCAGATGTTATTCCCATTACTATAGTTCAGGATTTTACTGGAAGTGATCTCACTGCCGATGGTAATGCTGTTGTCCAACTGTGTATGCTATTTATATCAAGAGTACAAGTTTTAGCTTTAAAGGACATTGAATTTCAAACGTTGCTCACTGTTTGGAATATGGCTCATTTGTGTTAAGTCTACCACTGGGAAATCAGACAGATGCCTCTGGATATAATATAGTGACTTTGAGGAGTGTCAAAAGTGAGGAAATTATATCACTTGTAAACATTTGAATACAAGTTTGAAAAGACTAATGCACAGTTTCTGGTAAACCCATTGCACTTAGCCAATATACAGAATTAAAGGCCTCATAGTCCTTCTTTGAAGGAAAAAATTAGCTACAACTGTAACTAATAATCTACAAATAGAAACAGCTCCCAGACTCAAGCCAAAAGGAACATGGATGGGTATGGGGTGGTGGTGGTTGTGGTGGAGGATGTTAAGGAGAGGAAGGGGAGGAGCATAGCTTTAATTAAAAAAAAACACATTGCTGGGGGATAGGATATGATAATGTCCGTAAAGTCTTATCTGGGGATAAATAGACTCATATTAAGAAAACTGACTGGGCCTGAAAAAGACTTTTCTCTGTTTCCAGGGATATCAGGCCCTTTGGGTGGTCATGAACTCATCCCACATCTCCATTGTTCTTGGTGCTGAATGTAGTCATGAAGAACAATGAAATTAAAAACACAATTATAGATGAATATCTAGTCAGCAGCAATTTTGTTCTCTAAATGGGAAGGTGAATAGCTAAGAATTCCAGATAATGAATATGCACACACATAATCATATATACCTATACATATGTGTGTATGTGTATACATTATATACATACATATATACATATGTATGTATATATATATATGTGTGTATAATATAACACACACACACGCAACCTTAAAAATAAGTTTTCTAATTACATTGAAGAATATCATTTGAGTGGTCTAAAATAAACTCAAAAGGTAGAGCCAAGATGGTTGAGAAAAGGCAGGGACTTACACCTGAGTTTTCCCAAATTACCCTTCAAACAATTTTAAAATAATGCCTCAAAACAAATTCTGAAGTGACCGAACACACGAAATGATGGGTTGAAATGATTTTGTAGCCCAAGACAATCTAGAAAGTCAGCAGGAAAGATCTGTAACACAAGATGAGAGTAGAGGCAATGCCTTGCAAGCCAGCACCAGCCTATGACTTGGCAAACAGGCCTTGGGGGCAACTGAGTTGGCAGCACTAGCTTCCAGAGCTAACATCTCACAGACAGTAAGGGAGTCAGAAAACTGGGCAAAAAGAGATTACAGGGCCCTTTTGCTGGCTCTGGGTTAAGGATTCTGTTGTATTGCCCATAAACAAACCTAAGTCACAGTCCTGGTTCACAGGCACAGGGTGAGGAAGAACACCAGCACACCAGAAGCTTGTGACTACAAGGGAGCAGGACATCTGGTTACAACTCCAGGGTAGAAAAGAATGCATATTGTTGCTCAGACCAGAGCACAGGCCAGGAGAGTAGCAAATATATTTCTCCTTAGATCATACCATCCTGGAAGAACTGAAAACTTGCAGACCTCCAGAACTAGTTTCAAAAACAGCTGCACAAAAGACCTGAAGCTTGGGACAGTGCTCTGTCCTCCTCTGGAGGAGAGGCCAACTTTAACATCAAGTTAAAAGTCAAGAAATAGACTGGAAAAATGAACAAATAATAACAACAACAACAACAACAACAAAAGAACCTGATCATAGAAAGATACTATGGTAACAGGGAAGATCAAAACACAAACTCAGAAGATGATAACTAAGTTGAAACTGCTACATCCAAAGCCTCAAAGAAAAATGTTAATTGGTCTCAGGTTCAAAAAAAAATTCCTAGAAGGGCTTGAAAAGAATTTTAAAAATCAAGTAAGAGATTTAGAGGAAAAATTGGGAAAAGAAATGACCGTGATTCAAGGAAATCATGAAAAAAAGAGTCAACTGCTTACTAAAGGAGCCACACCAAAAATACTGAAGAAAATAATGCTTTAAAAACCAGAATAGGCCAGATGGTAAAAGAGGTATAGAAATCTGCTGAGGAGAAGAATAACTTAAAAGAAGAATTGGCTAAATGGAAAGGGAGGTACAAAAGCTCACTGAAAAAAAATAATTCCTTAAAAATTAGAATTGGGCATGTGGAAGATCCATGAGACTTCAAGAAACAATAAAACAAAATCAAAAGAATAAAAAAAATAGAAGAAAATGTGAAATATCTTGTTGGAAAAACAACTGACCTGGAAAATATATCCAGGAGAGATAATTTAAGAATTATTGGACTACCTGAAGGCCATTATCTTTCAAGAAATTATTTAAAAAATGCCCTGATATTCTAGAACCAGAGGGTAAAATGGAAAGTGAAGGAATCCACCAATCACCCCCTGAAAGAGATCCCAAAATGAAAACATTATAGTTAGTGACCTTCTCTCCACTCACACAGTCACCACCCTAGTTCAGATTCTCATTACCTTTCCCATGGACTATCAGAAAGGCCTCCTCCTTTCCTGCCTCCAGTTTATATGCATTTTAGTCCATCCTCCACATAGCTACCAATGTGATTTTCCTAAATCTTAAATTGGGGCCAGATTGGGAAGGTCTTTAAATGTCCAAGAGAGGAATTTCCGTGTGATCCCATAAGGAAGAGAGAGCCCCTAGAGTTTATTGAGTTAGGGGATTGGTATGATCATACCAATAGGAATAATATGTAAGTATTACAAAGTGATTTCCTGAAGACAATGACCTGAATTGATAGAGGGTGTTTCTTT
Organism: Phascolarctos cinereus; assembly: GCF_003287225.1. NCBI lineage: Eukaryota > Metazoa > Chordata > Mammalia > Diprotodontia > Phascolarctidae > Phascolarctos > Phascolarctos cinereus. Next base: position 344,291,181 of record NW_027555625.1, read on the forward strand.
ACCCATGATTGCTCTATACCAATGAAACCACAGGTCTAGACTCTGTCCTCAATTCAATTCAACAAGTATCTATTAAGCATCTATTATGTACTAGGCACTGTAATAGGAACTGGTGATACAAAATAAAACCAAAATATTCTCTGTCACCAAGGAGCTTATATTGTCCTGGGAGACACAATAGGTATAAGTAAATACAAAATATAGATATAGTAATTTGGAGAGGCAGCACTAATATGCATAAGGTGGATCAGCTCAAGCTGATCCTAAGAAGGAACTAATGGTTCCAAAAAGCAGAGGAAAGGAAGAAGACATGTTAGGTGATATAAAATTGAACATTATATACAAAGAACATCAAATAGACCAACTTGGCTGGAAGTTGTCTGGGGAGAGGGGGTATAATATGTAATCATCCTGGAAAGGTAGATTACAGTCAGACTGTGAAGGGCTTTAAAAGACAAACAGAGGAGTCTGCATTTTATCCTCAAGGCAGTAAGGAGCCAAGGAAGCTTTTGAAGTAGATGAAGGACATGGTAAGACTTTTGGAATAACTCCTTGGAAGCTGTGTAAAGACGGATGGATTGGAAAGGGGTCAGGAGACCAATTAGGTGGCTATAGTAGTAGCCAAGGTGAGAAATGATCATAAGATAGTAGAAATGGAAGGAGGCTTCAAGATCATTTAACCCAAATGACTCTTTTTGCAGGTGAGGAAATTGAGTCCTATAAAAAAAGGAATAATTTATCCAAGGTAACACAAGTAGGAAATGACAGAGATAGCCTGGGTCCTTTAACTACAAATCAGCATATTTTATATACTATACTATTCTACTTCCCAAGGCTGAAGAGGAAAATAAAATAATGACCAGCAATTCTTAAATCCTTAAAACTTTGATGGGTACATTAGGATACCTGGAACAAAGGGTAGAGAAAAAGGCATAGATGAAATTATTTACTATTATTTATTATATTATTACTATTAATTGCTTACCTCTATGAAAGAAAATACTTCCCAAAATATATATAGCATTCCTATTGGGACTGCCCCTACCCTAGCTCCAGGAATTTCCTATGTACCCAGGGGGAAGGGAGGTCTGGGACCAGGCCACAGTCAGCCGGCACTTGAGCATCCCCAAATTACCCTAGGTAGCAGTATCGTGGGGTGTCTGACTGGGTTTGAATGAAGACAAACAGACAGCTACATCTGTATATGTTATATTATGTCATGTCATGTTTTGTTATGTTATGTTATGTTGTCATGTTATGTCATATAATGCCATGTCATGTGGTGTCATGTCATGTTATATTATATTGTCATGTCATGTCATGTCATGTCATGTTGTCGTGTCATATCATGTCATGCTATGTCATGTCATGTTGTCATGTCGTGTTATGGCATGTCATGTCAGTCACATCATGTTATGTCATGTCATGTCATTTCATGTCACGTCACGTTATGTTATATTATTATGTTATGTTATGTCATGCCATGTCATGTTATGTTATGTCATGCCATGACATGTCATGTCATGTTATATTGTTATGTTATATTATGTCATGTCATGTCATGTTGTTATGTTATGTTATATTATGTTATGCTATGCTATGCTATGCTATGCTATGCTATGCTATGCTATGCTATGCTATGCTATGCTATGCTATGCTATGCTATGCTATGTTATGTTATGTTATGTTATGTTATGTTATGTTATGTTATGTTATGTTATGTTATGTTATGTTATGTTACGGAGGGAGAATCAACAACATTTGTTATTCCTCTCCAGGCTGAATTTCTGACTCTCCAGACATTCTCTGCTATGCCATATAAACTTTTACATACTGGAATCTCACTCTACACCTTGATTTCACACACTAGAAGTACCATTCACTCATAGAGATTCTTCCTCTGGTTTTCTGGCTCCTCCCGTAACTGCAATGTTAAGGAGGATGCCTAAGTCAACTCTTTATTCCTCTCTAGGATGTATTGCTTCTCTGGACTTCTACTTGCTATAGAAACCTCGTCCCATGACAGGTACCTTTATCTCTTCTTTCCCCTCCCCACACCTTACTTTTTAGCTTTCTCCTATGTTTTATCTTCTCCCATTAGAATACAAGATCCTTAAGGGCTGGAACTATATTTCTGCTTTGATTAGTATTCCCTTACTTAGCACAGGCATATCATAAGGATTTAATAAATGCTGTTTGACTTGACTCATCAAATATGAAGGAGAGGGAAGAGCTGAGCATGACTCCTAGGTAGGTTATAAACCTGAGAGGATAAAAAGATGGTCCTATCCCTGACAAAAATTGGGAATTTAGGAGGAGGGATCAGTTTAGGAGGAAGTAAAATGAGATATGTTTAATATATGTTGAGTTAGAGATCCTTGGGAACATAAATGTAAAGATGTCCAATAGACAGTTGGAGATGTAGTCTGGAACTCAAGGGAGAGAGATGAGGGCTAGTTATATAGATTTGGGAGTCACAGGTATAGATGATAGTTGAATGAGCGAGGAGAAGAAAACCCAGGACAGAGATGGGACATGACTGGTAATCCTGCAAAGAAGACTGAGAAGTAATAGCCAACGAGGCAAGGGGAAAATGAGGAAAGTGTAAGATTATGAAAATCCAAGAAGGGAAGATCATTTAGAAAGAGAAAGGTGATCAAAAGTGTCAAATGCTTCAAGAAGGTCAAGAAGGAAGAGGACTGGGAAAAAAGGCCATTGGATTTAGTAATTAAAACATCATTGCTGATATCAGTGCAGTTCTGAGAGATTGGTGTGACCACAAGTGGCTGAAAAGTTAATGGGAAGTGAAAGAGAAGAAGCAATGACTAGGTATTTTTTTTTCTAGAACTTTGGCCTTGTAAAGGAAAAGCAGAATACAATGATAGCTTGAGGGGATGTTAGGTTCATATGAAATATTTTTTTTTCATTAGGATGGCTGAGATCTGGCCATGTTTTTAGATAGTAGGGAAAGAGCCAGTGGATAAGGGGAGATTAAAAGTTAAGGGAAGAGAGTGGATTATTGGCAAGGCAAATTTCCAAAGGCTATGGGAGAAGGATCAAGGACATTCTTGATTCTTCTCTCACTGTAATTCCCTTTATCTAATCAGATGCTATATGCCAAGTCTAACTGAATCTACTTCCATGCCTCTCATAGACATCTTCTTTCCACTCACAGTGCCACCACCTTAATTTAGGGGCTCATTATTTGTCTCTGTGCTTCCAGTCTTCCCCCACCCCATCCATCCTCCATACAGCTAACAAAAGAATCTTCCTCAAACAGTTTTGACCATATTACTCTTCTGCTCAAAACCTTTCAATGGCTCTCTCTTGCCGCTAGGATCATATCCCCAAATACCATAATTTGACTCCAATCTTCCTTTTCAGGCTTATTTCATATTGCTTCCTTCCCTATATTCAATCTTCCAGTTCAAGGACAGTGTAATGCTTCTTGCTAGCCAAGGATGCATAATAAAGATAGGAATTTGCATCAAGGGATTGAGGCGAAAGGTTCTTTTTCCAAATACTATTTTCCTTTTACCCTTCTCATATAGTTGAATTGAAGAATAAAAAGAATCTCAGAGTTGGGGGGGGGGCAGGAAACAGAAAGTTTAAGACCAAGATAATCCTTGGTGGTTGAAAACACAAATCCCTCCCCTCCCTGAAATGATTATGAAAGGAAGCATTTTGCCAATCAGAAATTAAACATGAGTTATAAGTGCTTTCTAATACTAAATCAAATAGTGCCGTGGGGCAAAGACAGACTCCATTTAGGTAGGTTTGCCCTACCATGGCTTGCCTCTATTTTGATTTTAGATATATGGGTCTACATCCCTAAAAGAACTGGAACTTGGTCTCTCGGTTTTAAGCTAAAAGATGATAGAGCCATTCTTCTCATGAGGAATGGGTAGGACCTTAGTTAAGGACTTAGCTGAAGTGAGAAGCTAGAAGCAGAGAGAATTTCCTCAACCATGTGCCCAGTGAAGGGTCTCCTGGCAATGACCAGTAGCAACTATAGGAAACCATCAGGAAATAATGCTCAGCAGAGAGAATGCACAAAATTCCCACATGCTCAGCGGAAACTGCATGCCACCTGAGCCCAGCAGAGAGAAGGACCAGTAAGAGCAGCAAAATGAAATCACCAAATATATATTTAGTCCTGCAGTGCCAAGATGTGAATTGCCCCACAAGGCATGTGTCCCTTCTTATATGTTCACTAGGTGTATTCACTCTTCCCAGTAATAGAGTATGTAGTTGTGGTAGAATGCACCCCAGGTTAATGGGGCAAATATTTTATTGCATCTTGTCTTACTATGCAATTTCATTAAATGTTGTTCCCTTGAATTAATTTTGTCCTCTGGCTAACTAGTAAAAGCAAACACATTTGTGGGGATTCATTAGCTATGGTCTAAGTGGATGAAGATCTAAAGAGTATCTTGATTGAATATGGGGTAGTTTTTTTTTTGAGAGGGGGGAACCTACATGTAAGTAGCACTTGCTGTAAACTAAATTAGATCACTAGATATTCCTTGAACTCAGACTTCTATCTCCCATTTCCTTGCAATCAAATAAATTGTCTCTCATGGTTGTAATGTATTCCTAATCACTACAGCTCAAAATTGTTATACTACTTTAAGGCTCAGTTCAGGTGTCACCTCTTCTATGAAGCCTCCCTTCATTCCCCTCACCTCCCCACCTCCCCTAGCTGTTACTACTTTCTCCTTCCTCAATTTCTCTTTAGTATGGGGACTGTTTCATTTTAATCTTTGCATCCCCAATCCTCAATACCAGGACTAGTTGAAAGAACGGGGGACATTTAGCCTGGATAGAAAAGACTTAGTGGAGAGACTTGATAGCCATCTTTAAGTATTTGAAAGGCTAATATGTGGAAGATATTTGTTCTGCTCAACACTTGAGGGTGGAATTAGGAACCATGAGTGGAAGTCACTGAGAGGCATATTCAGGCATTATAAAAGGAAAAAAAAAATCCTAACAAGTAGAGTTGTCCTAAAGTGGAAGGGGCTGCCCCAAGAGGGAATGACTTTCCTTTAACTAAAAATCTTCAAGCAGAAACTAGATCCCCACTGATTTAAGTATATCCTTTAAAAGTTTTTATTCTGTTGGAGGAAACAACCAGTTTACATATACAATGACAATCCTGGCCCCCTCTGCCTGAAGGCCAGGTGTGTTACATTTCACCTCTTTCTGAGGTTTCTGCAGTACTCTTAAGGGGACTGAGGGTGTGTAGATTCTCTGCAAATGGCTCCATACATGACCTCTTGTGTTCCCACATTATAGGGATGAACCCCTGTACTCCAGTTCCATTTAGTCGATAACAGTCACATTATCTTTACAAAGCATTATTTACTTCAAAGGCATATTAATAAATATACTAATTTATTCCCCAACACATGGGTTTGCCATGTCTACCACCCTTATACCACCTCAGTCTCTGAGGGGAAAGGGATTATGTTATGTTCACAGATTAGCTTCTTTCTTTTTCTTTTTTCTTTTTTTTTTTGTGAGACAATTGGGGTCAAGTGACAGAGTCACACAACTAGTGATGTGTCTGAGGTTGGATTTGAACTCAAGTCCTCCTGACTCCAGGGCTGGTGCTCTATCCACTGTCACCTAGCTGCCACCTAACTACCCCCTAGCTAAGTTCTTAAATAGCATAATCTCGGTTTCCAAGTTCAAAATACCCCTAGGGCTGTCTCAGGGTGTCTCAGGCACCCTGGTTTTTACTACTTCTCTTATGGCCTGGCTGGCTACAATCTCTTGGAATCCTGGCTCCAGCACTGCAGTAGCTGGAACATACTAGGCCCATTTCTCATAGCTCTTAGGCTAAAAGGCAAGGAGAAAGCATTCCCTCTCCTCGTTCAGTTCATGGTACCCTATCTGTGGGTGCGCTGTGCGTGATCTTCACCCTCTGGGCACAGAAGGTAAAAACAATGTTCTCATTGTCATCATTGGCCAGTTCTAAAGAAACCTGAACATAGCTAAGTAAAAGGGGCTGCTCCTACCAACATGGTTGGGCAAGGCAAAGAAGCAGGGTGCTTCCATGTTAGGCAATCTGGGAATAGTCTAATGCCCTAAGATCTCATTACATAAGTAGACACAGAATATGTACAAAACAAATACAAGACATTGTATAAGGTTGCGGGAATTGGGGATAGGGGGTGGGTAGGTACTAGCAGCTGGGGGAATCAGGAAAGGTCTCCCATAGGAGGCAGAATTTAAGCTGAGCTGTTTTAAGCGCCAGGTGAGGAGAGATAGGATATCATGTGTAAGGAACAGTAAGAATGAAAATTTGGTTGAAGCATAAAGTGCATGAATGAGAATAATGGGTAATAAGTCTATAAAGGTAGGCTGGAACCCAACTGTGACGGGTTTTAAATAAAATCCTAGAGGTAAGGGAAGCTAATATACACAATCAATAGTACAATCAGAACAAGATTAAAAATGGCTGGAATAAAAGAAAATACTAAAAGGAAAATGAATTCTAAGTAATTGTAATAACAATTCTTGGTCCTATAGAATAAATAATGCAACATAACTCCTTCCTTTCTGTCCAGAGGTGGAAGACTATGGGGAGGTGTGGGTGGATAATGTTGAAAACATGTAGTTGCATCAATTGTCTTTACTTAACTGTTCTATTTTATTACAAGGAACAGTTCAGTTCTTGGGTTGAAGGTGGTGTATATTCAGAGATGGCTGTGATATTTTTAAAAAGCATCAATTTTTAAAAGAGATTTGGATAAACTACAATCAATCCCAACCAGAAAGACTTTGTAACAACTTCCTCCACAGATCTATAGAAGCACAGAAGGTTAGAGATAAAGAGGACCTTAGAGGTCACCCGGTCTAACTCCTCTCCTCTACCACCCCAATTTCGAAGAGGAGGAGCCCGGGAAGAGGAAGAGGATTCTTTAAAGACACAGAAGTCAGCTTGACCGCTGGTATTCAAATGATAAGTTGGAGCTCCCTCTTCTGGTCACTCTTGAGAATTTCAGGGTCTGAGTCAACAACTTGAAATGTTCTCTCCAGCAGGCTCCCACATTTATAGGTTTTATGGTTTTATAAAATACATCCCTGACAGCAGCCCTGAAGGGTTGGTAGAATCAATATGATTCTCTCCATTTTGTGGATTTGGAAACAGACTCAGAAATATTCTGTGACTTGCCCAAGGTAATATGTTTAGTTAATTGTCAGAGGAAGTCAGCTGGCCAAATAACAAAATAATTAATTATGATAATAATAATAGCTAACACCTATATAGTGCTCACTATGTGCCAGGCACTGTGCTAAAGCACTTTACAATTATTATCTCATTTTATTTTCACAATGAACCTGAGAGGTAGGTGCTATTATCATCACCATTTTACAGATGAGGAAACTGAGGCAAACAGAGGTTAAAGGACTTGCCCAGGGTCAAAGTGCTAGTAATCATTTGAGGATGGATTTGAATTCAGTTCCTGCCTTCTGGATCCAAGTCCAATGTTCTTTGCCATACCCCAGGCTGCTTTCTTTCTTTTTTCAATTTATGTTTTGTCTGCCTATAGCTGTTGTAGAAATCTGAAGACACTAAACAAACATCAGATGTTATGTAGTACAAAGAACACTTCATGAGATTGCTTAACCTCCTTCTGCCTCAGTTTCCTCTTTTGAAAAATGAAGGGGTTTGACTAGATTATTATGGATTAGATTACAAGGTCCCTTCTAAATCTGAAATTACTTTATGATATAATAGGGTAGGATTTTCATGGAGCTATTAAAGGTAGGATGTCTGAGTTCTCCTGGATGCTTATTCTTACCACATGTACATTTCTATTTGTCTGACCCCTCATCATCAGTTCTGCAGGGGAAGATGGTAGAAGAGCATGCTTTAGTCTTACAGAAAAAGCACCTGATTTAGAATTAGGAAGGTCTAAGTTCAAGGCTCAGTTCTGGTACTTATTAGCCACATGACCTCTTTGGGACTCAGTTTCCTAATCTATAAACAGTGAATGATTATACTTGATACTAACCAGGCTTTTCTGAGACTTACAAATCTTGAAGAGCTATAGAAAAAGGGAACTATTATTGTAAGATTTCAGTGACATAGCTAATTATATGTTTTTACAAATTAAACCAATAAAATGTAATTTCCTAGAGTTTCTGGCAGAAATGCAAATGTAACCTGTGGCTCAGGGCTGGATTCAATCCCAGAGGTCTGGCCTTTGAGGGTTAGTTTCATTTTCTTTAGCTTGTAGACTTGACATGTAGTTAGTTGCTCCAGGAAAATCTCCTAGTATGGATTATAGCTTTTGTTTAGATTTCCACAAATGAGGACAATTAGAGTGCTCAGTTCCCGTATTCCCATATGCAAGGTACCAAATGCTTATTAGGTACAGAATTGCCTGAATTATGCTCCAAAGAAAATTCATAAGACCCAAAGGAAAGTCACCAAGGATCAATTCAGAAAACACAGAAAACACTCAAAACAGCCCATCAGCTGCCCCTCGGAGGGAACTATCCCAAGGGAGCAACCCTTTAATGTTAGTCAGTCCCTCCTTCCCACAGATTTCTACATTCTACCTCCAACACTACTGGTACTGTACTATGATTTAGACTTCCCCAGGGATACAGAATGAACAATTTCTATTGTGTAAGACTTGCACTGACTGAATAACCAACAGGCTTTGCTCACCAAGTGGGACAGTGTACAGGACTAGGTCTTCAACCTATGTCTTTAATTGTACAATGAGTCTATTGTACTAGATGACCTCTGAGGTAATGCATGGTTCTAAATCTATGATCCTAGCATCTTCTGTAGACTATCCCTTTTTTTTCAAAGGAGAATGCTACACCCAGAAATCTCCTTCCTTTTCTATATGGTTAAATTCCTGAATTGCACCATCATCAGTCATCTTGACTTATGTCTTGCTACCTGACTCAGATGACTCTAGAGGAGAGAGTGAGGCTGATGACTTTGCACAGTTCTGCCTCACTTAAATCCAGTCCACTCACAAGTCAAGACATCGCCCTCATGAAGTCATTGGTCCTCTTTGACAGGAAGGACCAACAATAATAACAACGATAACAACAAATCCCTGAATTTGGAATTACAAATGAGGCTACCCCCAAAGCTAGTACTGCCCAGGAAATCTTCCTTCTTTGACTGAATGCTAGATTATAGATCATGCTGCCTCAAAGAATTCAACGCCCACCCCCTCTTCCACAAAGTATCTGTAGTTCAAGAACATTGTACATAACCTGCCATCTCAGTCAGGATGCAAGCACATGCTGGCTTCTGCCATGTGCTTCTGCTAAAAGTCAGTTGCTCCAGGGAGGAAGAAAATTAACATGGGCAAAGTCCAATGCCAGAGAACAGTAGTTCTCTGATGCATACTTCTTTGTATTTTTAAAAACAGAGGGGAATAAGAAATATAGGGGTTGGTGATTATTTAAACCAGTATCATAGCTTGCTTTTATAATAATAGAAATAACCAGCATTTATATGGTGCTTTAAGGTTTATAAAGTGCTTTATAGATAATATCTCATTTGATCTTTATAACAACCCTGAAAGGTAGGTACTGTTATTATCCCCTTTTGACAGATAAGAAAACTGAGGCAGAAAGAGATTAAGTGACTTGCCCAGAGTCACACAACTAGTAAGCGTCTGAAGGGTTAAAGATCTTCCCTGCCCACAGCCCAAGCCAAGGGACAAGGAACTTCCCTAACGTATTATTCTGGGATTTGTTTCAACCCAGACCCACCTTGGGGAACTATTCCTTAAAAAACAAGTCTTGAGGTAAACATCCAGGACTTGGCCAGTTCCTGGGTATTGATCCAAGACATTTTTTGACATAACAAAGATTGTTCCTGAGGACAGAGAGTTTCGGCCAAAACTCTCTGATCCTTAAGATCAATCACTTATTCCCTGGCTCCCTGCCTTCTTTGTGTAGGGATGCTAAAAAAAAAAGGGTCTTTCTTGGAAAAGTGACTTCAGTAGTCTCCCTCAGAGAGGACACTCTGCCGCAGGGACTTTCCCAACCGAGACCCTAATGGTTGTAATACAGGACTCCCCCAGCCAGATGTTCAGGAGTTGATGCTTCCTGGGCTCGGTGATGTATTTCTTCTTCTTTATCTCTCTATCTTGCTATTAATAGTCTTTGCTTCTACGATTGTATAATGATATGTAATCACATTTATATGCATATATGTTTATGATTATTATCCTTATTAAATCATTTATAAGCTAGGAAAAGTGTGAATGTGTCTTTGTGGGTACAGATCCAAATCTGTGAAACAAATTGTGAGTGCTGCAGTCCGTAACACCTTACTGTTACAGTGTCTGCAGTAAGATTTGAACTTAGGTCTTCCTACTTCCAGTCCAGCACTTTATCCACTGAACCACCCAGCTGCCTAGCTTTTATAGACCACTGAGAGCAACTGCTCCTCTGGCAAGAGCCCTTTTCCCTGAATCTAAGTTAATGATCAAGAGTTTCCTGTGTCAGTACACCAATGGGCATGTCTATGTTCCATGAATTCAAAATCATAAAGCTTGGGTTCAAATCCTGGCTCTGTCACTTAACTAACTTTGTTGTTGTTGTTGTTCATCCTTCATTCTTTTTTTTTTAAATTTTTTATTTTTTTTATATGCTTTTCAGTTGAAAATTTTTCTCCCCCTTCCTCCCCCCCCACCCTCCCCAAGATGGCACACAATCTGACATAGGCTTTGCATTTACATACCCATTAAACATATTTTCACATTAGTGAAGTTGTAAGTAAAAATTAAAACCAAAACCATCAGAAAGATGAAACAAAACTCAACTGAAGGCAAAAATAAGTGAGAGCGATTCGACTTCCATAGTTAGTTCTTTCTTTGGATGTGGACAGCCTTTTCCATCCCGAGGCCTCTGGAGATGTCTTAGATCCTCACAATGCTGAGAAGGGTTCAGTTTGACAGTCTTCGTCATTGCATAACGTGGCTGTTATTGTGTACAAAGTCCTCTTGGTTCTGCTCACTTCACTCAGCATCAGACCATATAAGTATTTCCAGGTTTTTCTGAAGTCAGCCTGTTCATCATTTCTTATAGCACAATCGTATTCCATTACATTCATGTACCACAACTTGCTCAGCCACTCCCCAACTGATGGGCATCCTCTCAATTTCCAATTCTTTGCCACCACAAAAAGAGCTGCTGTGAATATTTTTGTACATGTGGGTCCTTTTCCCATTTGTTTGATCTCTTTGGGATATAGCCCTAGAAGTGCTATTGCTGGATCAAAGGGTATGCACATTTTTGTAGCCCTTTGGGCATAGTTCCAAATTGTTCTCCAAAATGGTTGGATCATTTCACAACTCCACCAACAATGTATTAGCGTTCCAATTTTCCCACATCCTCTCCAACATTTATCATTTTCCTGTTTTGTCATGTTGGCCAATCTGATAGGTGTGATGTGGTACCTCAGAGTTGTTTGGATTTGCATTTCTCTAATCAATAATGATTTAGAGCATTTTTTTCATATGACTATAGATGGCTTTAATTTCTTCATCTGAGAACTGCCTGTTCATATCCTTTGACCATTTATCAATTGGGGAATGGCTTGTATTCTTATAAATTTGTCTTAATTCTCCATATATTTTAGAAATGAGGCCTTTATCAGAAAGACTGGATGTAAAAATTCTTTCCCAATTTTCTACCTTCTTCTAATCTTAGTTGCATTGGCTTTGTTTGTGCAAAAACTTTTCAATTTAATGTAATCGAAATGATCCATTTTGCTTTTCATAATGTTCTCTATCTCCTGTTTGGTCATGAATTCTTCTGTTCCCCCCATAGATCTGATAGGTAAACTATTCCTTGTTCTCCCAGTTTACTTATGGTATCAGCCTTTATATGTAAGTCATGAACCCATTTTGACTTTATTTTGGTATACGGTGTGAGATTTGGGTCTATGCCTAGTTTCTGCCATACTCTTTTCCAGTTTTCCCAGCAGTTTTTTTCAAAGAGTGGGTTCTTATCCCAGAAGCTGGGGTCTTTGGGTTTATCAAATAATAGATTACTATAGTCATTGACTACTGTGTCTTGCATATTTAACCTATTCCACTGATCCACCTCCCTATTTCTTAGCCAGTACCAAGCAGTTTTGATGATTGCTGCTTTATAATACAATTTAAGATCTGGAATTGCTAGGCCACCTTCCCCTGAATTTCTTTTCACTAGTTCCTTTGATATTCTGGACCTTTTGTTTTTCCAAATGAATCTTGTTATTATTTTTTCTAACTCCATAAAATAATTTTTTGGTAGTTTGATTGGTATGGCACTGAATAAGTAAATTAGCTTAGGTATCATCCTTCATTCTTGAAGAAGACTAATGACATCAGGGGGGTGATGTCTTGAGCTGTGAATGAATTGGATTTAAGTGAGACAGAGCTGTGCAGTCATCAGCCTCACTTTCTCCTCCAGTGAGGAAGTCACTTAGTATCTCTAATCCCCAGTTTCTTCCACTATAACATGAAAGGGTTAGACTAGATAATTTCAAAGATTTCTTCCATGTCTAAGAATGTAGGATCCTATGATCCATGAGGAGAAACTCCTCAATTGCCTCCAAACAAAGATTCATGCTCTATAGTTTATCAAGTGTACTGGGGGCCTCATCCCTATGATGAAGGAGTCCCTGATATTGATAAGATTCTTACAAATGCATCATGATTAGTCTCCCATGCTTTAAGATACTACTTTGAACTAGTGAGATAATTTGATCCCTTTGAGTCTAAGGTCATGTAGCTTATTTAGAATACTCTTTGGGCTCAGTCTCCCAATTCATACTTGCACTGGCATGCTGAGCTCCCAGAGTATCAATTGCTACTTTGGGTTCTTGGATAACTACTCCTAGTATTATAACTTATGAGCCCCCTTGTGTGCTTTTCATTGGCAATCAGCCCTTTAACTCTTAGAAAAGATGTTTGCTTGAATAGAATAATGAGAACATTAGTTGCAAAGCATTTCATCTCAAAAGTTGGGGTGTCCTCACACACAAAGACACACATAATCTGTTGGTGGGGGAAGAGTGGGGTCAAACATAAAGTACAATGGTAGTGAGAGAAGACATATGGCTAAGGCAACTCACAAATCTGGCACTGTAGGACCTCGATTTCTGTTAACCCTCTAGAGTCTCCCCTCCACTGAGGGGAGTGGAGTATCAGTGATGACAAGCTGACTACCTGTTAGCTGAGGTGGTTCGCCACAGAATAAAGTACCTCAGCTAGATCAGTGCTTCAGCTGGATTTCCTCCTCAAGATGCCTGACATTTCTGATAGGTGGATTGATCCAATTCCTGGCTGAATCAGGCATGTCACTCAGCTGCTGCACGGGATCTTCAAAGAACACAGCAGTTTACTGGCTAAACTAAATAGCTTGCTTAGCTACCAACCTAGGTCTTCATAGGGTGCAGCATCTGTGCTACAGGGATCATTTCATGGAACAGCCCGGGCTTGCTCTTTTTAGGCAGCTATAGGGTTTATGACCTCGAGCTTCAGGCTTAGCTAAGTGTTGCTGTGCTCCCTTGGGAGGGACATTTACAATGTTCTTTTCACTTGGGACTCTATTGTCTTCTTTCTGGAAGGGCAGAGACACAATGTAAGATTGACAGAAACCTCTCCAGTTCTGCTCCCCCAAGGTTTGTCACTAGTTGAGTTTCCTTAGTTAGGAACCACACTTTAACTTACAGTGACTTTCTGGTTATATTTCCAGATTCCCATTGGATTTTTATGCAAAACAAATGGCAAGAATTGAAAGTACTGAGGCAGTCTGTGTCCTAGGGCCAGTTCACTGTTTCTAAGAGTCTTTTCATATGCAGTTGAATTAAGGACTCTATCCTTATATTTCATTGTCTGCCATTTTCCCTAATGACATTCAGCTTTATAGCATTCTAAATAAAGCACCACATTAAATTTTTGGCCCTCAAAGAAAAAAAAGCCTGGGGAGGGGGAGGGAGTTAAAATAAGCCTCTCCCTATATCCGTCTACTCCTAAACCCTGGGTTATTTCCTAAATAAATCCATCTTTACCAGAGAATAGTCTTCTATTTTGGTAGCCTGATCAGCCAGCATTTCCTCTTCTCTGGACTGGGTGGGGAGGGAATGGGGCTGGAGGAGAGAAGTACATGGGAACTGTGAACCTCAGGAGAATCAGTAGTTCTAGTTGGATCACCAGCTTTTCTATTCAAAACTTTACTGTTCACACAGTGAGATTCATAGAATTTCAGAGATGGATGGGATTGTCTAGTAGGTAGTCATCTAGTCCATTGCAAACCCCACAGAATGTCCCACTATCACAGAACTATCTTCCAACACCTTCTTAAACAACCCTTGATCTCTTGAGACAGCACATTTTACTTTTAGACAACTCTTGTTGTTGGGGAGTTTTTCCTGATGTCAGCCCAAATTTTACCTCTCAGCAAATTCTACCCATTGTTACTGGTTCTGTCCTCAGGGGCCAAAGAGAACAAATCTAATACCTTTTCCATTTGCCAGGCCTTCAGATGATAGAAGACATCTATTGTGACCTCCACGAGTCTTCTCTTCTCCAGGCTAAACAAATCCTGTTGCTTCAATTGACCTTCTTATGAGATGCCTCAAAGCCCTGGTTGCCATGCTCTGAATGTTGTTCTCAGTTTTTTGTTATCTTTCCTGGACTATGATGCCCAGAAATGAACAGAGTACTCCAGATGGGGTGTGAAAAAAGGCAGAGTACAATGGGAAGTACACACACACACACACACACACACACACACACACACACACACACACACACACTCCTCTCTCTCTCTCTCCTCTCTCTCTCTCTCTCTATTTTTCTTAATGCAACCTCATATTTCATTAACTTTTTGTCAACAAGCACTGATTAAATACCAATTATGTGTCAGTTAGTGTGCTAGGTGGTAGGGATAAAAAGACAAAAATAAAATAATTCCTGTCTTCAAAGAAGGAGTAGTCTATTAATGGGGGGAGAGGAGCATGTACAATTTAAAAGTATATGCAAAATACAGGCAGGGTAATTTTGAAGGGGGAAACACTAGCAACAGGAAGCATCTCATGCAAAAGGTATTTCTTCAGTAGAGTTTTAAAGGAAAGAAGGGAATCTAAGAGATCAAGGTGAGGAGGAAGTCCACTCAAGGAATGGTGGATAGCCATACATACAAAAACATAGAAATAAGAGATGGTATGGCATATGAAGAACAGAAAGAAAACCAATTTGGCTAGAGTCTTGAATGAGTGGGGGAGTGTATTGTCTAATACTGCTGGAAAGGCAGATTGGACTAGGTCATAAGGGGTTTTATGAGCCAAACAGAGGAGTTTATATTCAATCCTGGAGACAATAGGGAACCAAAAAAGTTTATTAAGTAGGGAGAGTGACACAGACTTTAGGAAAATCACTTTGGCAGTTGTGTGGAAGATGGATTAGAATGAGAAGAGACTTGAGGCAGGGGACCAATTAGTAAACAATTGTAATAATCCATGCAAGAGGGCTTGAATTTGGGTTCTGTGAATGTGAGCAGAGAGAAGGAGATAGATGTAAGAGATGTTACAGAGGTTAAAATAACAAGATTTGACAGCTGAATGAATATGGACAGTGAGGAACCATGGATGCAAAGTGTGTCCTGAAAGAATGGTGATACCCTCAACAAAAGTAGAAGTTGAAAAGAAGGGCAGATTTTGGGGGAAATACAATGAATTCATTTTTTAAAGAAATGTTGGTTGAAATGCCTATAGAACATCCAGTTTGAGATATCCAAAAGGCAGTTGGTGATGCCAGACTAGACCTCGGAGAATGATTCTGGTGGCAATCTACTTGAGAAGATGGGATCTAGTGTAGCTGTACAGGGGATGGGCTTTAATGAAGGAGGGCTACCATTTTTTCAGAAATTACAGTAAAGGAGGAAATAGTAGGAGAGTGATGTAAAGACATTGTGAAATAAGGAGAAAGCAATTAGAGAGTGGATGGTAGTGAATGGCCTTGATTTCATTGGTAAAGTATGAGGTGAGACACTAAGGGGTGAGAATAGGGGAAAGGGAGAAGATTTGGAACAGCTGCTGAAAGGACTGGGTAAAGAATCAACTAGAAAGGAGTGGCCTTGCTGCACTAAGGGCCCATTTGATATTAGATGCCCATTAGAATTAAATATTGATCCTATATTTTATATTGTATTTCACTGTCATTTACTCTATTTGTAACCATATTCTATATTTTATGTAACAAACCTAAACCTTTTCTGTCTCTGAGTGAAGATACTCAGTTCAAAAATTGTCTCCCTCTCTCAAGTTAGATGCAAGGTTTTAAGCATTCCCCACAATCACTATTAGTTGAAGAAAAACTCTGAGCCAAGTTTAGAAGTTCAATACTCTCATGAAACATTCTAATTCTGAGGGAATTGTTATCTCAGCACCACCTACAAATCACTTTGTGCCAAGGAAGCTTGTTAGCCCTCCTAACTTCAGCTCCTGAGAAACTCCATGACATCTGTGTGCTATCCTTCAGGGGGAGCAAGCTAATGTTGTCCCATTTTAGCCTCATTCTTGCAAATTTAAAAAGTGGTCTTATCTCATTCCCAGGCATCTGCAAGTCTCCACTATTAATGACCTCAGGATATAGCTGAGTCCCACAAATCCATAAAAAGTATTCCTCTATGGAGGGAGGAGAGAATGGTCCAAGCCCTGTGTGTGTGTGTGTGTATGTGTGTGTGTGTGTGTGTGTGTGTGTATGTGTGTGTGAACCCCTTCCCTTAACATAACCAGTCATGATCTTTTATCTCCATGATGCTGCCACTCCCATAACCAATGACATGATTTCTGTTCTGTTCTTTGTTCCCTGCTTATAAAAATGAGTTAGATCTCCAATTCTGAGTCTTTTGGCATAAATGGAGGCAAGTTGCTGACCCTTTTATTGGCAGGTAGCACCTCTGTTAATACAACTATATCTTGTTAGGAAAAGTGTGCCTCAGTTTACCTTTGTTGAATTTTACTAGTGACAATAACATGAATTTTAAGTTTAAGTACAATTGTATGACCTCCTCCAATTCCGTTCAGCAGCATGTGAATAAAAGAAGACTGGATAGTAAGAATAATTCAGGGCTGGGATTTGGCAGGGCTTAAGAATGATAGGTCAAGGAAGTAAAAGATTCAAGATTCTGAACGTAGCTGAGGTAGAGTGAAGGAGTAGGTTATGGGAATAGATCATATTGAAAAACTGGAAGGGTAAAAAGCTTTTTAAGGAACATCATGGGTATATTGAAGGGGAAGGGTTGAGACCAAAGGGGAAGGCTGTGGACCAGGTACTGGAAACATTGAGAAAAGACGGAGAATGAATTCCATTCCGAAGATTCCTACAGTATTCTCTTTCAGCACTTATTTTGATTCATTCCTTCAGAGTCTAACATTAAAGTGCTTTCATTTCTTCTCGAGGTTTTACCCTCTATGTTCTTATGATGTTGGTTTATTTGTCTGGAAGCTAGGTTTTTATTCAGGGTTTCTCTCCTGAACTTTTGTTCTTTCATTCTCTTATGTTCATTAGAGTTCTGAGTTCCTTCCTGGCTCTTTGATTCCTTATCCTTTTACTGCTGTACAGACCCTACCCAATCTGGGTTGTTGAGCATCCTTAGCTATCTGTATTGAGAGTCCTTTGTTGAATAAAATCTGAGAGTAGAGCACTGACCCTAGCTGGTTTTCCAGTCCCCTTTCTCTTAGATATTAATGTTCTTTCACTTGTGGTCTGTGGTGCTGAGCCCACAGCCCTCATTCTCCATTCCTTTTCCCTGAGTCATTTTCCCTTTCCCTCATATTGCTGGGCAAAATAAGCATGCCATAAGGGCTTAAGCTGAGTCACTATGATGAGGGATCTTTAAGACTGTGAGTTTGCTTGTGCTGCAGGAAGTGGACTGAGGAATCAGAAGATCACAGATTTAGAGCTGTAAGGGACCTAAGAGAACACCAAATCCAACTTGATTCTTTTACAGAAAAGGAAACTAAGGCTCAGAGAGGTTAAATGAATTGTTCAGGGTAACACATCTAATAAGTGTCTGAGGTAAGATTTGAACCCAGGTCTTCCTCATTCAAATTCCAGTTGCTCGGATTCTAAAGACCAATTGTATTCACTAACAACATTCTGCCACAATGGAGGTGAGACTGTAGAGGGGGAACTCTAAGAAATTAGGTTCTTTGATACTATTTTATGAGGTTTTTATCTTTGCAGGGTTCTGTCTTATTGTTGTCTTGTGGTTTCAGTTATAATTACCCCATGCCTCATGTACAATTCTTTTTTCTGAGGTTTTTGGGTTGCTGCAAATTGAGAAAAGCAACTATTACAGCATCTTGCCAGTAACATGGATTCTGTAATTCTTTTATTTTATGCTATGGTCCAGAAATCCAAATCCCATTGTCAGACACCATCTTTTTAGCTATCAGTTTTCCAAATCAGTTTTTCTCTTCAGTATCCCTTACCTTCAATAGGTAGCAGTGAAGAAAATGTAACCAGTGCATTCATGGCCTTCAAATTCTTACCCAAGACTGCCAATTTTTGGCAATACTGTGTGGCCTTCTTCTGACTATATCATCTGTGACCATATGATCACCAGGAGTTGTTAGTAATAATCCATTTTCATAAATCTTTGGAAGTTCTCTGTTACATCTTAGAGATATGCTGAAGAAAGACAGCAGAACTCTGCACTATTGTCAGTAAATAGATGCCTTGGTACCCCTGAATAGGAAGTCACCAACCACTATGAGTCTTTGCCTGTTCCTGACTCCTACTGGATGATCTTTAACTTGATACAGCAGTTTTTGTAGCCTTTTTTGATAATCCCTTGAAGGATAAGCAACTGCTTCGCCCTTCAGAGAATCCAGCTCTCAATAGGAAAGTCTTAAATCTGTTTTTATAACTCCAAGTGTACAGCTTTCCTTTTCCTTTCCTTCCTCCTGTGTGACATTAAGGTAAGGATAAGTTTCCCCTTTATCAAGCACCTCCTTTCCCTTCCCCTAAGTCCTCATTGGAGCCTCACTTCAGCTTTCTTTTCTAGAAGAGACTTGTTTACACCTGGGACAAAGATAACTTCAAAAACTTCTTGTTATTACAAAATTCTTTCTGTTTTCCCTATTGAGATTCTCAGCCTTGCTTTTGTTTTGTTTTTTAACTAGTTGCTGCTGTTTACATAACTCACCTCCTAAGAACCTCCATTAAGACCTTAGCAGTCTTTCCTTATCTCTTAATTGCCAGCCACACCCAATTTCCTTTCCTTTGTCTCAACTACTTTGCAGCTCACTTCTATTTCCTTTCTATTTCCTGTTTTTTCTCTAATCAATTTTTTTCCTCACCGATTTGTTTTCAACAATTTATTTATGTAAGGGAAAGAGTCTCACACTCCAACCTCAATTAATGAAACTAATATGCCCTGTACAATGATAACTTTGACAAGTGACATGACTTATTTATTTGACTGATCCTATAACTCGTTAAAGAGGCATTCTCACCTGATAAAGGTACCAAGGAGTAGAATACATTGTTGAGGGAGAGGATAAGAAGAAAATGGGGTTGAAGTATGGCTCATATGTCTTTTACACTCTCCTTTTCCCCTGAATCAAGATGTTCTATGCCCCGTATTTTTATCAGATGAGAAAGCCACTTTGATTTATGAAATCAATCAAAAGCATAAGCTAAGTGTGAACAACCTAGTTAATCAAGTTGAAAGGAATGAAGTGCTTCTAGCCTCTGGATGAAATCAGATGATGAAAGTTGGCTGAAAGAATTAGATGCATCTCTAGGCTTATATTTAAAAAAAAATGAGTTTGTAGGAAAAGCATTCTAGCAATTGCTTCAGGATTGCTCTCCAAACTTAAATCCTGTCCTGCTATTCAGCCTTCTCTTGATATTCTGAAGCCCAGAGATGTATCTATTTTTTTCAAACAATTTCAATACATTTTGTATTTTCATCCAGTAGCTTAAAGTACTTCTCTCTGGCACTTATTCTATACCTTTGATTACTTAATTCAAAAAGAGACTTCGTTCACACTTATTTTAAACCATTGATTGATTTTGTAACTCAATAAAAGAGGAATTTTCACCTGATAAAGGTTAAAGCATTTAAAAAAGATTATATTAATTGGAATTGGAGTGTGGGATACAACCCCTCTTACATTTACTTACCTTGCTTTGCCAGCTACCTTTTATTCTCCCCTGTTGTTGAATCTCATTTGGTCCTTCTTAACCCCTCCCCCCTTCAGGTTTAGTCTCCCTTCAATAATGAGCCCTTTGTTTTCTTCACCTCAAGTTCTCTTGAACACTCCCATCCTCAGATTCAATATCTGGCCTTCTTCTTCTTCCTCAATCCTTTAAAATCACTTTCATATTTTCTTTGGCTTCTTATTCAGCTTAAGTCTTGATCTCCTCTCCCTCATCTCTTCTGAAATCTCTCACAGAACCTTGGAGTAAAATGAGGACCTAGAGATTTTAAACTTTCATATTTTCCTAAATATCTCCCTTATTTTCCCCCTATGTTTCTCCACAAGTCTTAACACCTTCCAGTTACTTTCACAATTTCCTTTTCCTTATTCAGTTCAAGTCCTATTGTCTTCCACTCTTTGTCTCTGAACTCTCTCCCACAGAAAGAAACCAAATGATTATTTGCCTTGGGTTCAGCTTACACAAGTGTCCACATTGCAAGAATTATCACTTCCCCACACCAAACTGGAAGGATCAAGTTCCTTCTCTACTCCTTTTCCCAAATTATTTGGTTCTGTGCACAATATTCTAAAACACATGTTAAATACCTCTCTTCTTCCTTTCCGACAGAAAGTCAAAGAGGAATGGTCCTCAGTTTAAGGAGCTTATAGGCCCAGAGAGAGACAGTATAGGCAGTCTCAACAAAAATTGCTTGATTCTTGGCAGCAGGTGAGAGGTTCTTGCGGTTAGGTTTATCCTGTGATGACCTTTTAGAGTGATCACAGCCTACCAGAATGCCTCATGTAGCTATAAGAGCACTAAACTTCAGATAGTCTGAGAGAGACTTCAGTTCAACTATTAAATTGCCAGGTAGGTACAAGGAAATATAAATACAAAAAGAAGGAAATAGTTTCTGCCCACGAAGAAGTAACTTACTTTCTGCTACATATAAACAATTTAGTTAAAAATTTTCTTTAAAAAGTAATACGGATTAATTTGGAGGTGAAAGGAGACAGAGAAAGAGAGAGAGACAGAGAAAGACAGAGACAGAGATAGAGAGAAGAGAGAGAAGACAGATTAATTTAGAGGTGAAAGGATACATAGAGAAAGACACAGAGAGACAGAGACAGAGACAGAGAGACAGAGAAGACAGAGAGAGGGAGGAGGAGGAGAGGAGGAGGAGAGAAAGTAAAAGACAAAGAGACAGAGATTCTTAGTAACTAAAAAAGTCAGGAAAGGCCTCAGGCATAAGTTGGCACCTGAATTGGTTTCTAAGAGGTTACTTTGGAAGAAAGTGCATTACAGACATAGGAGACAATTTGTGAAAAGGCACATAGGCAAAAGATAATATCCTTTGTATAGGTGATACCTAATGTCAAATTTGAGTAAGACAGAGAACATGAAAAAAGGAATAACATGAAATAAATTTGGAGAGGTAGGTGGGATCCAAAATGGAGAGGGCTTTAAATGCTAGGCTTAAGGTTTTTTTTCTTTTAGAAAAAATAGGGAGGTTCCTAGAGCTTTTTGAGCTAGGGTGATGTTGGGGATATGAGGAGTGATATAGTTAGACCTCTGCTTTAAGATTATCACATTAGCAAGGATGGATTAGGAGACTGCAAAAGTCCGAGTAAAGAGGTACTGAAGGTCTGGGTAATCAAAACCCAAACATTTAGGATTTTATGAACCACATGCTAGTGGTTAGTGGTGGTCCATGATGAATAGTGAGGATCCTTTTGTGCACAGTGAAGGATCAGCTATCACTCCCATACTCCCATAAGAAGTTTAGTTGGAGCAGATTCACTTAGTGGGACTGTGGTGCCAATAATACGTGTGTTCAGGAATTTCTTTTTGGTGCAATGTTGTACTTTCAGGAACTTGCTCTGATCTGGTGTGTGTTGTAGTGGGACTGTAAAACTCGATCTATCCAGCACATCTGTTTACCATGGACAGAGAGCACTCTTTGGTCTTTGTCTTCCTGGGTGTCCTTGAATTGGCTTTTGAAAAGATTGACTCGAATATCATTGAACTGTGAGAATGAATGTGAAAAAAAATGCTTACTGAGGCTCTATCTATATTTACTGAAAGTAAATGAATAGCCTGTTTATTAACTAGGGCTACATGCATTCTCACATGCTATCAGGAATCTTGACTATTGCCTAAACAGATTTTACCTAAACTAATTTCAGCAAATAAAAACTTCTATTTTGTTTTTTTCAAAGGACATTCCTTCCTTACACTCTAGTGTCTAACAACTTCTTTGAGTAGTGCAGGAGTTAGGATAGACAACACTAGGATATTTTAGGTCTGACCTAATTCTCACATGTTTCAGTGTAATTGTTTTTCCCTTTGTTCTAACTACCTCTTGTGGAATCCAGTATCTGTAAGCCAGAGGACATTCACATATCTCAAAGAATTTAGAAAGGCAGAGACAGACAGTCAAAATTATTTGAATGCAAACATATACCAAAGTTTGCGGGAGGATCTCCCCAGTATTATCAGCCTCACTCCTCAGGAAGAATTCTGAACCAAGAATTGGGGAAGGGCCTATGATCCCAAGGATATTGCTACTGATACTGAAAAAGCTATCCTGCTAGTGGCCTAACAAGAAAATCTGATATAGTAGAAACTATGCTGCTCTTGAAACAGAAAACAAATCACTTAACCTCTCAGATTTGTTTCTGTATCTGTAAAATTTCAGAGTAGGGGATTTTTATGGTTTGTTCTAGCTTTAGTATGCTAGGAGTCAGTAAAATACGATGTGCACCGTTCAAAGCATTAAGAATTCTTTGGAAAGACCAAGTCCAAAGGGAAGAGAAAAGAACTGAGATCATCAGCCACTCATTCTCTTTACATTAGTACAGTACACTGTGTTAGCCTCTGGAGGCAACATGGAGAGCTCCTAGACAAATGGCAGCTGCCCATTTCACAGGCTCCATAGGACAGTTTGCCATGCTCTTTAAGTCTTGCAACTCTCTTAGTCATAGAATCTTAGAATAGAAATGGACTTTAGAGATCATCTAATCCATCCCCCTAATCCACCTCCATGATTTTATAGAGTAGGAAACTGAACCTGGTAGGTTAAGTAATTTACCTAAGTGAACTTTAAAGAAGACCTGTATTCAAATCTCCACTCTCCTTTATTTGTGTGACCTTGAGAAAGTCTCTTCCCCTCAGTTTACAGCTCCTGCCATTATTCTTTTTTAAATTAATTTATTTATTTTTAGTTTTCAACATTCACTTCCATAAGCTTTTGAATTTCAAGTTTCTCCCCCTCCCTCCCTTTTTCCCTCCCCAAGACAGCGTGCAATCTGATATAGGCTCTTAAATATAATTTCACATTAGTCATGTTGGAAAGAAGAATTAGAACCAATAGGGGAACCATGAAAAAGAAGAAACAAAGCAAAAGAAAAAAAAGAGCAAACAGTGTACTTCGATCTGCATTCAGACTCCATAGTTCTTTGCCTGGATGTGGATAGCATTTTCCATCATGAGACTTTTGGAGATGTCTTAGATCCTGCATTGCTGAGAAGAGCTAAGTCTATCAATGTTAGTCATTGCATAATGTGGCTGTTACTGTGTACAATGTTCACCTGGTTCTGCTCACTTCATTCAGTATCAGTCCATACAAGTCTTTCCAGGTTTTTTCTGAAGTCTGCATGTTCACCATTTCTCATAGCACAATAGTATGCTGTTATATTCATATACCACAACTTGTTCAGCCATTCCCCAATTGATGGGCATCCTCTCAATTTCCAATTCTTTGCCACCACAGAAAGAGCTGCTATGAATATTTTTTGTACGTGTGGATCCTTTTCCCATTTGATTGATCTCTTGTGGGATACAGACCTAGAAGTGCTATTGCTGGATCAAAGGGTATGCACATTTTTGTAGTTCTTTGGGAATAGTTCTAAATTGCTCTCCAAAATGATTGGATCAGTTCACAACTATTTCAACAATGCATTAGTGTTCCAATTTTCCCTCATCTCTTCCAACATTTATGATTTTCCTGTTTTGTCATGTTGGCCCATCTTATAGATGTGATATGGTATCTCAGAGTTGTTTTGATTTGCATTTCTCTAATCAATAATGATTTAGAGCATTTTTTAAGGCAATTGGGGTTAAGTGACTTGCCCAGGGTCACACAGCTAGTAAGTGTCAAGTGTTTGGTCTGAGGCCATATTTGAACTCAGGTCCTTCTGACTTCAGGGCCGATGCTATATCCACTGTGCCACCTAGCAGTGCCGATTTAGAACATTTTTTCATATGACTATAGATAGCTTTAATTTATTCATCTGAAAACTGCCTGTTCATACCCTTTGACCATTTATCAATTGGGGAATGTTTTGTATTTTTCTAAATTTGACTTCGTTCTCTATAGATATGAGGCTTTTGCCAGAGACGCTGTTCATAAAAATTCTTTCCCAGTTTTCTGCTTCCCTCCTAATCCTGGTTGCATTGGCTTTGTTTGCGCAAATCTTTTCAATTTAATGTAATAATAATTATCCATTTTGCATTTTGTAATATTCTCTATCTCTGGTTTGGTCATAAATTCTGTTCCCCATAAATATGACAGGTCAACTCTTTCTTGCTCTCCCAGTTTGCTTATAGTATCATCTTTAATATCTGAATCTTGTACCCATTTTGACTATATTTTGGTATATGGTATAAGATGTTGGTCTATGCCTAGTTTCTGTCACACTATTTTCCAGCTTTCCCAGCAGTTTTTGTCAAATTGTGAGTTCTTAACCCAGAAGCTGGGGTCTTTGGGTTTATCAAACAGTAGATTACTATAGTCATTGACTACTGTGTCTTGTGTACCTAACCTATTCCACTGATCCATCACTCTACTTCTTAGCCGGTACCAAGTCATTTTGATGATTGCTGTTTTATAATACAATTTAAGATCTGGTATGACTAGGCCACCTTCCCTAGCATTTCTTTTCATTAGTTCCCTTGATATTCTGGACCTTTTGTTCTTCTAGGTAAATTTTATTATTTTTTCTAGCTCTATAAAATATTTTTGGTAGTTTGATATGGCAGTGAATAAGTCGATTAATTAAGATAGAACTGTCATTTTTATTATATTAGCTTGGCCTACCCATGAGCAACTGATGTTTTTCCAATTATTTAGATATGACTTTATTTGTGTGAAAAGCATTTTGTAATTGTGTTCATATAGTTCCTGGGTTTGTTTTGGCAGATAGATTCCTAAATATTTTATAATGTCTACAGTAACTTTAAATGGAATTTATCTATCTCTTGCTGTTGGGCTTTGTTAGTAATGTATAGAAATATCGATGATTTATGTGAGTTTATATCCTGCAACTTTGCTAAAGTTCTTTATAATTTTAGGTAGTTTTTTACTTGATTCTCTAGGATTCTCTAAGTATACCATCATATCACCTGCAAAGAGTAATAGCTTTGTTTCTTTGCCTATTCTAATTCCTTCAATTTATTTTTCTTCTCTTATTGCTAAAGCTAACATTTCTAGTACCATATTAAATAACAGTGGTGATAATGGACATCCTTGTTTCACCCCTGATCTTGTTGGAAATGCTTCTAGCTTGTCCCCATTATATATAATGCTTGCTGATGGTTTTAGGTAGATGCTACTTATCACTTCCTGCCATTATTCTTACAAGATCATTGCTTTTATATTAATCCTCTATTAACTGTTTCCCTTTCCATTTTCTTCCCTCAATTTCTTCTTCTACAAAGTAAAGCACCTGAGTGAGATGATAAAAATGATAGCAGAGAGTTTTATATCATTCTATAACTTGCAAAATTCTCTATACACATGATCTTCTTTAATTCTCATAACAGCATGATAAAATTTTGGAGTAGGAAAGATATAGGTTCAAGTCTTGTCTGAAACATACATTGGTGTGTGACTGTGGGCAAATCACTTAGCCTCTCAGTTCTCTAGGCACCTCTCTAAGACTCTAAATTGCAGCTCAAGTTTGAACTCATATGGGTAAAGGTAGTTTTCTCACCAGGATTGCCCTATAACAATGAAGCCACCAGTCTAACATATATATATATTTTTTAGGCAAATGGGATTAAATGATTTGCCCAGGGTCACACAGTTAGTAAGTATCTGAGGACTGATTTGAACTCAGATTCTCCTGACTTCAGGCCAGTGCTCTATCCACAGCACCACCTACTTTGCCCTTAATCTAAATTAAAAAAAAAAAACAAACCTTATCACAACTCTTCGAAGTAGGCACTGAAAATATTGTGATTTCAATTTTACAGATTAGCAATTAAGGTTCCCAGTAGTTAAGCACACTTGCCCAATTATAGACACCAAGCAAGTATGACTTCCAGGTCTTCTTGACTGAAAGTCCACCATGCTGTCCACAATACAACACATCTTGAGAGCTCATAATATACAATATCCCTTTTAGTTTTGAATTTTATGATCCTATGATCATCAGTCCATGTTCCTTCCATTCATTATACTACACTGCCTTAGTTTAATGCCCTACATGTCATCTCCTTTTCTTATACTTTCTAGTTGTTATAGTTTCTTATAGGTGATCTAACCTGATTGATTAGAGCAGAGTGTAGATAAAATCATTCCCACAAGTCAAGTCTTCATGTGAACCAGTCCTAGTTTCCTGAAGTTGATGGTAACACTTGTACTCCTTACTCCCTACAGTATTCTCAGTTACTTGCTGTGGGTCATAAAATGTAATAGGTGTGGACAAATCAATACCAACCCATCCCAACTAGTGGAGAAAAATGACTCACACTGTAAGCCAAACTGTTGGATTGTCAGCTATATATCTATATAACCACCATCTAGCACAATACCTTTTGAAACTAGTGTCCTCCTATCAAAGAAGGAAGCGCCAATCAAACTGGTAATTCTGATGGTCACTTTTGCAAATATTTCTGTGCCCTTTGTCATTCCTTCAGGGCTTAAACTTAGTGGCTAAGTTAGGCATGGGCTCTGTATGCCTTGAACATTGCTTTTTTTTACTGCAATCCCACTGTTGAATTTAAGTGATGTTCATTCACATTTAGAATTATTCCTTTCATTAGGCAAATAAAATAAGGCAATGAGCATTTATTATTTGCTTACTAAGCTCTGGAAATGTATTTGCAAGCAAAAATAAAGATGTCAATGGGTTTACATTCTGACAGAGGAAGACAACACAACAGGAAGTTGAAAGGTAGGAGAAGGAGAAGATGATGGTACCAATGCAAGGGCACCATGTTAAAGACCAGTAAGTCAGAAGTATAACTAGGAGGGAAATGAAGATTGGGCCAACTGGAAAAGGGAGTAGGCATATTTTGTACATGTTATGGAAGAAATCCATTTCCCCCTATAAACAAGCCTAGTACTTCCTTCACACCTAGGCTCAAATATTGCCTCAGACTCTTACCATCATGGATCTTATTTCACCAAGTCTTAGTAATTGTTATGAGGTCAAGTGTATTTTCTTGAATTGGGATCTTTAGTTCATCCTTCCTGTTACCTATATCATCCAAATCACTTAACTTCTGTGCAGGGATATGCTAGAACCAGCTCTAACTGGTTTATGAGAGCTGATCATTAAATTTTAAATGTGAGATTGATACCTTAGATATTGGCAATTGATACAAGGGCTTGGTTTATTATTTTGCTCATTATCTAGATTTAATAAAGTGTTATTAATGCAGATTAAATCTAAAAGTTATATATATATATGTATAATCTACATATATATATATATATATATATATAAAACACATATATTTATTCATTCATCCATTGATTTATCTATTTATTTCATTTCCAGAGAGCCTAGTTGTTAAACATTTACCATCACACCTCTGTGTTGTTTTATAAATACTGTTTGAGCTAATCAACAGAACAGTGTCTAGTTGCTTAGGTAATGAAAAAAAAAATCATCCCTAAACTGAAGGCTATGTGACTGTAGACAAACAACAATAACTGACCTTTGTATAGTATTTTAAAGTCTGCAAAGTGCTTTACAGCCATTATCTTATTTGAGCCTCACAATACCTCTGCCTTCATGAGCATTTGTAAAATAGGATTGATATGAGATTTAAATTAAACAATAGATATAAAGCATTTTGCAAACCTTAAAGTATTATATAAATTTAAACTGCTACTATTAATAACTATATTCTTTTGTGCATTTGCAACAGAATCAGGTTTTCCTGCTTTACTACCACACATAAAATAATTCACTGGTGCTCCATATTTCAGTAACTCAATTCCCTGAGTAGAGGTACAAGGCAGAATGTGTCTTATACTCAATTTAAAAGCAGGAGGTAACAATCGTGATCTCAGGTATAGCAATAGTAAAACAAGAAGTAGTTAAGAGAGATAAATAGGGAAACTACATTTTGCTTAAATGCATCCTAAACAGTGGAGTAGTATCAATCCTGAACACACACACACACACACACACACACACACACACACCCCAAGTGACATAGCAATTAAGAAATGAATGGAAAAGTTTATATCTCTTTCTTGCCCCCTTCTTCTTGAAATTCCTTGACAAAGCTGTCTACCCTAGGTGCATGCATTTTTTCTCCTCTCACCCTCTGAAATCTGGCTTCCAATCTCATCATTCAACTAAAACTGTTTTTTTAATCCTTATCCCTCTTGACTTCTCTGTAGCATTTTTGATCACCTTTCTCTCCTGGATATTCTCTCCTCTTTAGATTTTCATGAAGATACTCTTTTCTGGTTCTCTTACTACTCCTCAGTTTCTCTTTCACATTAATGACAAAAGCAATAAAAATCATGATTGTATCAATAGATGAAGGCAATGCTTTTTAACAAATTATAGCAGGAATAAATGGACATTTCCTTAACAGTGTAACAAGTATATATCTAAAACTAAAACATAATGGGGATAAACTAGAGAACTTTCCAATGAGATCAGAAATAATCAAGGATATCCATAATCACCACTACTAGTTAATGAATGTCTAGAAACGCTAGCTATAGCAATGACAAGAAAAAGAAATTGAGGGAATAATTACTGGTAACTAAGAAACAAAAAGTATCCCTTTTTATTGTTGAAATGAATAGTTTGCTTATAGAACCCTAGAGAGTCAGCCAAACATTAATTGAAGCAGTAATTTCAGCAGAGTAACTGGATGTAAAATAAATCCATATAAGTCATCAAGATTTTTTATATTAGCAAAAAAATCCAGCTGAAAAACTAGAAAGAAGAAGATGCATTTAAAAGAACAGCAGGATGTACAATATACTTGGAAGTCTATTTACCAAGATTCCTTTATAAAGCTTGAAAAAAAAAGAAAACTATATGGAGGAACAAAAGGTTAAAAATCACAAGAGTAATAATGAAAAAAAAAAGGCAGGAAGGAAAGGGTGGGACAGCCTATCAGTACCAGATCTCAAAATGAACAACAAAGCAAACAACATAAAATGATTTAGTATTGGTTAAAAATAGATCATGTATACAATGTACAGAAGCAAACAGTAGCCTGTTCAATATATCCAAAGACCTCACTAGTTGATAAAAATTACTGAAATAATCAGAAAGTAGTTTAGCAGGAATTATAAAGTAACGTCTCCTATCTTATGCCAAGACAAGCTCTTTAACCATGCTCTGCCGCTTTTTTCTCCAAAAAACATTACTAGATCATTTAGATGCATCAGTATCTCCAACAAATAAATGCAACCAAGCACCTTTTTTTCCCATTCTCAAAATAATTAAATGGCTTTATAATCTCATCAGTCTGGATGTTCCCTCCAGTGATGCAGGTTGCAACCCAATCATACCTACCCATCCTCTTTCTACATTTTCCTTCACCACAAAAGAAAATCTGTGAATCCAGAAAGACCATGAGACTTTTTTCCATGAGGTACTTAAAAACAGGTGTGGGGTGTGTGGGGGAAGGGGAGTGAGGGAGCAGGGGAAGTGTCTCAGAAATGTCCTAGGGTCATACACTCAAATTATTAGAATGCCAGTGGATGGAAGAAATTTGCTTTTGTTTTTTTTTTCCCTTTTCTGTGAGTATCTGATAGTAATGACTGACATGTCCAACCCCTAAAAGCCATGGTTGCCCGACAGACAATTCAAGACAACTTCAACTGAATTTCTCTGGTGGGATCCTCATTTAGGTCACACCTGCTGACTGCTGGTGCCCCACAGCTCTGTCCTGAGCCCTCTTCTCTTTTTCCTCTCTACCATTTCTACTTATTTCATTTAGTGATCTTGTCAGTTCCTCTAGATTCAATTATCACTTGCTGATTCTGAAATCTCCTTATCAGCCCTAACCTTTCTACTAACCTTCAGTCTCTCACCTTTAATGATCTATTAACACCTTGAATTGATTGCCTCTAGATATTTTAGACTTAACATATTCAAAACTAAACTTACTATCTTTCAAGCAAACTCCTCTCAGTTTCCTAGGCTGACGACCTAAATGTCATATTTGACTCCTCTCTCTCCCTCACCATCCCCTCCCCCATTCAAACTGTTACCAAGGCCTACCTGTCTGTCAATTTTATCATCATAATATCTCTCATATAACCCTTTCTGTCTTCTGACACTCCCACCAGCCTGATGTAGGCTCTTATCCCCTCATATCTGGACAAATCCAATAACCTGCTAGTTGGCCTTCCTGCCCCAAGTCTTTCCCCACTGGAATCCATTCTCCACTCGGCTGTTAAAGTGATCTTCCTAAACTATAAGCCTGATCATATTACACACTACCCAGCCCCATTCAATAAAATCCAGGGTTGCTCTATCACCTCCAGAAATACAAAATGCTGTTCTGCTTTTAAAGCTGTTCATAATTTGCCCTCCTCTCTACATTTCTAGTATTGTTTCACTGTAAATCCCATCCCACTTGATTGTCCATAACCTTCATATCCAATACTTCATCTTTTGACTAGGCATTTTCACTGACTATCTTGTATATCTGGAATGCTCTCTTTCCTCATCTCTGCCTTCTGGCTTCCCTGGATCTTTTCAAATCACAGCTAAAAATGCCACCTTCTTATTCCTTTCCTTATTGCCTTTCCTTATTCCCCTGAATTCAAGTTCCTTTTCTCTGTTGATTATTTCCAATTTATCTTATATATATTTTGCCTGTACAAAGCTGTTTGCGTATTGTCTCGCCCTATTCCTTGAAAACAGCAAGTACCTTTTGCATTTCTTAGTATCCCCAAGTGCTTAGCACAGTTCCTGGTACACAGTAGGTGCTTAATAAATGTTTATTGACTGACTTGTAGTATGGTAATGATCCTCCTTAGTTCTCCTATTCAAAGTCTAGCGGTCCACATCCTAATTTCTCTACTCTTCTTCCTATCACTACAATGGTGAAGGTCTGTAGATTATGGGACTCCTTGAAAATTCTGTTGATCAAGTTTTATCAGTTAGTACCTGGTCTTCTCCATGTCTGAAAGAGTCATTTTATGAGACTATCCTCAAAAATTTTAAGAGTATTTGTGTGTGTTCTATTTGGGCATATTCTACATCCCAGGACAGACAAGCATAAGCTCTCCCACTGATTTTTTTCCTATTTATCAGGCATTGGAGAATTCCAAAGAAAACTTTTGTGGATCCACATCAAACTTGGAAGATTCAATGCTTCCTCAATACTCCCTGCCAGCCCTGTATGCTATCTTCCTGTAAATGACTACATGGCTTTTCAGATAATGAGCTCCAGGATGTTTATGTACTCTGTCAGCATGTTTATGTACTAAGGCAAAGGTTTTTGTCTGTTAATATATTTCTAGTATTTTGAACAAACTGGAGATGGTCCCAAACATAATCCCTTAGGGCAAGGATACCGTGTCCACTTTCATGCTGATGTCTATTTCTTCCATAGTCAGCTTGAAACTCGCTAAAATATTATCCTATTAGGGGTAATACTCATTCAGTCCACAGAAGCCTATCGCTTATATTGCTGTTAAAGTGAATATGTATATGTATATGTATACACATAAATATATGTGTATATACATACATGTATATGCATATGCATGTTATATATGCATATATGTGTAAGTGTATGTGTTTATGTATAGCTGTATCTGGGACGGGGGAAGGGAGGACAGTGTCTTTACCTATTGATTCAAGTTTCCAGCAGGTTTGGCTTAGACAGTAATTTCCAAGTTTAGGGTATATATGAATTGGTGTACAAACCCTCCTAATTTGGTAGCCAATTTCCTTCACTGCCTCTGAAAATCGTGAGCTCAAACTTTAAGTGGTTGCTACAAACCATCCCTTCCACACAATTCACTAGTGAGGGTAGCATAAGCAATGGATCAATTGCTTCTTCTCTGGCAAATCACAGAATGTTGTCTGCTAAGTCACTCAGTTTGCTTCTCAGAGCTGGCTCTTCCCTGGGCTCAGCTGCTGGGGTTACCAGCAGACTCTGATTCTAGTCGCTGGACCTCTGATTCTTCAGACCTTGTGAACTTCACAAGGTTGCAACCTGGTCTGTTCGACTTCCAATATTTATTCACTTCATTTCAGGAAAGCAGACGTACAACACAGAAGATGCAATAGCACTACAGGTTGATGGCCTTTTGGGAACTGAGTGGGAGAGGCTACCCACCTGGAAACTCACAACACTTCTTGTCTTGCTTACCATTCTGAAAAGAGAGTGAGAGAATTTTGTCTGTTCCATCTTTTCATATGCATTTGTGGGTTGAGAAGTCTGGAAACTGCCACAGCTGTCCAGGATTCAGTCCCCTGAGGCCTGCTCCAGGTTCACTAAGGCCTGGTCTTTGTCTGCATGCCTACGCTGAACTGCATTCTTCTCCCAGTCTGGTGCAGTAGACCTTTCCAATCAACCATCCAGGTTGTCTTGGGCTGGAAATTTGCTTCACTCTGTCTTTTTGTGGGTTCTGCTGCCTAGAATTTTTTAGAGCCATTTTTACATTTGGAGGGGTTTGGGGGAGAGTTCAAGCAAGTCACTGCTTTTACTCTGCCATCTTGGCTCTGCCCCACCCCCTCACATAATATTTTGACCTACTTGCTGTATCCTAGGATTAGCTTTCCATCATCTTTTTACAGGCTTTCCCCCTAGCTTGGAAAGTACACCCTTATGTTTTTTCTCTTAATATCCTTAGTTTTCTAAATGACCATTCAAAAATATGCTAAAAATCACTCAAAGTAAGAGGACTACAAATCAAAACAACTTTAACATTGCAAATTGGCAGAACTGAAGAAGAAAAAGTCAATGTTGGAGAGACCTTGGGTACATAGGTACAGTAATATAGTGTTGGTGCAGACATGAATTAGTCCTGCTTTCTTAGATATTTTGGAATCATGGAAGAAAAGTGACAGATGACAGAAACTTTAGATATGAAATATAGGAGATAAGGCAGCTCATGACAGGTACTTCAATGTACCAAAGTGGGTTGATTCACACTCTATCTCCTTATGTAGTAGCTGAAAATAAATACATTTATTCTATTCCAAGTTTAATCTTCTTATACGACTCAGTTTACTCTCAGAGTTGTCATAGCTTCTCCAGATTTCTTCCAATATGTCAATAATTTTCTTTTCTGTTTTTGTGCTTAACAAAGACAAAGTTTAATATTCTTTTGGTTGGTTTCTTTTTCCAGGATAATTAACTCAGCTATTAAATATGTTTCACCTATAATTGTTCTTTACTTTGCAAATACAATGCATTCTAGACTGTGACCTTTGGAAGATGCCATTGATTAAACCTTTGAGATATACAAGATTTCAGTTCAAACAATTAAAAGAATCATATAACAAACAAGAAAAACAAATTCCTATACACATTATTCCTTGAATTCATTTCCTTATTCCTTATCCAAGTTATTTTAACTTCATCCAAATGCCGTTAAGTTTTTCACTTCCTTTTTCCTTTTAGTCAAGTTTAGTTCTTTTGTTTGACTTCAAACAACATTACATTCTTCTTATGGTCTTATTAAGCTCTACAAATGAACCATATGGCTACTTTTGGTTCAGAAGGATTTCACTTTACCCAGTTTCTCTACAAATTTTTCAGCCCTCTCCAACACATTCTTTGTTTCTCTTATTCTGTCTTTCAGACATTTTCTTCATCTTTCTCACTAAAATAATCCTTAAAATAAGAGACAGCTATACTTCTGAGACTAAAGTGGCTCATCATTAAACTTCATCAAATATCATTGAGAGAGAGAGACCTAGAGATTCTAACAACCCTAAGCATCTGTACCATCAGAGAAAAGGTGACCAGATGCTTCTCATCAAGGTACTCATTTTTGTTGCCTCGATTTCAACTGTTAAGTCAAAATGAAAACTTCAATAGATTTATTCATGTTTTCAAAATAATTTTAAGAGAGTATTTAAAAGTCATGAAGACAAATCAAAGTTACAATAAAATTAGTTAAGTGTTAAATGAAGTCTATCTACAACTTAGTTTGATAAGGAGAAAAGTATGAGGTAGAATAGAAGTATCAGAAAATCACTTTAATTTTGGTCTTGAATTTACTAAAACCAGAATTGGAAATCAGCAAAATTTTTTATTTTGTTTTCAGGAAACATTTTGTTTACTTAGCATTTTTGTATTTGTTTTGGAAAATTCTGTAATGAAAGACTAACGTGTTTTGAGATCAAAGATTAAAGTCCACTTAACACAGAAAGGGAAAAAATAATTCAATGAATCCACACCGTATCCTTTTATACACACTTTTGTTATTAAAGTAAATGTTAGTTTTTACAAGTTACATTTTGGTCAAAGATATTTTTCATGTATGAATTGAATTTTGTTCTATGATTTCTCTTGTGAAATTCAACTATTTTATGAAATTCAACATGTACATACATATATATACATATAGTCACTAAGAACCCTTCAATAATATTAACAAATTATCCCCTTTAAGGGGAAATAGGATTTAAAAATTACTTTTTCTTGTGGAAGTTAGCTAGGGCATTTCAAATATATTGTACACTAATAAGATCCAAATTCCAGGAGTAATACATTTAATTAAAATATGAACTTCTGTAGAACTGATCACTAAATATGTGCCTCCAGTATTTCAGCACTTTCAATTTTTATGTCATTTTGTTAATATATTGCCACTAGGTGCTGAGTTTGCTTGATTTCCTTCCCTTGTTTATATAATGCTAAATAAACTTGGCTGATGAAATTTCTTGCTTATCCAGGACATTCCCCCATCCCCACTCCCATTCAAACTTTGTGTACTTTGATTTATCTTAAGGATGGAATAACAAAGTCATGTGTTAAAGCTAGCCTAGTATTTCTGAATCTTTTTTTTATTACGGACATTATTATTGAATAGAATTTTTTAAAAGGCACTTGTATATCGCAATTAAAATTAAGTTGGCTATAATGTCAAAGAACTATGAAACTCCTGAAAAAAAAAACACTAGCAAATCAGTATTCTGGAAAATACTTTGGGTGCCATTAAATAGTAGGACTTTTTGTATCATAGAAAATTTAAAATTTATGTCATAATTAGGGCATAGATAGGTAAATAAATAATCAGGGATACAATTTTAAGAATTCTTTAAATGATTGGAGAACATCCTAGACCTAGACCTAGACCTAGACCTAGACAAAGAAAAAATAACTTGTATATTTTACTTTTTCTTTTTAGCATTGGCAGGACCATGGGGTATTATGTGTGCTGGAAAAAATGAAAATACTATCAGAGGCTGTGATACCAAGTATGGCTGTGGAAACTATGGTGCTTCTAGGTATGGTCTATTTAACTTATGCCAGGAGTTGTCCTCAGTCTTTTCTGAGGTCCATCTTATTTATTTCTCTTGTGACATAGTAATGGGATGATAAGAGAGACAGCATGGTGTAGTGGGGAGCTGTCCTTGGAGTCAGGAAAACCCGAGTGTGAGTGTCACCTCATACACATATATGTGTGTGTGTGTGTGTGTGTGTGTGTGTGTGTGTGTACATATACGTATGTATATATGCTGTACGTGTATATGTATACACATTTTATACACACGCACGCACACACACACACACACACACATATACAGTCCAATCTGGGCATTTTAACTTAATCTTTGAGTGACCCCCAAACAAATCTAATACCCATACAT
This sequence comes from Phascolarctos cinereus, assembly GCF_003287225.1. Lineage (NCBI taxonomy): Eukaryota > Metazoa > Chordata > Mammalia > Diprotodontia > Phascolarctidae > Phascolarctos > Phascolarctos cinereus. Next base: position 344,327,428 of record NW_027555625.1, read on the forward strand.
TGCAAAAGTTTCACTTATGCCAATGAAATTACAGGTTGTGAATAAACAAAAAATCTAACCCTAAGTTAAGACTCAGAGATAAGTAATTATGCTATTATTCCTGAGGCATATTGCAAGAAATAGTTCCCAGATGGAATACAAAATGGTCATCTGGCCTGAGAAGACAGAGGAGAAGGATGGCAAAGATAATGCAGAGAAACATTTGAGCTGAATCTTGTTTGTTATCCACTTGCCTTCTTTAGTGCAGAGTAGAATACCCTAGGATATAGCACTAGTGATAGATAAAATCCCTCTATATGAGGTTTTTGATCATATTATAATTTTTTATTTCGGGGAACACATACAGAATTTGTGGGGAGGGGGGTTTCATATGTAACACCTGGTACAGGAACTCTCTCTATTGGGGTAGATTAATATATCTCTGACTCAGTAGCTAAGTCCTGGGAAGCTACCTGGACACACACAGATAAATTAATTAACCCAAGACCACATAGATAGTAAAGCAAAATTTTTACAATTTTATCTACTATGCCTCAGTGATATATATTATAGACATTAAAATATAAGAGAAGCAGCTTAGAAAGCCTAGCTCTCTTCAAGGCTGCCCTTCTCTATGAAGCTTTTCCATATTCCTCCTGCGGTTACTATTTCCCATATAATCACTTGATAGTTATTTGATAATAATTCTAAACATATTTATGAATGTTTTATAATGATCTTATATTTACTTGTGGATGTTGTGCCCCTCCAATCCCCTAACAGAATGTAAGCTGGTGGAAGAGAAGAACGCTCTCATTTTGGTATTGGTATACTCAGCAGGCAGCACACTACCTGGTATGTACTAGATATTTCAGTATTTGTCACTCAATGGATTGATGAACTTCACACAGGTCGAAAGAGTATCTCAACCTTTTCAACCAAAAACACTTTAGAGAGGACCCTTTTTGGCATCCAGCCATCAAAATGACAAGTTATGAGTTTATACATACCCTCTAACCTTATCTACAATATAGTAAAATTTCATTTACCTGGTTGCCTCACTTATTGAGAATAGAATTAAAAATCAGGAAGGGGCAGCTAAGTGGCACAGTGGGTAGAATACCACCCCTGGAGTCAGAAGGACTTGAGTTCAAAGCCAGCCTCAGACACATGATACAAGTCACTTAACCCTGATTGCCCTGCCAAAAAAAAATTCAGGAAGTAAGCAAAAAAAACCCAAACAAACCCCAAAACACCCTTAAACAACTAAAATAGAAGTAACAAAGTTCTATATTAAGATTAATCCACTTTATTCTTAAGACAGTCCTTCTCCAATTCTAACCCTAACTGCCTCTGACTTTATCATTTATTCATTGTACAAAATTCTAATATCTTCTGAATTTGTTTTCCAGTTATTGTTAATTAAACACATCAGTTAAAAATTTGGAGGCAGTGGTAAAGGCAGACACATTGAAAAAATGAAACATAACAAATAATAACAATGAGGAGCACAAAAAAAGTATGAAGAATATGCCAATCTGAACTCATTTAGTGAAACAGAAAACAGTCCTATATTTCTTAATAGTTTGATCATTGTGTTATTGTACTATATGACTGGTATTCATGATGATGACTGAAACAATTAAAAATGTTAAATTATGTTCAGAATACTGTTTAATAAGAGAGAAGTTTATTGTGCATATTGGGAACATTTTGTTGTTGAGTCGCTTTTCAGTCATGTCCAACTCTTCATCACCTCGTTTGTGGTTTTCTTGGCAAGGATACTGGAATGGTTTGCCATTTCCTTCTCCCAAATTTACAGATGAGGAATAGAGGCAAACAGGGTTAAATGACTTGCCTATGGTCATACAGCTAGTAAGTGTCCAAGGCCAAAGTTGAACTCATGAAGAAGAGTATTCCTGATTCCAGGCCCAGAGCTTTATCCACTGTGCCACCTAGCTGCCTGTTAATATCATAAAAGCAGAAAAATGCAAATAAACAATAAAATGATATTTCAAATAGCAGGCATCAGTAAAGCCTGAATTGCTTTTCCCCCTTTCCTCCCTTACTTTCCTTCTAATCAGTGGGAAAAGGAAGTGAGCAGATACAAATTAATAGCAACTTTTTTCTTAAACAAGCTTATTAAGGAAATAAGGAAAAAATGTAGCTATGAACTATGATTATGTTTGTAGCTTCATATTAAGTCTTGATCTGGTCTGTGCTTTCCACTTCTTATAGTCTCTCTCCTATCCTTCCCTCACATGCCCACTCTCATGTCTCCACTTCTACAGTTGCTCCACAAAAGAAATTTCAGGTCACTCTTTGAATTCCTCTGCTTGTGGTAACAGGGGTCGGCATACTCACTCTGCTCCCTGGAGGCACAAGCCATGTTTTCCTCCTCCATTTCAACAGCATGCAAAAAGTTTCAGTGGAAGATTCTTTAAGAGAAAAGGAAAATGTAAACTCCAGAATTCAAGGAAATGTATGTCCACACACATTTCCCATTTAACTGAAGTCTCTATGGTCTGCTGTCACCAAAACTCTTATAATTCCTGAGAAGTCTTAGGTGACAATGTCTACACATACACATATTCACGATAGCCTTTACCCTTCTTCTACACAATGAGCTATCACCAAATACAAGGTGGTCACAGATTATTAGAAAAGAGGAAGAAGACACAGGATGTGAAGTTAGATCAAGAATATCTTCTTTTGAGACAAGCTGCTCAATTGATTAGTTAATAGTAACCTGAGTTTTCATCAATGTCGTTGGACCATAAACCACGTACCCTTTTCTCCATTCTAGAGGTAAAAGGAAACACACCGGGGTGGATGTGACATGCAAAGGTGGATCAGTTGCGTATGCCCCTTTCGATGGAATAATTGTGAGGCAGGCAAAACCTATTAATAATGGTGTCCAGATAACTGCAGAAGGTAAGTGAACTACAGCAAAGACTTTGAATATTATTTTCCTTTAGGTGACTGAGGATGTTGCTGAAAGGGGGATTAAAGCTGCTTTGTTTTGCTCTATAAGACGAAACTAGGATCAATGAACAGAAATTAAAGAAGGGCAGATTTTGACTCCATAAAAAGACATTCACTAATATTGGCCCCAAAGTTGAATAGGCTCTTTTGGATAGCAGTGAATTCCTCTTCAGAAGAGGTCTTTAAACAGAGGCTGTATGAATATTTTTGAAAGATATTATTAAAAGAATTCCTCTTCAGATATAGTTTGGGCCAAATTTCCTGAAGTCTTTACCCACTATAACATTCTATGATTCATTTATTTCATGGAGAATGTTATGTTTAGAGAATTGCATCTGGACCAAATACTTTTGCAATTTAGTAGATGGTATTTGAGAGCTTTGCCAAAAACTTCACCTTACAGCCAATCTAGTGATGAGTCGCTTTATACTTAGCTAAGTTAAGCTTTAGAAAACAAAGAGTTAGTCACTAGGTCTATATTTGAAGTCTGTCCAGCTTAGTGGTATCTGCTGGAACTGGTCACAGGATTAAAGCATCATTGATTAAAAGCTATAAAGAACTTGAAAGGTCAACAAATCTAATCCTCATCATTTTACAGATGAGCAATGGGAGGAAATCCAGAGAAGCAAAGTGATTTCCCCAAGGTTACATAGACAGAAAGTATCAGAACTGAGATTTAAACCTAAGTTCTCCAACTCCATATCCCATGTCTTCTCCACTGTATCATGCTGCCTTGGCAAATTAAGGATTCAAAGTTAAGTTGAGGATTCAAAACACCCTCCATGACATGATGAGGCATATAACCTGAACTAGCAAGGGGAGCCAGGGCTTCACTGCAGGAATAAGCATCCATAGAAGTTTGCTTCCTCCATTTTAATAAAAGATGTCCCTCTCGCCCCCCAGGATCCGATAGACATGACCTCTATCTTTGGGCCCATTTTTTCACTGATGTGAATTGCTCTTGACATTCTGCTTGGCTTCAAGAACCATACCACATCATTGATCAAACAGTAAACAAATATTTATTAAGTTCTTACTCTTTTCCTTTGCTTCAGTGACTTGGTGCTCACTGAAACTGAACTTCCTTCTGCAGATACCGCATTTCTTGCCACCCTCTCCAGTCAATACTGTTTACTGTACTCCAGTCAGTGTTGCCTCTTCTCTCTCACCCCCACCCCTCAATCATTAAAACATTGCCAAGGAAAACAACCATGACTTAAGAACTATGAGAAGTGCAATGATTAATCATTTTGCAAGACTAAAGAGGAATCATTTACTAGATACCGAAAGGAGAAGTAGGCATACTTCTTGCTCCTCACTGCTACTTTCATACCCTCCTTATGCTACTATCACTCAATCACCACCTTTCTTCCTTCAAAGTTCCCTCCATCCTATCCAGATCTTTGTTTATACCATCTGTGGACCCCCAAGTCATTTATTTTTCTCCTACAATAAATTCAGTACCGGGCTTTCTCTCCTAGCATTCTTTTGGAAATCTTGGCTTCCTACTTCTTCAACCTACTTAAATCCCAAGACCTCTAACTCCAAGGTATTGTTAGCATGTATGGAAGTGTGCCCCAACCACCAACAGTGCCACCATTCAGATGAATTTGCCTCAGCCACTCAAATTATTAGTTTCTGCTCTGAGGCATCAGACTGGGATGTCAGTGGAAGAGAATTTCAATCTTTTGATTTTATTTTAATATTTCTTCTTGCCTCATAGAATTCCATTTGCCCATTCTATTTTCCATTACTTAGGGGAATCCATTACTTAGAGGAAAGTTTTCCACCTTATGTTCTAAATTATTTATCTTCCCTCCAATTTTTTTTCTTCCAAATCTTGTTTCATTTTAATATTTTGCTTAACTTCTCTAGCCACTCTTGGAGCCCTTGTAATTTAGTCATTCCTCTGTGGCTTTGCTTATGCTTTTTGCACACTTGGTATCTTCTATGTTTACATCTTGGTTTTCTTTTGATGCATAGTATTTCTTCATAACATATCATGCATTCTTCTGTTTATCACTGTCTCTAGCCTTAGTTACTGATCTATGACTTTGTGCCAGACTCTGATCCCTCTCATACTCAGATTGATCATAGATGGATTGATTAAGCCATGCTTGGTCCTATCTCCTCTGAAGTATGGATACTACTATAGTTCTATTGGTGAGAAGAAGGCCCTGCTCTCTGCTGGAATCACTGGTTCCTGGATTAATCTTCCAGTAGCCTACTTTCATTTTGTCCTAAGCCCTTCTCTGTCTCTCTTCTCATTTCATAATGGAATTTGGCCACTTTCCATATAATGCCCCTGATGTATCCCAAACAGATATGGCAGGTTAAATTGACCTGAGGTTTCCTGCATGGCCCCCTATTGCTGCAGCTGGGTGAGGGACTGGGGTGACTCTCTCTCCCATGGGTTTAGCTTAGGCTGTCTTGGTGCTATTCTGAATTTTCTTCTGTTATGCCTTTAGCATGGGCTGCTCAGATAGCGCAACTCTGATCTCTGCCTTCAGGCCTCTTTGAGACTTTCCTTCCCCTCTCGCCCTCCCACTCCCCTACTAACCATTGTCCTTTCTGTCCTTCAATGACCCCATATCCTGCTATGGTTCATGCACAGGCTGTCTGGGGTGTGCCATGGTTTTGTCTTCTGCTGTAGCTCTACTACAAGTTGCTGGGATGATGGCTTTAAGGCTCTTGAAAGTATTCAGAAACTCTCCATGAATAGAACATGGGAGCTAGCTTTCTTTTCTGATGTTCAAAAAGTTGGGGCCAAGATCTTCCTGACTTTAGGCTGTAGGTGGTGGTACTGGCTTCCTCCTCCCTTGAATTATATCCACCCAAGAATGCCCGCAGATTCCTCTCATTCTTTTTGCATAGTCATGGGTTCAATGGAGGAGTTAATTGTTCCTCTTCTATAATGTTTTAATTAATAATATATTCTGGCATTTTTTTTTAGAACTATGTTAAAGGATGTTAGGGAAAGCTAAATTCTAAGAAAACCCCAAATGGGGTTATGAAGAGTCAGACGCAACTGAAATGACTTAACAAACTCCTCTAGTGTCTTTCTCACCCTTCCCTTAACTAGAAGACTGTGTGACCTGTTCTTGATAAAGCCATGCCAACTCTTTGTAATCACTGCTTCTTCCGGATGTTCGTTAACCAACCTTTTAGCAAAATATTTCTAACAATATTTTCAGGAGCTTAAGCTAAGCTCATTTGCTTATAGTTTGTATTATTATCGTCTTCCTTTTTTTTTGAAAATCATAGCAACATTTGCCCAATCCTGTGATACCTCTCCCATTTTCCATTAGCTTTCAAAAATTCCCATCCATAAGCTCATAGGATAGTCATGGTGTAATTATGGTCAGCTCAATCTCCTATACCACTCTCTGAATATACACAGCTACCAAGAGTACAATAAAAAATAACATTCAGAATGATGGTACTGATTCACTCTACCTTCAGTATGTTGTTATTTTCCATGGCAGCCAAGTACATACTAATTTATTCTAGGAAGACCTAAGAACAAAATCTCAAACAAAAAAGTTTTTTAGTTTTACCTTAAATAACCAGACACATTAACTAGTCAATTAAACAGATATCCTTTTCCTGAAACATTTCGTTGAAATGAGGTTCAGATATATCTAGAAGACTCCTGAATTTCAGTTTTGGAACAGAACTCAGTTGGTATGCTGGGCAATAATAGGACGAATGAGTAATTTTACTCACCCCCCCCTTTTTGGGGGGTTATTGTGTTAAAATATTCTACATGAAGCCTATTAAATTAAACGGTCATATCCAGAAGGGAGACAAACTTGGAATTCTGTTGCCCATGCAGAAAGTTTATCCTGGAATAACATCGCATATACATATTGAGAATTGTGACTCTAGTGATCCTACTCCATATCTGTGAATGAAAAGATGATAACTTACACTTTCACTTTTTAAAAATGACCTTAAAATTGCAATCGAATTATCATTTTATTGCATTCTTTAATCTCTTTGCCTCAAATTATATTTCTGATGCCTATTTTTTCAATGGATACCTGAAATAATCAAAGTCAATGAAGTTGGTTGGTGTGGATATTTATCAACTCTACAAAAGGACTTTCATCAGGACTTTATATGTTTATTTCAAAAAGTACTAGATCCCTTTGTTTTATATTCTTTCCCAATCCCAAGTGTCATTCCTCACTACATTAATGTCCACATATAACATTATTCCTACCCCCTTCCCAATGTATTTATCCAAGGTAGAGAAAATAAAAAATCCTTTTGATAAAATTCTTGGATTGTAATAATTTTAATTAACAGCAAGCAGAAACCAAACAAAAACACAAGATAATTGATTGACCAATGACTCTTTTGGTTTCTTCCATAGGAGAAAAATAAATAACAAATAAACTATTATTCATTGAAGCCTTTCTATAAGGTATGTGAATGTCTTACTTTTGGACCAGATTATTGGTTTTCTACTTCTTTGACAGAACTTAGTTCCCTATCTATACAGTTATTTGTAAATAAATAGATTTTAAGCAAAGTTCTTTGCATCTTTGAGAGTTTAATTTGACTGTGCTAGTAAGCTGTGCTGTAAATTTATTATTTGTTATTTATCTATACATATATATGTATATACATACATATACATATATATATATAGTATATATATAATTTCTATCTTCGCTACTAGATTGTCAGTTGGAGAACAGAAAGAAAATTTTCTATTTTATTAAATACTCCATGGGTCAATTGGGTGGCTCTCTATAAAGTAAAAACCCCATAACCATTGATGACTAATGACAATAGTAATTGCTTAATTTTGTGCTCTTATAAAACAGAGTTCAATGTGTTTTTTTAATTGACAGGGTTTTGTTTTGGTTTGTTTTGTTTTACTTATTTATATAGTTAGCATCTTAACACTATGCCAAATAACAGTGGAGATAATGGGTTTCCTAGTCATACTACGCTCCTCCCTGCCCCCCAGATTATTGCCTTGTCATGGTAGAGGGCTTGTGTGGTTCAATGAAACCATGAGCTATGGTATGCAGAGTTACCCAAGACAGACAGACAGGTCATAGTGGAGAGTTCTGACAAAAAAGGTGATCCACTGGAGAGGGAAATGGTAAACCACTCCAGAATCTTTGCCAAGAAAAATCCATGAACTATATTAAAATGGTAAAAAAAAAAAAGACATTGGAAGATGAGCCCCTCAGCTTAGAAGGTGTCTGACACACTACTGGGGAAGATCAGAGGGTAATTAGTATCTCCAATACTAATAAAGCAGCTGGGTCAAATTTCAGTTGCAGATACATCTGATGCCAAAAAAATAGATCAGTATTGTATAGGAGCCTGGAATGTAAGACCTATGAACCAAGACAAGTTGGATGTAGTCAAACAGGAGATAGAAAGTTTAAACATTGACACCTTGAGTATCAATGAACTTAAATAGATGAGAATGAGTTTATTTAATTCAGATGATCATTATTTATGCTACTGTGGGCCAAAATCCCTTAGAAGAAATGGAATCACTCTCATAGTAAACAAAAGGGTGAGAAAAGCAGAATTGAGGTAAAAATGACAGAATGATAACTGTTTGAATCCGAGGAAAACCACTCAATATCACAGTGATACAAATCTGTGCTCCAACTACTATTGGCAAAGAGCCAAAGTTGATCAGTCTACAAATGCCCTAAAATGCCCCCCAAAAAAGACATCACATTCATCATAGGGGATTGAAATACTAGGCAATTAAAAGATAATTGGAAGAACAGGCAAGTTTGACCTCAAAGTACAAAATGAAGTAGGGCAGAGACTAACAGAGTTTTGTTAAGATAACTCACTGGTCATAGCAAACACTTTTTCAACAACCCAAAAGGTAACTCTGCACATGGATATCATGAGATGGACAACATTGAAATCAGGTTGATTATATATTTTGCATCCAAAGATGGAGAACCTCTATATGGTCAGTCAAAATAGGATCTGGAGCTTCTGTGGCACAGATCATGAGCTTCTTCTTGCAAAATTCAGGCATAAATTGAAGAAAGTAGGGAAACCATCAGACTGTATAGATATGACCTAAGTAACATCCTCTACAAATATGAAGTAGAAGTGAGGAATAGATTTAAGGGATTAGATCTGATAGATAGAGTGCCTGAATAACTATGGACAGAGGTTTGCAATATTAAACAGAAGGCAGCAACAAAAAAAATCCCAAGGAAAATGAAGGGCAAGAAAGCAAAATAGCTGTCTGACGAGGCTTTACTAATAGCTAAGACAAGAAGGAAAGCATAAAGGAAAGGAGAAAGGAAAACATATACCCAACAGAATGCAGAATTCCAGAGATTAGCAAAGAGAGATAAGAAAGCTTTCTTAAATGAGCAATGCAAGAAAAAAGTAGAAGAAAATTATAGAATGAGAAAGTCAAGAGATCTCTTCAAGAAAATTAAATGTATCAAGGGAATATTTTATGCAAAGATGGGTATGATAAAAGACAAACAAAAATAGGGACTTAACTAAATCATAAGGAATTAAGAAGTGGTGGTAAGAATATGTAGCACTACACAAGAAAGATTTTAACATCACTGATAACCATGATGGTATGTTCACTGATCTAGAGCGAGACATCCTGGAGAGTGAAATCAAGTGGGCCTTAAGAAGCATTGTTAACAACAAGGCTAGTAAAAGTGATGGAATTCCAACTGAGCTATACAAAATTCTAATAGATGATGCTGTCAAAGTGCTGCACTCAATATGCCAGCAAGTTTGGAAAACTCAACAATGACTAATGGATTAGAAAAGGTCAGTTTATGTCCCAATCTTCAAGATTGGAAATGCAAAAGAATGTTCAAATTACCAAACAATTGGGCTCATTTCACTCACCAGCACAGATCTGCAAGCTAGGCTTCAGCAATATGTGAACTGAGAATTACCAAAAGAGCAGGCTGGTTCTCAAAGAGGCAGAGGAACTGAAGACCAAATTGCCAACATTTGTTGGATTATGGAGAAAGCAAGGAGATTTCAGAAAAACACCTACTTTTGCTTCATCAACTATGTGGTTCACAACAAAATGTGGCAAGTCCTCAAAGAAACAAGAGTAACATATCATCTTACCTGTCTCCTAAGCAACCTGTACTCAGGTCAAGAAGCAACAGAATCAAACATGGAACAACTGATTGGTTTAAATTGGAAAAGGAGTACCACAAGGCTCTATGTTGTTATCTTACTTATTAACTTCTATTCAGAGTACATCATATGAAATGCCAGGCTGGATAAATCAAAAGCCAGAATTAAGGTTGCCAGGAGAAATATCAAGAATCTCAGATAAGCAGATGATATCACTCTGATGGCACTAAGTGAAGAATAAAGAAGATTCTTGGTAAGGGTGAAAGAGGCAAGTGTAAAAGATGGCTTGAAGCTTAACATAAAAAAAAACAACAACAACAACAACAACCTAAGATCTTGGCAACCAATACCACCACTTACTGGCAAATAGAGGGAGAAGGAACGGAAGAAGTATTGATTTTATATTCTTGGGCTCAAAGATCACTACAAAAATGGTGACCAGTCATGAAACTAAAAGACTCTTGTTGCTTGGAAGAAAGGCTATGGCAAATCTGGACAGCATACTAAAAATCAGAGACATTGCTTTATCCACAAAGGTCTGTATGTCAAAGCTATGTTTTTTTTCCCAGTAGCAATGTATGGCTATGACAGTTGGACTTAAGGGAAGTTGAGTGCCATGAAATTGACACTTTTGTGTTGGGGTGATGGAGAAGACTTTTGAGAGTCCCTTGGACAGCAAGGAGATCAAATCAGTCAATACTTAAAAAGAAATTAATTCAGACTATTCATTGGAAGGTCAAATACTGAAATTGATTCATTGGAAGGGATCTTGATGTCAGGAAAGACTGAAGGGAAAAAGAGAAGGGGACAGCAGAGCATAAGATGGGTAGACAATGTCATGAAAGCAGGAACATGAGCTTGGAGAAAGTGGAGGATAGAAGGGCCTGGAATATTATAGTCCATGGACTCACAAAGAATTATATGGGACTGAACAGCTGAACAACAACAACAATAAAGCCATACCCCAGATCTTATTAGGAAAGCTTCTAGTCCTTCTCTATTACAAATAATGCTTGCTATTCAATTTAGGTAAGCTCTTTTGATCTTATTAAATAATAGTTATTTTTCCTATGCCTTTTGGTATTTTAATACATTTTGGTAATTTATTACATCAAAGGTTTTTTTGGTATCTATTGATATAATTATGTGATTATTACTAGTATGCTTTAATATACTTACATTTTAAGTTCAAGACAGCTCTTTAACACTATAAATTACAGAGAAAATGCCAACAAATTTCATTGATTTAGGAAGTACCTTACGAGGAGCTCCATATATCACTGAAATAGTAGGTCTGGTCAAAATATATGCTTGTATGAATTTTATATAAATATATAATATCTATAATATGTATGTACATGTATATTTATAATATTTAATCATTCCTGCATTCCTAGCATAAATCCAACATAATAGAAGTGAATAATTTTTTGGATATATTTCTATAGCCTCATTGTTAATTTTTTTATTTAATATTTTTTGGCATCGTGTACATTAGTAATATTATTCTATAATTTTTCTTCCTCTGCTTTGACTCTCTTTGGTTTGGGTATCAGGTATATCTATCTCAAAAGAGGAATTCAGTGTTCTTTTTACTATTTTTTGTTGTTTATGAAGGATAAAGGCTAAGTGTTTCAAGTATATATTTGATAGAATTCACTTCCAGCTCTCCTTCCACTGAGCCACCTAGCTACCTACAAGTAATTTGCCTAGACTCAACAATTAGTAAAATTTTTTACCTTTCCCCCTCACCTCCCCCCCCCCCGCAGCAACCTTTCACCCTTTCACCTTCTCTATCAATCACCATGCTCAATGACTCAGAGACATACTTTTAAATCATGACCCTCTCAGGAAACTGTGGTGGCCAAAGGTCCCAGGATATAGATACTAAAACCAAGAGCAAAAGTCAGTGCCTCCTCCCCCTTCCCTTCCTCCCTGCCATCAGAGTAGGGATTCCAAAAGCAAAAAGGCTCAAAAGTAAAGCCATGATGCATGCCTTTTTTCCCCGTAAGAACTTTGTGTTTTATGCAGTAGAAAATTCAGAACCAAGAAATGTCAAAGGAATATTGGAGATGATCAAGAATGAGGAATAAGGAACAATAATAGTTCAAAACTGGGCTGGGCCATGAATTCTTGATCAGTTGCTGAACTAACATGAATCAAGGACACATAAGTGGATGTGTATTACTTTGATTTCTGGGCTGAAAGGTAGCACAACATTTTTTACTACAGTAAACTCCCCTCCAAATTGGCAAAGTCTGAGCATAATGACTGCTCATTTAACACAGAGTTATAATCATGTAATACATCGGGGCTTATGGAAGGCCCTTTTAGACTGGGAATGACCTGAATATGCTCATAGGCCAAAACCAAAGATTAGCCAGATGGAGAAATATTGAAGTGAGAAAGACAAGGAATGAACAATTTTAGGCCCTTGTTCAATTTTCAAAGTTTCTTCCATTATAAAGAAATAATAATTTTCCTTTCCATTTTAGGTATCTAAAGAAACAAAGTTGAGGACTTCCCTAGTTAATTTCTTTTTCCATGATAATTAACTCTGCTACTAAATAGGTTTAATGTACAAATATACAAATTAGCTATATATGCATGAAGAGTGCTGTATTATGTAAAATGTTATACTGTGTATAGAAATCTATTTCCTAAATGAAAGTATATTTCTATATTTAGCCTGACTGCACATATAGAAAAAAAATCATTGCAAGAAGCAAACAAATCATCTTTAAAACTGCAGCAATCTTTTAAAAACCACATCTCTAAAGGCAAAATGATTTTATTATAAAACCATTCATATTGCTCAAAATTATTTGCAAATTAACTTAGAAAAACAGAAGTTTGCTAATCCTCACAAAACCACATGGACTTAATGACTGATTCTTTTGTTTAAGAGCTCTGTGTAATTGCCACCATCTGCTGGGAATTCAATAATTCAATAAACAATAAAAGCAAACTCCTACTGGCCACCCTGTTAAAATTTACTATTCACCCCAACATGCCCTTACCCCAGCTGCTCCTCTAATTGGGTGTCAACATACCCTTAACCTTTAGATTTCTTTGTCATATTTGATGAGGTTTTATGCTTTCTTTTGGCCTAAATGCTGTTCTTATATTCTATAAGTGAATTAAGTAACCACTCACAACACAGTCCAGAAGAATTTTAGTTTGCTTTTCTCTCATATAACTATATAAATTTTCTTTTACTTTATATTCTAAGTACTTTCTTAGTCTCTCTCACTAAGTTAATGACTAAAAGAAGGGACACTTGTACATCTGAGGCAAAGTGGCTAGAAAATGTTACTTCCTTCTTGACCACTGTTCAGAGAGGAAGGTATTCTAACCGCCAAAAGCATTTAGAGAATTCCCTTAGAGAAAAGACAATCAAATGCTTTCAGAGAAGGTAATGATTTTTATTGCTTTGATTTCAACCAGTAAGTTGAACAAAGACTTCTGGATCAGTGTTTACATTTTCAAAATTATTTTCTGGGGCAATTTAAAAGTTTTATATATATAATGCTATTTAAGAGACTAACAAAGATAGCATAATGCAAATTAATTCTAGTTTCAATTTGCATCTATAGGAGAGAAATATAAAGTAAGTATAAGAAAATCCTTTAATTTTTATCTGAATTTTCTAAAACCTGAGTTAGAAACCTACAAAAATTTTGGTTTTGCTTCAGGAAATCTACCATCCATCAGCATTTTTTAAACATTTGCTTTGGAAAAATTTATAGTAGGGACAAGTGAGGGCAGCTAGATAGTGCAGTGGGTAGAGTGCTTGGCTTGAAGTCAGGAAGACTCATCTTTCTGACTTCAAGCCTGGCTTCAAACACTTGCTAGCTACATGATCCTAGGCAAGTCATTTAACTCTGTTTGCCTTAGTTTCCTCATCTATAAAATGAGCTAGAGAAGGAAATGCCAAACCACTCCAGTATTTTTGCCAAGAAAATCCCAAATGTGGGTGTGAAGAGTCGGACATTACTGAAATGATTGAACAACAAAACCATTTATAATCTGAGACAAGCTATAATTATGAAGACAAACAGGTAAAAGGTCAAACTTCACAATCATATAAAACACAAGTAAATCAATATACTGAAAGGCCCCACCTCTGTCCTCACATACTCCTTACAGGTTATTTCTGTAAGCCTATCTATCATCTCTATTTTGGCAAAGTACTTGGACTAGGGCAATACTCATAAATTTAACTAGATATGTTACTAACTAATTGCCTAGGGCAGTTTCCAAGAACTACAGCCAGAATGTTGGGATAGGAGCAAGAAAAAAGGAAAAAAATGGCCATCACTTAAAACTTGTTTAGAAGTCAAATCGCTATCACTTATTTTTACCTTTTTTTGAGTTTTGTTTCACCTTTCTGATGGTTCCTCCTATTGGTTTTAATTTTTACTTACAACTTCACTAACGTGAAAATATGTTTAATAGGAATGTAAATGTAAAGCCTATATCAGATTGTGTGCTGTCTTGGGGAGGGTGGGGGGGAGGAAGGGGGAGAAAAATTTTCAACTCAAAAGCATACAAAAGTGACTGTTGATAAATTAAAATAAATTAATAAAATTAAAAAAAACTTGTTTAAACCTCAACAACAAAATGAAACAAAAAAAAAAATGAACTAGAAACAGGTCATAGAAGCCAAGGTGAAAAGAATCTCTGAGGACTAGATGTCCAATCCCTTCATTGTATGGATGAGGACATAGGCATAAGGAAGTTAAATCCAGAATAATGCAAGGAATAACTATTCTAGGTGAGATTTGAACCCAGATCCTCGGGGTTACTGTTGTACCACACTGTTGTCTGATGAGGAACTTCTACCTACCAATGTAAATCAGCAATATTCTACAATTTAAGTTTTAAGAGAATTTCCTGGAGTACAAAGGTATTTAAGGGATTTGCCAGGGTTACATAGTCACTATGTCTGTTGCTAAGTTGTTTCAGTCCTGTCCAACTCTTTGTGACCATATCTGGGATTTTCCTTGGCAAAGATACTAGAATGTTTTGTCATTTCCTTCTCTGGCTCATTTTACAGATGAGTAACTGAGACAAACAGGGTTAAGTAATTTGTCCAGGGTTACACAGCTGGTAAATGTCTGAGGCTGGATTTGAACTCAGAAAAATGAGTCTTTATGACTCCAGGCCCAGCACTCTATCCACTGTGCCACCTACATGTCCTACAGTCAATACACAGACAGTACTTGCACCCAGTCACCTGACTCTGAGAACCAGTTCTTGTAAAGAGTTAAAAATGTCCTGTCCTTAATTGCACGAGTGAAACTAAACAGGGCACCCAGAACAGATCACAAACATTGCAGGAAATTTCTGCAGCTTGTGCAAGAACTGCTCAGACAAGGACCTCTTGTCTAACCAGTATTTACTTAGCTTTAGCTTTTCTCAACCAGTTGTTTTCTATTTTAAATCATTTCTTTTCTATTAAAAAAGTTGATTATACCTTCTTAATTGAACCAGCCTGCTGACTTTTCCAGCTTATGCAGTAAAGCTTGTTCTTGACACAATTCTTTGTGATTACTTCCTGGTTCTTAAAACTTGAGCACGCCCTGTTTTCTTATCACTCTATCCACTAAGCATATACTAATTTTGCACAAAATTCTAATGTTTACTGAGTTTGTTTTCCAGTTACTGATGATTAAAAATATCAGTTTAGGATGTGATATGTGGATGAAAGAAAAAAGTATATAAAAAGTATAGCAATATACACAACAAAAAACAGTTCTCTGTCTCTTAGGAGCTCCTTTTCTCCTTTTCCTCCCCTCCCAGTTTGATTTCTTTTTTATTTAATTAAAGGGGCCATCCCTAGACTCACTTCTTAAACAGGGCTGTTCACTGAAGGGATGTTGCCTCACTCAAAGTGAAAACTGGATAGACCTTAGCTTAAAAAGGCGAAGGTCTCCCACTGCATCGGGGGCCATCTCCAGTTGTCCTGATCTACATCTGGACTCTGATGGTTCTGGAGGAGAAAGTGAGGCTGGTGAGCTAGCACAGCAAACCGCTCCCCCTCCCCCACCCACTCAAATCCAATCCAATTGCAAGTTATGTCATCATGTTCCTGATGTCATGGTCCTCTTCAATAAGGAAGGAGAAACCACACAACAACCACACACACACACACACACACACACACACACACACACACACAACTTAGCACAGTGCAATAAATGTTGGGAGTTGATACAGTACAATACACAACCTGGCCCCAGTCTGTCCTTCCAACCTTATCAGATATTACTCCCTCACCTGCACTCTGCCATGCAGCCAAACAGGCTTTCCTTCTATTCTTCATATAAAATACTGCATCTTCCATCTTCCTACCTTTGCAGTTTCCATCCTCCATACTCAAAAAGTACTACCTCTTTTCCTCTACCTTACAGAGTCTTTCTCTTTCTTATTTTAAAATTTTTAGGAAATTGGGGTTAAGTGACTTGCCCAGGGTCACACAGCAAGTAAGTATTAAGTGCTTGGTCTGAGGACAGTTTTGAACTCAGGTCCTCCTGATTTCAGGGCCAGTGCTGTATCCACTGTGCCACCTAGCTGCCCCTTTTTCTTTCTTTACCATGCAGTTCAAACACTGTCTTCATGATGCTTCTCTTGATCCCTCCAACTTCTAATCTCTTCTTTCCCAAAATACTTTATATTTAATGAATATATATGTATTTGTATTCACTCACTTTATATTTGTGCTGCATGTATTTTATTTGTTGCTTCCTTATTAAAATGTAAGTTTATTTCTAGTAAGGACATTTCATTCTTTAATATTTCCGATGTTAGCACAAGAGCTTGACACATAGTAGACTGGGAACAAGTACTTCTTGATTGATTCATTGGTTGGTTGGTTGGTGGATAAAAGGCTCTGGATTTGAGGTCAGAGTGGCTGAGGTTCAAATCCAAACTCTGCCACTTTTTACCTTTGTGAGCTTGAGTAAGTCATCTAACTTTCCTCTTTGGATCTATTTCCTCACGTATAAAAGAAGGGCATTAGATGAAACGACCTCTAAGGTCCCTTCTAGCTCACAACTGAGGATTCTATAGAATGTTCATGATAATGACTCTAAGTTATTAAGAAAAAGTTAAATTACATCCTGTAGGCTGTTTAAGAGAGAAGAAAATTTGTAATATAGTTTAGAAAAGTTTTCCACTAAAAATAGTAAACACAATAGACAAGTTTTGGCCCTTAAAGGAGTATATCTCAGTTATTTGGAAAATGAACCTATAGGGAATGCTTTCAGCAATGTTACATAAATGAGATATTACTGTATAGAAATATACGTATACAAAAACCATCTGTCTTCCTTTCCAAAATGGACATTAGCAACAGCAGTGGACCAGTAAACAAACATAGGCTGAGTTTACACTGGAGGGACTGGAAAAACAAACCATGTGTTTTCATCCCTCTTTTAAAGGTCAGAGGACCTCTAGATCCAAAGGGGTGGATATGAAGTGCACAAATAATCAACCTTGAATGTCCTTTTCACTGGAGTGATCCGGACAGGCAAACCTCATAAAAATAATAGCCAGCTTGCAATCTACTTTGCTGTTGAACACATCCTTTTTACTACACACTTAGAAGATAATTTTCCTTAAGTAAATTGAGAGTGTTGGTTGAAGAGACAGTAGTATCCTTTTTCATTGCCCCACACAAAAGTGAACTAATTCCAATAGGATGAAATGGCAGAGAGTAGCAGAAGATAAAAAGGTAGATGATCATGGTAAATTCTTCACATCTAGAGCTGCCCCAAAAAGAAATGTGTTGCCTCTGAATGTAAAAAGGTATTTGTTCCTGAGGTGGTCTATTAGAAGATGACTATCTGTTAGAGGTGTCAGAGGTGCTGCACATGTGTGTATGTGTGTGTGGTGGGGTGTAGAGGGGAGAGAGGTGGTGGTGTCATGGTTATCCAGGTATAGATTGGATGAGATATACTCTGAGGTATGTTCCAACTCTGAATTTCAGACTGTTTATTGTATAAGGGATGTGATACTTGAAGAAGTTCATACTTCAACATTTCAAGGGTCTGTGGTTTTGTCAGGGAAAACACTTCTTTCAGAACTAGCCATATGGAATCACATTATAATTTAGGAAATGGTCTTTGGGACAGCTAGATGACTCAGTGGATAGAGTACTGGGCCTGGAGTAGGGAAAACCTGTCTTCAGATCCAGAATAGCTGTGTGACCCTGGGCAAGTCATTAACTTCTGTTTGCCTTAATCCACTAGAGAAGAAATGACAAATCAGTCCAGTATCTTTGCCAAGAAAACCCCATGAACAGTATGGCCAGTGACATCATGAAGAGTAAGACACAACTGAACAAATGTTCAAAATATTCTTCACTTTATGACCAACCTTGTGATGAGATACTAAGCTAGGCAAGGCCTTGGGAAACATTTGCCTGGTTCGTCACCAAGCTCTCTTTACATTATTTCTAGCTTTTCTGATTCCATATCTTCCATGGATCCAGAGTCCTCTCCATTCCAAGGTAAGCTCTTCCATATGGATATTTTTCTTCAAAAACTGGATCCCTTAAGAATAGATGAATGAAAACAACTTTAAGCAATGCTAACTATTAAATATGATGTTTCAATATGTTTCATAAAAAGCTAACATTTTTAATTTTGCCATTTGCAAAATAACTTGCAAAGAATGGGAATACCCAAGTTTCTGGACATCTCAAATTCTCTCCTCTCTCTGTTTTTGTGACATGATTCTTTTTTGGTTCTCTTTGTACATCTGACCACTCCTTCCTTGGATCTCAATCCAGAGAATACCAACTAACTGTAGGAGTACCTTAAGATTGTGAACTGGATCTTCTTCTCTTTTTTCTCTACATTCTCTCATTTTGTAACTTCATCAGCTCACATGAGTATAATTGTCATTTCTACTCTGGTGACTCCAAGATCTATATTTTCATATCTATTCTCTCTTCTGAGCTCTAAAATCATATCACAAACTGCCTACTGAACTGGAAGTTTATAGGTGTTTCAAACTCAACATGGCCTTCAAGTCTCTACCCGCTGTAATTCATCGTCCACAGTCACCCTGATCTCACCATGTCATCTTCCTAGTCAATAAACTCCAATGGTTCCCTCTTGCCTCTAACATAAAATATAAGTTCCTCTGCTTGGCATTTAAAGCTCTATTCAACCTGGTCCCTGCCTTCCTTCCTTATGGGAACTCTGGTCCAGTCATATTGGCCTACATGTTATCATACCACACAAATGATGCTCCATCTCCCATCTCCATGACTTTGATCTTCCATGCTCTCTCTTCAACTCTGCTTCTTGAACTCAGCTCAAATGCCCCCTTCTACATAAATCCTTTCCTACCTCCCACAGGTGCTAATGCTTTTCCTCTCAAAATTACCATTTTGTATATATTTTGTATATAATTATAAGTGTTATGTGTTGTCTGTCCTGTAGAATGTATGCTCCATGATGGTAGGGGCTATTTTACTTCTTTCTCCCCATTGTCACTTCTAAGCTTTCTTTTACAACCATCATTCTTATAACCTCCCCCTTGAGGCTCACATTCAAATTTATCCCCCAGTCCAGATCTTGGTAGCCATTATCTATCAATCCCTAGAACATTTTCCTTCTTCCATGATTTCAGTGTTTGATTCCTAGTCTTTCTTTTCAACCCACCCCTGCCTTTGTACTAGAGGATTTCAACATACATATTGTTACTCCTTCAAATGCTGTAATTTCCCAATTCCTCAAAATAATCAATCCTTATGACCTCTGTACCTCAACTACATGTAGATGATCAAACCCTAGATCTTATCACTCACAAGTATTCTACTTCTATGTATCTGAACTCTGAAATACCTTTATCTTATTGTATTTTTTATCCCTTTTAAATTATTTTTAATTTTCTGTTCCTCTTTGTGACATCCATTATTCCCTCTACCCCTCAGGTCTTTTTTTTTCTTTTTTTTTTTTTTGTATCAAGAAAATTTGTTACAGAGAAAGTCCAGAGGATTTAGACATTTCTGGCCAGAAGCCAGTTCCACCCCTCTTCAGGAGGGGTGGACCCTGAGTGCAAGGGCAAGTGTGCTTTTATGCAGTTGAATTCGGCGTGAAATCTCCCAGGCCTGGATTGGTCCATCCCTTCCCATGTTACACCTTTCCTTACATGTTTCCCCTTGATATGCTCAAGTATGTTCCCCCTCCCTTGGTCATATGTCCCATGACTCGTTAATAAGGCTCTAATTTTATATAGTAATGAAGTTCATTAAGCAGGTACACTAACATTTTTCAGGTGTCCTCAGGTCAGACCTAACTGGTCTGAGCTGGCTCGACCTTTATCTTGATTTTGGGGTCTTTTTGGAACCATCAGCTTACTTGTCATTGGCTAAGCCTGAGCCCACCTACAGTGTACTACTTCCTGGAGCTGTTCTTTAAATCTCTGCATTATTCTCTTTCTCTGTGGAAATTTAGCCTTTACCTGACTCTCACAATTCCCTCCTCTTTTTCTCAATAAGGATTATGTTTCCACACTTTTTGTTCCTGTTGTCTTTCCTCAAAGTGTTTTAGCATTTGTTGGCATTCTTCATCAGAGGGGGAGGAATGATAATTAACTCTCTCAGTCATCATCCTACCTCCACCTGATCCTGTTATCTGAATTCCCATAGCCGGTCCTATTAGGATACTTTTAGTTAGCGCTGTTTCTATTAATTTTTGCACTAGTCCTCTGATGCAAGGGATGATGCAGCACCTTACTGCAGTTAAAACTCCCACAGCTATGATTAGAGAGGTGATGATGGTTGCTGCTGTGCCAAACTAGGATTCTAACCATCACTTTAACCAGTTTTCTATCCCAGAATTCTCTGCCAACTCCTCAGCTAAAGTGGTTAAACCTTGCAATGTCTTAGTGATGGTTCTACCTGGGACTGTGCTGCTGGGCAACATCTCATCAAGGGATTTTGGGGACTTAAAACAATATGGGAAAAGGAAGGGAAAAGTTGACTGAAGCACTGACAAATTATAAAGGGGGAAGTCCCCTTATTAAGTACAGATACAGAGACCCAAAAGTAATGATAAAATGTCCATTTAAAGCTTCAGAAGTCTCTTCTCATACCGATGTCTGACACTCTGGACAACCTCTGGTGAAGTCTTCTTGTCTAAGTGCTGTTCAAACAGTGTCCAGCAGACTCTCCTCCTGCAGAGGTCCTCCTTCTTGTATCCACTCCCCTACAAGATTGATCTCAACACAATTTTAAATTACCTTGCCAATAACCAGGGCAAATAATGAAAATTAACTCAACCCCTATGCTTCACCATTACAAAATCAAAATCAGAACTTTGTCCAATTGTCATGTTTCAAGACACTCAAATTAAAAAAAAATTAGAACCTAACCTTACACTCTGCGTTATTTCTAGTTTTATGCCTTGCATTGGTTCATTATTCATTCCTATTCATATTCCCCGTCAGGAGGATGAGATTCCACTAAGGAATTAATAACACACTCCAATACATAGTAGTTAATTTAAAACCAGTATGCATCAAATAATAAAACAATCTCAACTTCTAGTCATGTACAAATAAATAATGCTTAATTAAAATAGATGCTTCTTTCAAGGCATTTACAAGATAAGCCATAAGCTGTTGCTCTTTTAACATTAATTGTAACAAACTGAGATAACTTTAACATTAACTAAATATTAACTAAGTAACAGAATAATATCCTTGTTCCGCAATCTCCTGGCCTAATTGTCCCCTAGTGATGGGGTAAGGGTCCAAGTAGACCCCTGCCCCTTGCCCCAAGAAGAATGTGGCTCTCATTTGTCTAAGGGCCCCAGCTACCCACCTTCCTTTGAAAGCGCTGGCCCCACTTTTGATCTTATTCAGATGCCTTTCAAACTTCCTCCTTCCAGTTCCCTTCATTATCTATTCCCATTGTCTATTCAATCTCTCAGACATTCCAATCAGAATTCTCTCCTAGACCCTTGTCCCAGCCCTTCTTCTGGTCACTCAAAGTTACTTTAGTGTATGTAAGATCCAGAGACTTTCTCATGCCCGCTCTTCCTTATGTGCATCCTTGGCCTAAATGTTTATCTCCAACAAACTTCCCCCCCGGCTGAAAGACCTGGGCTGAACTTCTTCAGGAGGGACCCTTGTGCTGTGACCTTGGAGTCCCAGCACCCCAAACCTCCAGAGCTCATCATAACCATTATGAGAAATTGAAGGATCCTGACTTATACAGGAATATACTTAATTCAGAAATTCTAGGCCAAATAACTCAATCTTTTGCATCTTACTATAACCTCAGATGTTCCCACATCAATCTGTTGCTTAATAGATTTGATATTTATGCTTACAAACTTATGAATATAGGAATTTGCCATGAAAGAACATAACTAAAGTAAGGGAACAATGCTTCCCTATATTCATGTCAATGCCAGGCAGAAGTTATATAATAACCAACTGCATTGAGCCAGCTTTAAAGTCTGCCAGGTGTCATAGTGGGGAAATTGAGTCAGGAGAATCCTACCTCAGCCATGCAGAAAAGTCATTCTCCCAAACTTCCCATGAGAACACCTTCTTGCAGCTCATAGGTGCAACTCACAAATCTCTTTGCAGGTTGTTGACATCATGCGTAGTAGCTCAATCAGTTCGTTGTTAACCATACCTGGATTTAGACACAAAATAATAGTCCATTAATAGTTTCCAAGGTCTTAGATAGCAAATTCCCCTCATCAGAGTTTCAGGTGTGACTATAGTTTCACATTAATTAGGGAACATCTCCAAAGTGAGCAGCTTGCATAACTTCCTACACATGTTCTGGTTCCTTATAACATCCTAAGTAAAATAAAATTTCCATTAAGATCATAAGTTGCTACTCTAAATAGATTTGCCTTTCTGTTTCTCAAGCTTATCTAACCCTCTCTAACCATTCTTAATCTGAAAGAATGAGACACTTTCAGGACTCGAATCTTATACATATAAGTTCAAATAGTAATTTGAGCTCTTTCTAGGCCATGGAATCAATTCAGATCAAAATAGTAAGATCTTTCCTACTTACACCTTATTACAGAAATTTAGATGCTTTAGTATTAATCACTAGCCTCAGATCTCTGATGCTGCTTCCATTGAGACTGTTTCTCTAAAAGCACCCAGTTAAGTCCAATCCAAGGACACAACAAACCCAGGAATGAAACTCTAAGTTTGTAGGGGATTTGAACATAATTTTCATCAACAATAAATTATTACTGCAACAAATTAGCTTGCAAATAGAAATTTGGTGGGCCCTCTAAAAGAATATCAAAAACTTCATCAAAACATCTTCTTAATAAGAGTATCTCCTTTTCTTAAAAACAGCTTACAATTTCCTAATTACCATTGTCAACTTGAACATTGGTTAAAGAGACCACAAGCTAGTGATAAGTGACATTACACCATGACTCAGGACGTCTGGGTTACTCAGTTTCATGGTCTCCAAATGTTTAACCTGAGCATGAGAAAGGAAATTTAAATAAGATAGGCAAATGTAAGATCCAGGATATCTTCTGTTTCCTTTACCACCATCCAGGTAGCATCTGGGTTAAAGGTGCCTCAATGGTCATAAACATAATAATGCTCTTGATCAGCTTTAGCTAATTTCTTTACTCCAGAGGTATCTGCAATGGGCCACTTAATCAGTAAGAGTTCCATCTCACAAAACTCCTGCACAGGATTGATAAGAATTATGAGATTTTGCAAAATCTTTCTCTGCATAATTACATAGTTTCTTTATACACACACAAAAATACTTCTGCCAGTAATTCACTTAAATAGTAACTCCAAATAGCTTAGTTAACAATTTTAAACTTCATAATGAGAGCCAAATAATCCCAGCTAAAAATTTTTCCTTTAAACAGAGAAAACTTTTAAATTCTCATTTCTCAAATTATAGTACTTAAAAAGGAAATGTTACAGAACAGGGTCATATAGAATACCCCAACAGCCTTTACCCATTCCTTTTTTCTCTTTTCTCTGAAGGCACAATTCTTAATTTAACATTCTAGGTTAGAAAATGAATTGTTCTTCCAACAACATAACTAACACAATTGCTTACTAGATTACATCACATAAGAAAATTCAGAAATATGTAAGCAGTATATTAAAAACTTGGAACAGACCCAATTAATTATTATCAGAAATTTTACAAAAAAACCTTTCTTTCTGAACCCCTCCACCAGGTCCAACAGTCTCCTGGAGCCACTCCCACCCCACTAGACTGGCTTTTCTTTATTATCTATGAGGTCTGATAGCCTTGGGCCACATCCAGATTCAACCTCAATGACACTACTTGGCCTATGGCAGCCTAAACTTCTCCACACAAGCTAGTCTGCCTTAAGAGCCTGGCTCATATGGCCCATCCCCCAACAAACTCAATAGTTAGCCTAAAGAAGGCCTGGGTTGAAAAATGCATATGTACATATATATTTTTCTATTTTTCTAATTTCTAATTGAGGCCCTGATATGAGAAAATACCTCATTAATCCCAGATACATATGAATAAGTTTTTCCATGATAAAATATGTTTGTACCACAGGGTATATGTTATAAACTTTGAAACGACCCATTATCAATTTAGATGGATGTTCTTCTAAGTCACTTTGTACAGAAAATCATTCATCTTGTCATTAATATGTTGAGACTATAACTTTAAACCACCATATATTTTTATAATAGTCAAGATTTTAAATGAAAATCTGCTATCATAGTCTTAGAACCCAATATACCTCACTAGGTATTTAACAGTTTCAAAGTATCTCAATTTCATCACTAGAGATAAAGAGACATCTCCACTCTTTATCACTAAAGACCCATTCCAGGCCAAGAGTTACTTTAAAACCATTTCTACCTCACGATGGTCCCTCAAATTTTACAGTCTAAGAGTTTTAGAAATATAATACAATTTAATAACTTAAAACAATAAACTCCAGATAACATTAATTGAATTTCCAGATTATCACATATAGAAATTATCTCCCTTATTACTCTTAGTACTTCTAACAATTACATTAAATAATAAATAATGTCACCTCTAACATATGCCATTGTATTAAGCACTCTACAAGCATCATTCATTTTCTTTTCCATAATAACCATTGTTTTTCCTTTATAGAACAGTAAACTTAAATCCAATCAAATTCTAATTTACAACTGCTAATATGATAAACATTTAAAAACATTTGTTTTAAATGCAATACTCTTGGCCCTTCAAAAGGAAATATTCTCCACAAATTTATATATTCTCTTAAAAAGACTTGTAAATAATTTCTGCTCTAAACAACTATCTCCCTGTTTTCTTTCCTACTTCAATGTTAACTGGGCATAATCACTTTTCTCCCCTTAGGCAGAAATCCTCTAGGGTTCCAATAAGTAATTGAACAGCCTAACAATCTCCAATCACAATGAGCTGCAAAATTTTCATTTCAATTCTACCCAAAGCAGAGTCAAATTTCCTCACATTTTTAAAACACCTTGAAGGCACCCAGAATCAATATCCAAGGGTGGCTTACCTCAAGACACCCATCTCCCACCCAAATTACACTCATCAAGGCTGGGGCAGCTTTGGACTCAGAAGGGACATAAGAATTGCAAACCCAGAGAAAAGCACTCTCCCACCCTCTCCCCAAATAGCTTTTATAATGTTAAAAACCTTTATTTTTGTAATGTTAAACACATTGCCCCTATACCAGACACATTGGTGGGAGGGATAAAGACAGCCATTCAAACTCTTAGCCTTGGGATCCCATTAAAACTGAATTCTAATCCTTGGCCCTTTTTCTTCTCTTGGCCTAGTCATCTTGGGCTGCAAGCTCCTTATCAGTTAAAGGCTGCTTGCTGGCCTTCCACTAACTTCTGAAAGATTCTCTCCATTTTTATTCTAATCTCAATCTCCCCAAGAAAGCCTGAGGCAGGAGCTCTTTCCCACTGTTCCTTTTCCAATTTCAGACCTCAAAAATTACCCCAAAATTTTTCTGGCAGACACAAAACATCCATAGACAGAGAGACAGACTAGGTGTGCACAATCCTACTTCTAACCTTGATCGGTCAAAAGAAACTCATTTTGTCCCAGGGTCCCCTTTGAATGGGTTCTGAGATTTTTCTTTCTTTTTTTTTTCTCCTTTTCTTTTCCTCTTACTTGACTTAAGAATATACCTGTTGCTCTTGGGGTTATAGCCCCTGGGCCCCAGCAACCAGCATAACCCTTTTCTTCTTGAGAGGCCTGTCTCTTATCATTTACATACATATTTAGCAGTTGACAAATCCAATCCTCATCTGATCCAAATTTAGGCCAAAACACTGATGGTGCCAGGATAGGTTCCTTAGTTCACTCCTGGAAACAATATTTAATCATTTTCTTCCCTCTAGTCCTGGGAGCATCCTCCCAACTTTCTAACATCCTTCCCAGAGGCCAATCAGAAGGAATGTCATCCCTGGGGATTCCTCCCCCTTTTCCAGGTACCTTCAAATTTGTCCCTCCCATCTCCGAACCTGTTCTTAGCTCACGGCTAACCAATCAGATCCCTGGACCTTGGAAGTCTGAGACCAGCAAAGATTGTTTCTTACCTTTGCCCAATATATTGGCTCTCATGGTCTGCTGGTGGCTTCCCCAATCCCCTGGACTTATCCCACGTGGTCCAAGATCAGGAGTTCAGTTGGGAAAGGCTCAATTCACCGAGACCACTGAAATACAGTGGGAGCACTCTTGGCAGGATGTTTTACCCTGTCCCCTCCAAAGTCTAGATCGAGCCCCACGTTGGGTGCCAAATTGTTAGAAATAGGCTTGACACCAAAAATCTAGTATCAAGAAAATTTGTTACAGAGAAAGTCCAGTGGATTTAGATGTTTCTGGCCAGAAGCAGGCTCCACACCTCTTCAGGAGGGGTAGGCAACCTCAGGTCTTTCCCAGTAATCACTCCTGCACAGCCTTCACTTTACTTCCTTCTCCATCTCAACCCATTGGTGAATCAATTAAACTCTATACAATCCTCTTCACTTGAGTCCCTTGCCCTCTTGTCTTATCTTATCACACCTTGTCAAACCCCATCCTTGGATTACTACCATCATCCATTGCCTTTGCTTTCATTCACATGCTATTGCATAGAAATGAAGGAAGTCACAAAACTGCACTGAGTCCACAAAAATTTAATGTTACATAATCTTAACTAGGCACTTGCTTTAGCAAGGCAATCTTTTTACTCTTCCCAAATTAATTTGTGATCCCACTCATAACAGCAACCATTCCAATTCTTTTCATCCCTCCTCAAGTCTCTCATAGCACTCTTCTCTACATTCTCTTAGCTGAGGACAACACCTCATATTTTAGTGAATAAGTATAGATCATTCATCATTGAGGCCTCTTTTCTCTCTTCCCTATCTCATATCACTCAGACTCTTCCCCTACTATCCTATTCTTCACCCCTCTCTTACATGTAAAGGTGGATTTTCTCCTAGCCAAGGCAAACCCCTCTCTTGACCCTTTCTTATCTCATCTTCTACACGAGAATTCCTCCGCCATCATCCTCATTTTCTTCTCTTCAGTCTCTCTCTGTGCTTCTCTGTTGTCTACAAACATGTTCATGTATCCCTATACTTAAAAACTCACATGATACCTTGATTTCCTAGAAGTGGTAGAAGAGATCTTTTCTAGCTATGATCCTATATCTTTTCTCCCCTTTGTGGCTAAACTCATTAAGAAAGCCATATAAGCTTAGTGCCTCTGCTTCCTTTCCTCTTTTTAAAAATTCTAAACCCTCTACAATCTATTTCATCATTTAACTAAAACTGCTTCTCCTCAGTCCTCAACCTTTTTGACCTCTCTGCAGCCTTTGGTAATGTCAATCACCCTCCTTTTCTGGACATTCTCTACACTAGTGTTTTTTTTTTCCTGGCATTGCTCTTCCTCAGTTCCCCTTCTACCTGTTTCATTGCTCCACCTCAGATTTATTTGCTGGAGCTTCCTCCAGATCATATCCACTGACTGCATGTGCTCTCAAAGAGTCTTTTCTGATCCCTCTTATCTTCTTCCTCCATATTATCTCTCTTGGTGATCTTATCCCATGGATTTGGTTATCATCACTAAGCAGATGATTCCCATATTTAAATACAGCTGGTCTTAATTTCTGCCTCACCAACTCCCTTTTGGACATCATGATTTAGGGATAATATGTACATTTTGTATCAAAATGCATTAATTAGAATTCATATCCCACCCCACCCCCAAGCCATCTCCTCCTCCCAACTTCTCTATTACTATCAAATTCATCACTATTCTACACTCCTCTCTCACTCCACATATCCAATCTGTCATGAAGTTTATTCATTTCTACCATCTCAATACCTCTCGTATAAATACATTTCTCTCCATTTACACAGCCTCTGTTCTGGTCCAGAGCCTCCTCACCTCACACCTGTACCATTTGTAAGTCACTCAGTCAAAAAGCATTTATTAAGCACCATCTATGTCTGCTTACTAAATTTTTATTTACTTACTGGTGGAAGACATCAGACCACTATCAGTATGTGCTGTTGGGACTTCATAGAGAGTTCAAATAATAGACAGAAGGCAGGGATGTGTGAAGGCAGGGAGGTGAGAAAGGATTGACATTATGCACACACAAGAGGTCCAATATCTTCAGCCAAGCAATGGTATGCTTTCCCCTATGCCATACCCCACTATTTAGAACATATTTGATATTAGTCTTGATTTTGATTTGAACTTTGAAAAAAGCAGATGTATTTATGAGGAAGTAGTATTTGAGAATATCCAATAATTTTGGATATTGCTTTGTATCCCATCCTCTGCACTCTTCTTGATCTAACACTAAGTATTTGGAGAATTCTTTGTTAGGGTAATAATAGGTGATTGAAAAATTGCTTTAACTTTTATTTCTAAAAACAACATTGGCTTAAGATTAAACCATTGGTTCTTTACTGAACTAGACTTCCACGTACTAATAACTAGGATTCTACATTGGTTTGTTGGTTGTTGTCCTTTGTTCTTGAAGAGGACCAAAAAGACATCACTATGTTGGAGTCAAAGTACAGCTTGTACTAGTCTGATTAGTCACAGTCGGATATAGTTATAAACATAACGTGTTATAAGAGCTTGGCAATATGACACAGAGGGGAAAGCTGGAAAGTAGTTTGGCACAAACTAGGCATAGACCAACAACCCACACTGTGTACCAAAATAAGGTCAAAATGGTGAATGATTTAGACATAGATGGTGACATCATAAGTAAATTAGGGGAGTACGGAAAAATTTACTTATTGTATCTTGGAATAAGGGAAGAGTTGATGATCACATAAGAGATAGAAAAGATGATGAGAAGTAAAATGAATAATTTTGACTACATGAAATTAAAAAGCTTTTTTTTCACAAACAAAACCAATGCAGCCAAAATTATAAGGAAAGCAAGAACCTAGAGAAAAGATTTTACAGGAAGTTTCTCTGATAAAGGCCTCATTTCTCAAATATGTAGAGAATTGGGCCAAATTTATAAAAAAAAAAGCCATTCTCTAATTGATAAATGGTCAAAGGATATGAACAGGCAGTTTTCAGAAGAAGAAATCAAAGCTATCAATAGTCAAATATAAAGAAATGCTCTAAATCACCTATTGAACAGAGAAATGCAAATTAAAACAACTCTGAGGTACCACATCACACCTATCAGATTGGCTAACATGTCACAATGAAAATGACAAGTACTAGAGGGGATGCGGAAAAATAGGGACACTAATGCACTGTCAGTAAAATTTTGAACTGGTCCATCTGTGCTGGAAAACAGTTTGGAACTATGCCCAAAGGGCTATGAAACTCTGCATACCTTTTGACCCAGCAATATCACTGTTAGGTCTATATCCCAAAGAAATCAAAGGAAAAGGAAAAGAACTTATTTATACAAAATTATTTATAGCAGCCCTTTTTATGTTGCCAAAGAATTCAAAATTGAGGAGATGCCTGTCAATTAGAGAATAGCCAAACAACTTGTCGTATATGATTGTGATGGAATACTACTGTGATAGAACAAATGATGAGCAGAATGGTTTCAGAAAAACCTGGGAAGACTTCTAAGGACTGATGCAAAATGAAATGAGCAGAACCAGGAGAATACTGCATACAGCAACAGTCACTTTTTAATTGTGATTAATTGTGAAAGAGACAGCTACTATGATTAAGACAATGATCCAAGACAATTTCAAAGAACTCAGGATGAAAAATGTTTTCTACCTCCAGAGACAGAACTCATGAACTCTGAAAACAGATTGAAGCATAATTTTTTCGCTTTCATCATTTCCGTTCTCAACTTGGTGGGGGAGGTCCTGGAAAGGGAGATAAAATTTGGAACTAAAAATTAAATAAAGAAATAATTTAATAAACAAATCTACTACACTCACTGTACTTATTACTCAGATGAGTCTGTTAACTGTTCAGTTTAGTTCTCTAATTATTCAGATCATGTCCCATCCAGTCCTGCTTATCCCAGGTAACTCTTGCCCATGTCTTCCCATAAATTTGACAACTAGTATAGCTCACATGCTAGAGACTTTTCTTTCTCTTCCATTGGGTACCACTGAGACACTCTAACTGTTCACCTGTCATCTCTCATCCTCACCATGAGGTCATCCATCTTCTCCTACTATCATATAGTTCCTTGGTGATGTATTTTACTTCTCTTATTTTAAATTGAAAAGGGGGAAGGAAGCAGGTTGAATTACATTCAAGAAACTATACCTCTCTGACATCATTCTCTACTATTTCCTTTTTAATTCCTATCTTTCATGAAGAGAATGCTTTTCCTTTTAATTTTGTAATAAATTCAACATCTAATTTTCAAAGTTATTCTGCTCATTTCTGTTTCTGGTACAGGAGGTGTCGAAATAAGCAGAAGATTGAGGGCTGTGACAGTTTGGAGATCTTCAAAATGCAAAGGTAACACTTTATTCCCTGTTTTTGTTTCCAAATTAATTTATTTTATTATGAAGCAGAATAGTTTTATTGTATGGGTACATAAGTTTCTTTTAGGAAAAAAAGAATTATTTAATTAGTGCACATAGAGTAGTGTGACTTATGATAACATTTCATGGGAATATTTTAACTTTCCAAAGTACTCAACTTTTATATCGCTTCCTCAGTATACTCATAGACATGTGATCACATTCATGTCTTTAGATCTTGTGTGACCCTTGCCTATATCTTTCCATAACATTTCTACAGAGGGTTTTCTTTATGTTCTCTTTTTATTTTGTTTTAAATTTAATTTAATTTTTCCCACTTAACAAAATTTCATTTTCTCACTTTTCCCTCCAACCATTTATTTTTCCATTTTATGGTGTTTAATTATAAGGTGTCTCTTGAAAATAAAAGTCAGAAGATCAATGGCCCAATAAAAACAATTTCAGCAATTCACAACATGCTGAATTAACATTTCAAACATGGACGTGAGTCCTTAGCACAGATACACCTTTGTCAAGGGAAGCCAAGGCAAAGTTTGTTGCTCACTATTTGTAAAGGACCATTGCTTCTCCCCACTTCCCATGACTCCTAGAAATAAATTGTGCCTCAAATATTGCTTATTTAAAATTACATTTTTCACTGAGCTATTTAGTACCTGACACGGAAGAACAATTACAATTTGAGAATCATTTAACATGAAATTATACAATTAAAATTTGCATAAACACAAATCCACATATAACATGGAGGGCAAAGGACAAAACAAAAACAAGAAAACTAAATTGTCTGTTGTATACAATTGCACACAGTTGTGTCATCTACACTAAGTCTTTCACAAAATGGTCATCTCAGGGGCAACTAGACCGCACAGTGGATTGAGCACTGAGTCAGTGCTCAAATCTTCAGACACATAACACTCACTAACTGTGTGACTCTGGGCAAGTTACTTAACCCCAATTGCTTAAAAATTAAAAAAAAAATGGTCATCTCAGATCAACAGAAGACCACTCTCCATTCAATGTTGTCATCCCAAAAGATGGGCTACAGTAGCATCTGCTTGTTTTCTCCACGTCCTCCTTAAATAGGGTTGGTAATTGTTTTGGTGATTACCACTCCCACCCCCCCTTTGTAGACCACTGTAGTCTGCCTATCCCTGTCCATAACCATAGTTCCCATAGTTATACCCAATATAATCATGTCCACCGTAGCCACCATAGTTTTGACCATCACCATAGGCACTATTGTAATTTACATGTCCTTGATCATAACAGTCATTAAATCTTTAGTTGCAATTTTGGCCCTGACCTTTGCAACCGGTAATCCCACCTCTCCCACCTCCTCCGCCAGCTGCGGAGCTCCTCACTCCTTTCTGTTGTTGCTATTGCTGTTGCTGTCGCTGCGGGCTTTCTTTTTTGGGCTTAGCAACTTTGATTTCACACTTCCCAGAACCAATCTGATGATATCTGTTTTCTAATAATTTCGTTACTGGTTCTTCATCTGCATACGTGACAAAGCAAAATCCTCTTCCTTCTTTCATTTTTTTGTCCTTAGGAAGTTCAATATTCTCAATCTCTCCAAACGCTCCAAAATATTCTTTGATTTGTTCTTCAGACTTATGTAAGCTTGGCCCGCCAACAAATGCTTTATAGGAGGACACCTTTCTCTTTAAAGCTTTAGCCCTTTTGGGGTCTATCAACTTGCCACCCAGTTTGTGCTCTTTAAGTCTCAAGACCTTATAGACACTGGCAGCATCTTTGAAAAGCACAAATCCGAATCTCCTCAAGTTCCCCTTGGAATCTGTTTTAATTATGCAGTCTACAGCTTCTCCAAAACCAGACAGGTATTCAGCTAGATCTTTTGTGCTCGTATCCCCGCTTAGCCCGCCAATAGACATTTTGCCTTCATCCTGCTGGTTCTTGCTGGCGTTGATCGTGGAGCCGTCCTGGCAGTATCTGCTCACATTCACCATGGCGGTGGGGCTGGAGGCAGGGGGCAGGGGGCAAGAGGTGCAGAGAAGGAGTAGCAGCTTCTAGATTGTATCAAGCTAGCCTCCAACCATTTTTAAAAAACAAAACTTTATACTTTCCCCTACACCACCTGAGTCTCTACGGAAGTAACTCAAATATTAGCTCAATTCCTACATATCATTCACGTTCAGTAGAATCGTGACTGCTAGGTCACTCCTTTGGCTAGCCTGAGGCTCTGAATATCATTCCTTAAGATCATTTCTTTCTCTTCAAGGTGGTGCTGGCTGCAAAGTGCAACCTGGATTCTGACTTCTTGATTCTTTTTGCTTGCTCTGTTGGATTTGGAGACTCTGCTCTTCAGACCTAGGATGAATGAAAAGGCCAAGGGCTCCAGGCCCATTTCTTGGAGGCCATAATGACCCAAGAAAGAAGGCCCCAGCACCTGTTTTCCTTACTTCATGGTCTCTCACTGCATGTCGTAAGAGAAAGATGTGTGGAGCAAAGAAACAACTGAAACTGACTCAGGCCTTTTTGAAGGTGTCAACAGTTCCAATTGCCCAGTTGACTGAAAAAGGCTCCTCCCAGCCATGTGCTTGGTTAGTCAAGTGGGACCAGTTACAGAATGTCCACCCACGCTTTCAGCTTCTCCACATGGTGAAGTTGAATCAGCCAAGCAAGCTGATGGGATTTGTTCACGCTCCAGACAGATGGAAGCACTGAAACAGGGGGAATCCTAGCAACATTATTATTGCTTAATTTTCTGAGTCAGAATGTTCTCCACAAGTTTTAAATATTCTATAGTAGAGTTTCTTAACCTGGGGTTTTTAGTTCATAATAAAAAGAAAGAAAGATAAAGAAAAGTGCATAAGAAAAAATGCTAAAAGTACTTTTGTGGTATCTTTGGCACAAAGATCCACAAGATAACCCCTCTTCCCTAGAATCCTTCCTTCTACTCTTGAAAATAATTGATTATAAAATTAATTAAATACCAATGTTCAATTGACCTTACTTGCCAAATATTTAATAATGAAAAAACTTAAATTTCAAAGTATTCATGTATATGTCTGTGTGCATACATACATACATATATACATATACCACCTGGTGGCACTAGTGAGCAGAGTTAGTTAAACTTGATTGAGCCAGGAACACAAGGAGGATACTCCTGCGACTCTCTCTCTCTCTCTCTCTCTCTCTCTCTCTCTCTCTCTCTCTCTCTCTCTCTCTCTCTCTCTCTTTTGGTCTTCTTTAATGACCAGCTCCTTTTAGAAGCATGGTCTCCCCTTTCAAGGCCAGTAAAGACTTTCAAGGCAAAAGGTTAACTCTCAAGTTCATATATTAAGTTGGGTTATAAAGGCAGTTTAGTGGTACAGTGGATAGAAAGCTTGACTTGGTATCAGAAACACCTAAGTTCAAATCCTGCCCCTGGCACTTACTAGCTGTGTGACCTTGGGAAATCATTTAAACTCTCTTTCTCAGTTTCCTCATCTTTAAAGTGAGCTAATAATAGTACCTACCTTACAGAGTGTTATGAGGAAGAAATGATGTATTTTGCACTATAAAAATTCTATCATCATCATCACTGTTGGTATAAAGTCTAGCACTTCTTCCCTCTTCCCCAAGGCTTCATTGTCCTTCAGTTCTCAACCTCATTGCTAGATATTTGAGTGAATAGAACTGGCTTACACTTGAATGACCATCCAGATTTTGATACATTAACAAAAACACACCGTGAAAAAAAAAGTTTAGATAAATAGCAATGACGGTCACAATCTGTTGACACAAATGGGATAGAGGAACAAAGCAACTACCTTCTCTTCCACTCAACTCTCCTTTAGATATGGGTAAAGCAACAGAGAGGGGCAGATAAAAAGTGAGAGGGTCTCTACCCTCCCTAGAATAGCTTAGGATGAAGGAAAGCTAGGCCACCAATAGCCCTGTTCCTGTGTCTTGGATGGTTGCTGGCCAGCTCTGTTTCTGCCTCTGGATCCTCAATGCTAGTGTCTATCACTGTGAAGTAGTGATACATGACTCTATTTAACCTGGAATGGCAAAGTTCAGCTTACTAACATCAGGCAGTACTCTGGGTAGTTTGCTCTTAAGTAATGTGTGAAAAACTTTGGAGTTTAGGGAATGACTGGGGAGGGGGGCAGAAAAGCTTACCTACACTCAGTTCACTCTGGTCCAATCTGTCTTTGCTCTATTTCCAAGCACTTTTGAAGGAGTTCTAAAAGGTGGGCTATATGTAAAATGTCATGACACTTTTCAATTTCCATCCATAAGAAT
The DNA here is from genome assembly GCF_003287225.1 of Phascolarctos cinereus. NCBI lineage: Eukaryota > Metazoa > Chordata > Mammalia > Diprotodontia > Phascolarctidae > Phascolarctos > Phascolarctos cinereus. The sequence goes on from NW_027555625.1 coordinate 344,362,756, forward strand.
TCTTTGCCACTTTATTCCCTCTCATATTCTCATGGTTAATATCTATTCTGTTCTTCTAATTCTGCTTTAAAACAACAATGACAACAATAACAACAACAACATTGCAGTATTTCAGAAAGCTCTTTCCTTGTATACTAGTACTTATCTACCTTAATTTGAGTTATAATATTCTATTTGATTAATGACTTAGGATACTTAGGATTTCTGTCCTAAGCAGCCATTCCAGGGGCAAGGAGACTTTATACAAACACAGGCTTCCGCTCCCTCATAGCATCTCCTCTGTCTGAACACAGGGCCACTTTGCTACAGGCTGACTTGTCTACTGAACAATTTAAAAATGGTGAGCAAGTATATTGGCTCATTCCTTGCAGAGGTGTGGCTTTTGAGATTCAGCCAACCAGCCATCCTGAGGGTAACTGTGGTTATTGGAAAACCACCAAGATATTGCTACCTGTTTTCTCAGCAAAGCACTATGGTGCAGATACATTTTTTGAAGTATGTATATTTGACAAGAGTACTTTGTTTTTGTTATATCAATGGAGAAGAAAAGAAATAGGCTATTGTTCATTTAAAAAATAAATTTAATTAAACAAGTCAGCAAATGGGCATGCTTCTGATCCTTTTCTGGCCCCAGGAAAAGGCTTACAGCCTACAAGCTTATCAAATGATTGGGGAGCTCATTAAATTGATGAGAGCATTTCCTTGTTCAGTCTCTCCAATATTTGTATATTTCTATGTAACAGGAATGATTAGGGCCTTCCTTCCACCTTCTGGATTGTAGCACCTTTTATGGAGCTAGGCATATATGTTTTGGCTCCATGTGGGAGGACAGATGTTCTGGCCCTTGGCTAAAGGATGTGTATGAACAGCTATTCCTATTTGCTCTTCCTGTTTCCCTCTGACTGGTGTCAGAGGACAATATTGGATGCTCCATTTTTTCCAATGGATTACCTGTAGGAATCATCAGCAGAATCCTTGAGAGCATGTTGGTTGGTTATTGACCTTTGTGCTTGAAGAGAACTAAAATGACATCACTATATTGGAGTCAAGGTATATCATGTCTGACTGTGGCTGATCAGACCAATACAAGCTTGGAAGGCTCTACCACAGGTTGGGCACAAATAGTCCATATGAACATTTGGAAGGGAGATGTCTCTCAATTTTCACATCTCACATTTCTTTTGAGCTATTTAATGAGCATTTCTGCTTTGCCCATAAAACACAGCACCATGCTGGGTGGTCATGTGCTCATAATTGATTCCAAAGTTCTTCAGACAGATTTTCAGAGAGAGTGTCCTTGTATTGTTTCTTCTGACTTCCATGCGAGCATTTGCCTTGTGCAAGTTCTCCACAAAATAGTTTTTAGGTAAGTGTGCATTCGGTATTAGAACAACGTGGCTAACCTATCAGTGTTCTCTCTTCAGTAGAGTTTGTCTGCTTGGCAGTTTAGTTTGAGGAAGGACCTCATTATCTGGTACCTTGTCTTGCCAAGTGATCTTCAAAATTTTCTAAGACAATTCAAATGGAAGCATTCCATTTCCTGGCATGGTGTCGGTATAGAGACACGCAACAATGAGGTCAGCACAACAACTCTGTAGACCTTCAGTCTACAGACCTAATGCCTCTTTCTAACACTTTCTTTCAGAGCCTCCCAAACACTAAGCTAGTTCTGTCAATGCATGGGTCAACCTCACCATCTACAGGTACATCCCTGGAAAGTACACTGCCAAGGTAAATTAACTTATCCATAGAATTCAACATTTCTCCATTTGCTAGAACCAATGGTTCCACATGTGAATGTTGTGGTGCTGGCTGGTGGAGAATCTCTGCTTTCTCTGTGTTAATTGTCAGACCAAAATTAGCACAAGTGGCAGAGAATCAATCCATTCTCTGTTGCATATCAGCCTCAGAAGCTGCATTGTGTGCAAAATCATCTGTGAACAAAAAGTCTTACACTTTAGGAAGCCAAGGGGCTTGTAGCCTTTTCAAATCAAATAACTTACCATCATTTGAGTAGTTAACCTTGATGCCTTTTTCATACTCATCGTAGGCATCCGACAACATTGCTGAAAATACCATGCTAAAAAACATGGGAACAAGCACACAGCCTTTCTTTACTCCATGGGTAACTGGGAAAGTGCAAGAGAATCATGCATTTTTCAGAACACATGCAAGCACGCCATTATGGAACTGAAGTACAAAGCTGATGAACTTCTCTGGGCAACCAAATTTTGCCACGATCTTCCACAAAGCCCTCCAGACTGTCAGTATAAAAGATCTTAGCTCAACGACCATTGTTTACAGACCTCTGTTCTGCCCCTGGCATGTCTCCTAAAGTTTCCAGGAAACAAACAACATATCACCTATTACTCAACCCTTTCTAAAGCTACACTGGCTCTGAAGTAGATGACCATCTTTCAGGTGAAGAATCAGCCTTTTATTTATTTTTTTTTTTGGAAAGTGAAAAATAGCATGTTTCACTCTGTGTTCAAACGGTGTCAGTTCTTTCTCTGGAGTTAGATACTATGCTTAATCACTAGTCCTTTGGGATTATCTTTCTGAGAGTATCTAAGGCATTCATGGTTCTTCATCAAATAATATTGTTGTTACTGTGTACAATGTTCTCCTGGTTCTGTTCACTTCATTATGCATCAGTTTGTGTAAGTCTTTTTAGGTTTCTCTGAAATTGTCCTGCTTGTCATTTATTATAGCACAATAATATCCCATTACAACTATATACCACAGCTTGTTTAATGCAGACACACCCCCAACTGATGGGTATCCCTTCAATTTCCAATTCTTAGCCACCACATAAAGAGCTGCTATGAATATTTTTGTACAAAGAGAAGGAACAGCCTATTAAGAAGGACTCTTGCAAGGATCTTGCTGGTAATGACTAAGAGTGAGATCCTCTCTGATTGTCACAGGGCAATTTATTTTCTTTTCCCTTATAGAGATGAACAATGGAGACATCTTTGAATTCCTGGGGGTTAACTTCCTCTTGCCATCTAATCTAGAAGACTTCAGTCAGCTTTTGTATGAGCAGTGGACTGCCTGCCTTGTAAATTTCAGCTGGAATAGAATCAGTACCAAGAGCTTTGCCACATGAGAGAAGCCCAATGGCATTCAGCATTTTTTGTTCAGTTGGAAGTTTGGCCAGAGAAAGATTTATTTCCACCACAGGCTCCAGCATTGGTTGATGATGGTCCGTTGAGAACATTATGGAAGTGTTCAGCTCATCTCTCCAGGATCAGGTCCTTATCACTGACAAATATGGCTCCCTCACTGCTGAGTAGTTGAGATGCACCATACATCTTTGTCTCATAAATGTTTTTCATGGCATGAAAGAAAGCACTTTGGATCGTTATTGTCAAGAGTGTAAAACTGAAAATCATCTTCTTACTTACTGAGCCAAGAATCCTGCATCCCTCTAAGATTCACTCATACTTTATTTTTAATTGAGTTAAACAGTGTCTTCTTAGAAATAGATAAACTATCTTTCTAGCAAGCTCTGTGGAGTTCTCATTTTTTATTTAGCAGCTTCTGAATTTCCCCATCATTTTCATCAAACCAATTCTGATATATACCAGTAAATATACCAGATCTCTGAAAGCTGCCTAATTCATTTCTGCTCCACCATTGCCAACTGTGTGTTGGCTCAGCTTTCCCTCCAAGTTATCAAGGAACTGTTCCTGCTCAGGTTAAGTGTTCTAAGCTGTTGATATTAAGTCTTCTGGTAGTCATTTAACCTTGGGCCACTGCTTTTGTTGAATTCAAATATTTAGTTTGGAGAGAATAATCTATGATCAGTCCAGCACTCTGTACCACACATTGTCTTTGCAAGTCTCACATCCAGTCTGTCTCCTCTCTTTATAATTGACATAGTTTATTAAATGCCAATGTTTGCTGTGAGGGTGCATTTAGGTAAATGGAAGACAGTTTTTGGTGATGAGAAGTTCATGAGACACACAAATCTTCAATATTAAGTGACCTTTGCTGTTGCTGTTTCTGATTCCATTCCTCCAAAAGACTCCCTGCCACGTCTGATAGTCTGTACTTACTCTAGCATTAAAATCACCCATAATTATAAGCTTGTCCTCTTTCAGCACATTGATGATGAGGGTCTCCAGATCTTTATAAAAATTTTCTTTCACCTCATCTGGGTTCGTCGTGGTGGAAGCATAGTAAATGATGATGGTGGCATGGCATCTTCCTGCAAGTGGCAATCACATTGTCATGAGTCTATTTCGGTAGGCATATAAGCTTATTGAATAGGTTAGTTTTGATTGCAAAACCTACAAAAACCAGTTTCATGGCGTTCCCCGTCACTACAGCCAGTCCAGAAAAATGTGCACATGGTTCCAACTTTGGTAAGCTGGCCTTTATTGCCAGCCTTGTTTCACTCAGGGATGCTATTTGGACCTGATACTTGCTGAGTTCTCTTGCAACAAGACTTTTGGGTCTACTGGATTTCATAAGTGTGTACACATTCCATGTGCCGATGGTGAGTGGAATCATTTTCTCAAAAGTTTTTATATATTTTTGTGTGTTTTGACTGCAGGGTAGAATATCTGCTTGCTGGGGCAAGCAGGCCAAGGTTAGGTTGACTGAAGCAGACAATTTTTTTAAAATATAAATTTATTTATTTTTAGTTTTCAATATTTACTTCCACAAGATTCTGAGTTCCAAATTTTCACCCCATCTCACCCCTCCCCCCACCCCAAGATGGCATGCATTCTGAATATCCCTTCCCCTAGTCTGTCCTCTTTTCTTTCTCTCCCCACTTCTCTTATCCCCTTCCCCTTCTATTTTCCTGTATGGCAGGATAGGCTTCTGTACCCCATTTCTTGTATTTCTTATTTCCCAGTTACATGTGAAAACATTTTTTTTAAATACATATTTTTAAAACTTTAGGTTTCAAATTTTCTCCCTTCCTTTCTCCCCACCCACCCTCATTGAAAAGGCAAGCAACTCATTATAGGTTATACATGTGCAATTAGGCAAAACACTTCCATAGTAGACATGTGAAAAACTAACTCTATTTCCCTTAATACTATCCTGCCCTCCCATTTATTCTATTCTTTTGACCCTGTCCCTCCTCAAAGGATTTACTTCTGATTACCTCCTTTCCCAATCTGCCCTCCTCTCTATCATTCCCTTGCTCTCTTGTCCCCTTCTCCCCCTATTTTCCTGTAGGGTAAGACAGATTTCCATACCCAATTGAGTGTGTATGTTATTCCCTCCATAAGCCAAATCCTATGAGAATAAGATTCACTCATTCCCGGCTCACCTTTCCCCCATTTCCCCTCGACTGTAAGAGACTTTTCTTTTCTGTTTTTTTTTGTGAGATAATTTACTCCATTCTACCTCTTCCTGTCTTCTTCTCTGAGTATAATCCTCTCTCATCCCTTAATTTTATTCTCCAGATATTACCCCTTAATCTTCAACTCACCCTATGCCCTCTATCTATCTATATACATATACATACATATAATTTTTCCCTCCAACTACCCTAATACTGACAAAGGTCTCATGAGTTATAAATATCATCTTTCCATGCAAGAATGTAAACAGTTCAACCTTAATAAATCTCTTATGATTTTTCTTTCCTGTTTACCTCTTCATGTTCCACTTCAGTCTTGTATTTGAAAGTCAAATTTTCTATTCAGCTCTGGTCTTTTCATCAAGAATGCTTGAAAGTCCTCTATTTCACTGAATGACCATTTTTTCCCCTGAAGGATTATACTCAGTTTTGCTGGGTGGGTGATTTTTGGTTGTAATCCTATCTCCTTTGCCCTCCGGAATATTATATTCCATGCCCTGTGGTCTTTTAATACAGAAGCTGCTAAATCTTGTGTTATCCTGATTGTGTTTCCACAGTACTTGAATTGTTTCTTTCTGGCAGCTTGCAATATTTTCTCCTTGACTTGGGAGCTCTGGAATTTGGCTATAATATTCCTGGGAGTTTTCCTTTGGGGATCTCTTTCAGGAGGAGATCAGTAGATTCTTTCAATTTCTATTTTGCCCTCTGGTTCTAAAGTAGCAGGGCAGTTTTCCTTGACAATTTCTTGAAAGATGATGTCTAGGGTCTTTTTTGATCATGGCTTTCAGATAGTCCAATAATTTTTAAATTCTCTCTCCTGGATCTATTTTCCAGGTCAGTTGTTTTTCCAATGAGATATTTCACATTGTTTTCTAATTTTTCATTCTTTTGGATTTGTTTTACAGTGCCTTGATTTCTCATAAAGTCACTAGCTTCCTATTGCTCTATTCTAATTTTTAAGGAAGTATTTTCTTCGTAATCGTTTGGACTTCCTTTCCATTTGGCCAATTTTTCTTTTTAGGGCACTTTTCTCCTCATTGGCTTTTTGGACCTTTTTGCCATTTGGGTTAGGCTATTTTTTAAGGTGTTATTTTCTTCAGTATTTTTTTGGGTCTCCTTTAGCAGCTGTTGACTTTTTTTTCATGATTTTCTTGCATCACTCCATTTCTCTTCCCAATTTTTCCTCTACTTCCCTTACTTGCTTCTCAAAATCCCTTTTGAGCTCTTCCATGGCCTGGGACTGATTCAAATTTTTCTTGGAGGCTTTGGATGTAGGAGCTTTGACTTTGTTGTCTTCTTCTGGTTGTATATTTTGATCTTCTTTTTCACCAAAGTAAGATAATATAGTCTGACTCTTTTTGTACTGTTTGCTCATGATACCGGCCCATTCCACTGGGGAAAGTTTTCACACATACTCCTAACTCACTGATTGGTTTGAGTTCTGTCATTACTCTCAACCTGGTTTAACACACCTGCCAAAATATTTTACTGTGGTGTGGCTGCTTCACATGCTGTAGCTTCTTGGAGCCACAGGTGAGAGTTGGGTGAATCAGGTAGACACCAAAGATGGAAAAGCCCTGAAAAGAGCTCATTCTATAGCCCTTACACCAGAGGTACTAGTCCTCCCTGAACATTCATACACCCCTGAGAGTATATACTGTTTCACTGGAGGTACCCCAATATATCATATCATCCTTAATTATCCCTGTTACATTATGTAAATTATTTTTCAATTATTTGAAGATTCTTATTATACGGTATATTTTTATGAAATTTTCTTGTCTTTAATGATAGTAAATTATTTTGTAGCTTAATTAGGTAACTTGCCACCTGCCGTAATCATTTATTAGCTCCATTAATTTTCTTTGGTTCAGATGATTGAATCTTGTAAATATATTCTTACAAAGATTTTTTAATTTTTCCTTTCAATTGTTAATTCCTCCAATTATTATTGTAATTGCCCAGAATTCTATGATATATCAATCTGCTAAAAGTGGCCATTCTTATATTATGTTTCTTTTTAGTACTAATGTTCTTAATAGTTCTCCATTTTATATTAGCTTTTGAATTAAGGTTAAATACTTTTCACTGAGTTCAGGAAAAATTCTATAATTTCTATTCTTTTTATGTTTAGCATAAATCCTTCACCTTTCTGTACAGATAGCATATTTTACCATTGGTCCCCTGCAATCATGAAGGGTCATTGAATCATGAACTCCTTCAAAGTTACTTCTTTCACTTTTTTGCTTTGAATAGTGTTTTATTTTTTTCCCACAATTACATATCAAGAAAATTTTTTAGCATTTACTTTTAAAATGTTTTGAGTTCCAAATTTTTCTCTCTCTCCTCCTCTCTTCTGAAAGTGGTAGGCAGTTTGATACAGTTTATACATACATTATTATGTAAAATATATTTCCACAGTTGTCCCAGGTGTGAAAGAAGAAACAGATCAAAAGAAAAAAAAATAAGAAAAAATAAAGTAAGTGAAAAAAATGTGCAGTCAGAGTCCATCAGTTCTTTATCTGGATGTGGATAGCATTTTCCTTCATGAGTCCTTTGTACTTGTATTAGATCATTGCGTTGCTGTGAAAAGCTGAGTCATTCAAAGTTGATCATCACACAATGTTGCTGATATTGTGTAGTGTTTTCCTTGTTCTGCTCGCTTCTCTCAGCATGAGTCCATACAAGTCTTTTCCAGGTTTTTCTGAAATCCGTCTGATCATTTCTTATAGCACAATAGTATTCCATTACATTCATATACCACAGCTTGTTCAGCCATTCCCCAGTTGAAGGGTATCCCCTTAGTTTCCAATATTTTGCTGCCATGAAAAGCACTGCTATAAATATTTTTGTGCATGTTGGTTCTTTTCCCTCTTTTATGATCTTTTTGGAATACAGACGTAGTAGTGGTATTGCTGGATGAAAGGGTATGCACAGTTTGATAACCCTTTGGTCATAGTTCCAAATTCTTCTCCAGAATTATTGGATCAGTTCTTAACTCTACCAACAGTACATTAGTGTCCCAGTTTTCCCATATCCTCTCCAACATTTATCATTTTTCCTTTTTTGTCATATTAGCCAATCTGATTGGTGTGAAGTGGTATCTCTGAATTGTTTTAATTTGCATTTCTCTAATCAAAAATAACTTAGAGCACTTCTTCCTGTGCCTATATATATATCTTTTGATCTCTTCATCTGAAAATAGCCTGTTAATATCCTTTGACCATTTATCAATTGGGTAACGGCTTGTATTCTCATAAATTTGACTCAGTTCTGTGTTTGAGAAATGAGGCCTTTATCAGAGAGACACTTGCTAAAATGATTGTTTCCCAGCTTTCTGCTTCCCTTCTAATCTTGGTTGTATTGGTTTTGTTTATACAAACGATTTTCGATTTAATATCATTGAAATGATCTATTCTACATTTCATAATAGTATCTCTTGTTTGGTCTTGAATTCTTTCCCTTCCCATAGATCTGACAAGTAGACCATTCCTTGCTCTTCTAATTTGATTTCTTCTTTGTCTATGGTACCCTTTATCAAGATGTAGCTTCCTTTCTCATCTCCTTTTTTGCCTCTATCCTGTCTAAGATCAGGACTGACACCTCTACCACCTTCACCCCAGCTGATGCACAATAGACTGCCCTAGTCCTCCACCTTCACTCTGTGTGCATCTCTCTCCCTCAAATGTGTTTCCTGCAAACAACATACTGTAGTATCCTGGCCTCTGATCTACTCTGCCATCTGCCCCAATTCCATCTTATTCACATGCACAGCTATGATCACTACCTGCATGTTTCCCTCCATCCCACTCCTCTCCCTGTCTGTCCTCTCTCTCTTTTCGCCCCTTCTGACTTCACCAGTGCTTTGCTTCTGTCTACCACCTCCTCTGATCTGCCCTCCCTTCTATTTGTCCCCTCCTCACTTTATTTAATCTCCTCCTTTCCTTCCCTATTGGGTTAGATAGATTTCTATATTCATCTGATTGTGTATGTTATTCCCTCTTTGAGCCAATACTGATGAAAGTAAGGTTTAAGCAATGCCCATTGACCCTCCCATGTTGCCTTCCACTGTAATAGGACTTTCTCAACTCTTCATATAAGATTATTCACCCTGTTCTACCTTTCCCTTCCTTCTGCACCCACAGTGCTTCTCTTTCTCATCCCTTAATGTTTTTTATGTCATTCCCTGAAATGTACCTTATACTCATACTCTATGTCTATGTATATTTCTTCTATCTGTACTGTTAGTGATACAGTTTTTAAGCGTTACAAATATCATCTTCCCGTGTAGGGATGTAAATAGTTTATTAAATCGCTTGTGTTTTCTTTTTCCTTTTTACCTGTTTATGCTTCTCTTTGGTCTTTACTGGAGGTCAAATTTTGGTTTAGTTCTGGTTTTCTTATGAAGGCTTGAAATCCTTCTATGTTGTTGAATGACCATTTTCCTCCCTTGAAGTATTTATGCTTAATTTTGCTGAGTAAGTGATTCTTGGTTGTAGTCCTAGCTCCTTTGCCCTCTAGAATATCATGTTACATGAACTCCAGTCCTTTAATGTTGCAGCTGCCAAGTCCTGTGTGGTCCTGATTGCGACTCCTCAATATTTGAATTATTTCTTTCTGACCACTTGTAGTATTTTTTTTTCTTGACTTGATAGTTTTGAAATTTGGCTATAATGTTCTTTGGGGTTTTTATTTTGGGATCTCTTTCCTGAGGTGATCAGTGGACTCTTTCAATGCCTATTTTGCCCTCTGGTTCCAGGACACAGGGCAGTTTTCTTTGATAATTTCTTGAAAGATGCTCTCCAGGTCTTCCTTTTGTTTATGGTTTTGAGGTAGTCCAATGATTCTGATATTGTCTCTGCTAGATCTACTTTCCAGGTCAGTTGTTTTTCCTAAGAGGAATTTTACATTTTCTTCCACTTTTTCATTCTTTTGATTCATGATATCATAGAGACATTAGCTTCCACTTGCCCAATTCTACCATTTAAGGTGTTGTTTTCCTCAATTAGCTTTTGTACTTTCTTTTCCATTTAGCTCTTTGTGCTCTTTAAGGAGTAGTTTTCTTCCATGAATTTTAGTATCTCCTTTTCCATTTGACCAATTCTACTTTTTAAGCAGTGTTCCAAGTTGTTGACTCTTTTTTCTTAATTCTCTTGCATCACTCTCATTTCTTTTCCTCATTTTTCTTTTACTTTTCTTACATGATTTTTAAACTCCTTTTTGAGCTCTTCCATGAATTTTTTTTTTGGGTCTTGAAACCTCTTCCCATTTTTCTTTGGGGTTTTGCCCATAGGTGTTTTCACATTGTTGTCCTGTTCTGAGTTTGTGTCTTTGTCTTCCCTGTCGCCATAATAACATTCTATGGTCAGATTCTTTGTTTTGGTGTTATTGTCATCATTGTTGTTTTCTCATATTTTTGTGGCCTTTTATCTCTTTTAAATTTGATCTCTGCTCCCAGGGTGGAAAGGGCACTGTCTCAGGCTCCTTGTGCCAGCGGCTGCAGGTTCTGGCTGTTTACTTGGTGCTTCACTGATGTTGCCCTGAGGCCTATGGGGGACTCTTGTGTCTGGTGCAGTGTTGAGGGGTAGGGGTGGCTGATACTTCTGGAGGAGTGTCTGGCAATTTACCTGGTGCTGAACTGAGGTCCTAGTGTTGATGTCTGGCATGTGCTGAGGCCAGGTGGGGTTTTTCTGTGTTTCTCTGGGGCTACACTGAAGCACAAGGAGGTCTGACCCCTGGGACAATAATGAAACACCTGGAGGCCTGGCCACCAGAAGATACCCACCTGCCTATCTGGGGCTGCAGTAAACCATATGGCGGTTCTTGGAACTAGAATCTGCAAGTTCCCCTGGCTACACTAAGACATGTGGGATGGATCCTGGTGTTGGTGTTTGATGGTTCCACTGCACTGGGGCTCAGGATCTCCCACTAGTTTGCTGAGGTGGGGCTTGCTGTTGGTTTGTTGGGATACTTCCTGTCCTGGAATGTACTCTCCTTTTAACCGAGTGAGATGGACCTTTCTTGCTAATGCTCCAAGTCTTCTGGGCTAAAAGGCCACTCCATCCCATCTTTCTACTGGCTCTGCTGTCCCAGGATTTGTTCTGGGGTGGTATTTTATGGTTGTTTGGAGGTAAATATGTGACAACTACAGTGATTTACTCCATTATCTAGGCTCCCAGAAGTCCAACATTATTTCTCTTGACAATGTTGCTATTGTTTAAATTATTCAATGGGTTCTGCTCATGTCACACATCAATTTATATAAGTTTACAAAATTGTTCATTTTTATAATATTGACATTGTAGTTCAATTTGTTCTAGTTCTACTCACTTCATTCTCCATAGTTCATGCAAGTCTATCCATGTCTTTTTTTAATCACCTAATTTCTCATTTGTTATAGCACAAAAGTATTCTGTCATATCCATAAACCACAACTTAATCAGCATTCCTCAATTGATGCACATCTCATTCATCAGTTTTGTTTGTTTCTTTGTTGCCAGGACAAAAAGATATGCTATAAACATTTTTGTACAGGTAGGACCTTTTCCTTTTTATCTAATCTTTTTTTGGGGTAGAAGAAATACAAGTGGTTTATCTAAGTCAAAGGGTATGCACTGTTTGGTAACTAATTACATTTATATCTTAGAATCTGGAGGACTTCTTTCTTTTACCTGTGAGACCAGAGGGTTGAAGGAGAAGGTGAGTGAAGATGCTGAGAGACTGTGAAATTGTAAAGCAGAGCTATCAAATACATGACCTGTGGGCCACATTGTGGCTAGTAACATTCCCAGTATGAACCAGGTTAAAACGTAATTGAGAAATATTTAACAAAATGGGAAATATTTAACAAATATGAATAAAAATACAATAGAACACAGATAATGTTGATATGTAGCTTTCTAAGTCAATAAGTAGCCCCAGAGATGAGGGTTAGCAGTCCTTATTTCTATTTGAGCTTGACACCTATGTTGTAAAGGATAGGAGATGAGGTAGTTTGCGACAGATCTTTCAGAATACCAAAGTAAATTGTTTTACCTTATGATAGATGAAAAATTACAATTATTCTATGTTACATTTAATCTTATTTAACTCAATTAATTTCAACAATTACAGGCCACTAGGCCTATAATTACAGATTCACTGGATAAATTTTCTCCATGATAAAGCAAAAAAGCCACATAGGTTAGTGGAAAGAAAGCAGGACTAAAAATTAGAAAAATCTGGGTTTCAGTCTCACTTTTGACACATACTAACATATAATAGCTGTGTGATGCCAAGTGACAACCTCTCAGGACTCCAAATGACTGTCTAATCCTATAAATTATAGAATAGTTACCACTTTGAACTGGTAGAGGAAATTTTCTCATTGAGAGCTTCCCACAAGGCTTCCAGAATTTTCTTTTCTATTTTTTATCACAACAAGAGAAAGCTGAGGAGTTTTTCTTTGTTTGTTTGTTTGTTTTTGCTTAATTTCATTTTCTATGATAAGTAACTTGCTTACTAAGTTTGTTTAATTTGTAAATATATTCATTTTAAAAATTAAACACAGACCTGAAAAGTAGGGTGTTAAGTGAAAAGTGGTACAATATTTAGAAATCTATTTCCTCTTAACTTAAATCATAAAATGGAAGTATGTTTCAATAGAAAAAGTTTTGGTTAAAAGGAACAATAAAATTATGCTAAGCAAAACAGCAGCGCATTTCAAATAATATTTTAAAATTTTTCTTCTTAATTCATTTTTAAACATCCATTTTTTAAAATTTTGAGTTCCAAATTCTCCCCCTCCCTCTACCACCTCCCCTAACCATTGAAAAGGGAAACAATATTATACCCATTATACATGTGAAGTTACACAAATTATACTTCCATATTAACTATGCTACAAAAAAGCAATAAAAGTAAAGAAAACAAAAAAAATATGCTTTAATCCGTACTCAGACTCCATCAATTCTCTCTGTGGAGGTAAATAACATTTTCATCATGGGTCCTTTGGAATTCTTTTGGATCATCATCTTGATCAGAGTAGCTAAGTCTTTCACAATTTATCATCATTACAATATCCCTGTTACTATGTACAATGTTCTCCTATTTCTGCTCATTTCACTTTGCATCAATTCATGTAAGTTTTCCCAGGTTTTCCCTGAAACTGTCACCTTCATCATTTTTACAGCATAATAGTATTCATCACAAACATATAATACAACTTTTTCAGCCATTTTCTAATTGATGGAAATCCTCTCAGTTTCCAATTTTTTTTGCCACCACAAAAACAGCTGCTATAAATATTTTTGTACATATAGGTCCTTTTCCCTTTTCTTTGATGTCTTTGGCAAACAGACCACTGTTTAATACCACTACTAACTGGTATTGAAAATAACATATTTAAAAGAAGAATATCATAAAATAATCTTAGTATTTAAATTATTTGTACATGAACACAGCTAAAACAGAAAAGAAGTACAAGTTCTGAATCTATGCAGGCTATAAAAAGCAGCAGCATGATGATAAGCTATATCAGATTGCTTGCCATTTTCGGGAGCAAAGATAGAAGGAAAGGAGAGAGAAAAAAATCTTATAAAAATGAGTGTTGAAAATTATATTTACAAGTAATTGGAAAAAATAAAATACTATTTACAAAAAAAAAAAGAAGAAAAGAAAAGTAGCACGATATAGAGAAGACAGCACTGAATTTGGAGTTAGGAAGACCTGGGTTCAAATAACACTTCTAGCCCTTAATAACTGTGTGACTACAGCCAAATCCATATAACATCTCAAAACCTCAATATACTTGTCTGTAAAATGGGGATAACAATAGACTTACCATGTAGGATTACTGTGAGAATTAAGAGAGATAATGCATGTAAAATAATTGGCAAATGTCAAAGCACTTCGTAAAAGTTAGCTATTACTATCATATGGAATAGCAAAGGAAGGAAACAACACAATGTGGAAAGCTTGAAATTATTAATTCTTTCCTCCAAACAACGTGTAGAATTGCAAGGAAACTCAGTTCACCAAATAATGTAACAAATATATAAATATATTCTTACAGACAGAACTTTGGCCATTCATTTGTTCTAATTGATCTCCATAACTCCATGTCAATATGCCCTTCACCTTTGTGAACCATTTGTTAATGTTTGGATTTTATGCTTTTTTTTTTTTTGGTTTGTTTCTCTGCCAGATCTCTTCCCCAAGCAAATACTTTTATCATGTTCTCTGAGTGAATCAAATAGCCACTTGTAGCCTAGAAGGATTTCACTTTAGACATTCTCTCACACACTCACATGTTCTCTTTTTTCTCTCACCCTGCCTTCCATTTTGTGTCTCTGACTGAATTAGTGCTTAAAAGCAACACCAATCTGTACTTTTGAGGCTAACGTGGCTGAAAAACATCACCTCCTTCCCTGACCATCACTCAGAAACAGAGAAATATTCTGGCACAAACAGCAACACCAGCAAAGGAGAAGTAACAGAATGTTGTCATTCAAGGCACTGATTTTGGCTGTTTTGATTTCAACTGGTAAGTCCAAATGATAATTTCAGGAACTTGCTTCATATTTTCAAAATGTGTTTTATTGTTTTTCTTCTTCAATCACAGAGACAGCCATGACCAGGCTATTCAATAAGGACAGCTTAGTGATGCATGAATTTCATCTACAAGTTCGATCTCTAAGGAGGAAAAGGAGATGTGGAAGCAAGAGAAAATCCCTTTTATTTATCTTGAACTCAGGGCAAACAATCAGGAATTGATACTTTTTTAAAATTTTGTTTCAGTTTTCTTAACCAACATTTTAAATTTATTTTTGAAAAATCACTAGTGATGACTAATGTGCATTAAGGTAACAGATTAAAGCCTGTAAGCTCATTTGGTGTCACAGTTGGAAAGATTAATCACTAACTTTGAAATTCATCTCTTATATTTTAACTTTAAAAGCAAAATGTCTAATTATCTAAATTATATTTTTTTTAAATTATCAAAGTTGTCTCACTGAGTGTCAGAGTCAGGAAGACCTAAATCTGCCTTCTGTCACATACAGGCTATGTGATCCTGGCCAAATCACCTGAGCTATAAATGGCTCAGTGAACTTTCTAAAATTCTAAATTTCAGAGAAGGTGCCAATCTGCACTGGTAGATTTTTTTTTTTTACCTGAAGTCTAATGAAATCACAGGTCCAGTTTTTCAAAAAAGACTTCTCAGGGTCTTAACTGGCATTGGCTCTGTGATATGACTCTCAAAATCCAATTTCATCTGTTATTATCAGATTATCTTCATTTTTTTCTATATCATATGTATCATGGGGGACATGACTTTGATTATATCACTTACTCTCAGACCAATCCCAGCCTTGGACAATCTAGACAAATGATCTACCTTTTACCCAAGCCTAAGCAAGACACAATAAGCCAGAATTCACCCAGGTTAAATTCTTTGTAAAGTTTTTCTCGTTGGTTGGGCAGATAAGATGGTCTAGGTAGATAAAATTTTGCACAAGGTCAAAGATTTCCTTGAAAGATGGGCTTAGAATGAGAAAGCGGGAAACAAAAAAAAAACCTGGATCTTCCCAATAGTATATAGTTATTAACATAAAAGAGAAATAATCATTTCTCTCACCAAGCTCATGTTTGTGGCTTCCATGACATAATCTATCCATCTCATCTTCTGACATCCCCTTCTTCTTTTGCCTTCAATCTTTCCCAACATCAGGGTCTTTTCTAATGAGTACTGTCTTCTCATTATGTGGCCAAACTATTTAACCTTCAACTTCAGCTTCAGTATTTGTCCTTCCAATGAATAGTCTGAATTAATTTTTTTAACTATTTTGACTGATGAGACTCTCAAAAGTCTCAAAAGTCTTCCCCAGCATCACAATTCAAAAGCTTTAATTCTATGGTGCTCAACTTTCCTTATAATCCAACTTTCATAGCCGTACATTACTACTTGAAATATAATAGCTTTGACTTTACAGAATTTGTTGGCAAGTTGATCTCTCTGATTTTTAGTGTGTTGTCCAGATTTTCCATAGTTTTTTTTCTTCCAAGGAGCAAGCATATTCTAATTCCATGGCTGCTATCACTATCTACACTAATCTTTGAGCCCAAGAGCCTGAGAAAGGAATATCCTAATCAAAGAAAATAAATGTCTCATTTCTCTCCTTTTCAGCATTGGCAGGACAATGGAATAGCATATGTGCTGGGAATCCTTCTAATATTATCAGGAGCTGTGATGGACATGGATGTGGACACTTTGGTGCCTCTAGGAAGTATGGTCTGCCAGGTTTGCAATAGATATTAAGTCCTCAGCTCTACCTTCATGCTGTCTTCACCCTTCATTTCCACAAGATTGTTTTCTTTAGTTCCATTTTTAAGGAAGTTATTGGACTCTTAGGTAATACTCAGAAATGTAGCTACCTGTGTTGCTGATCCTGGGGAAATTTTCAAGAGCTGTGATGCCCAGACCAGACACAAAATTTGGATTAGGGTAAAGGAAATGACAAACTCAACTCTCTTGAGTAGCTAAGTATACCCTAGTTGTAAGACTAGAGATTTACTCTTCTACGTCAAGTATTTACTCATATGGATATTTTATAAACTTAAGTATAAACTTAAGAATATCAGCTGTACTATTGACTTAATTTGGACAAAGAAAGTTTCAAGCCATATATTCTTGTGAATTTTCTCTAATGCACTAGGGCTCACAAGGATTAGCATTTCTTGGTATCCAGTTAGCTATACATCAAGTCATCTGTCTAGCCACATCCACTTCCCTCAGGTAAATTAAAGCAACAGCTCATTTATCTGACAACCTTAACTATAGATAACTTATTTAAATACCAGAAAGGAAGGAGGAAAAATCTCATAAACAGCCAAGGCAGCTGTTATAAATTTTGTACGCTTTTCCAGGAGACCTTTTCCAGCCTTTACTTGAAGCCAACTTATACATATTTTGCAAAAATAATAAAGACAATCCTGTTGAACTGTTTTTCCAATTATTGCTGGTTAAAAGCATTAATTGTGAAAAGGGTTCCTGGTAAAGGAAGGCATAATACTAACAGTCTTTCAATGAGAAGAATAAAAATTTATATACAATTATAGCAATTTGAAGCCATTTAGTTAAATAGAAAACAATCATTTATCTCTTGAGTTCCATTGTCTCCTTACAATAGAAAATGGTGGGCAGGTGGGCACAGTAGATAGAGTGCCAGGCCTAGAGTCAGGGAGATCTGAACTCAAATCCAGCCTCTGACATGTACCAGCTGTGTGACCCTGGGTAAGTCACTTAACCCCATTTGCCTGAGTTTCCTCATTGGTAAAACGGGCTGGAGAAGGAAATGGCAAACTGCTCCAAGGAACCCCAAAAAGGGGTCACAAAGAGTCAGACACAACTCAAAATGACTAAACAACAACAACATAAATGATACTCACAATGACTCTAAGTCATTAAGAAAAGGTTAAATTATAGTTAATTGTCTTTAAAAAGAGAGTTTTGATATGTTTAAAGTAAAAAGAGTTTCAAGCATTAAGGAGATAAACTTCCGTTATTTGGAAAATTAATGTATGTAAAATACCTTCACAAATGATAGAAATGTGAAGTGCTACTCTGTATAATTACACCATCAGTCATCTTCCTTCTTCCTCGCCATGGCTATCAACACCTTGAGAAGGGGTTAAAAATGAGCAAATCAAAGTGAGGAAATGCAAGATGTAGGAATATACCAGGAACGTATTTTCTATGACACTCTAGTCAGTGGGCTAATTAACAGTGAGATTTCACTGGTATGACTTGGCCGCAAACCATGTATTCTTATCTCTGTTCCAAAAGGCAAAGAACGCACAATGGAGTGGATGTAGAATGTAAAGACGGATCAACTGTGTATGCTCCTTTCACTGGAACGATTATTCGTCAAGTGAAACCTTATAGAAAAAATAATGCAATTAATAATGGCGTACTGATATCTGGAGGAGGTAAGTAGGCCAAAGTACTAACTTAGAAGATATTTTTCCTTTAGGAGACTAGAGCTGTTGCTGGAAATGAATTTCAAATTGTTATATGTTGCCCAAGAAAGTAAAACTGGGACCAGTGGTCGCTCATTAGAGAGACACACTTAGTTCCAATAAAAGGAAAACATTTCCTAACAATAAAAAGTATCCAAAGTGGATAGGGTTAGGGTTAGATACATAATAACTTCTATTGCAGAGAAGTGGAGGTTATATGACCACATCTCAGGAATACAGCAGAAGGGTTTCCTGCCCAGGTGTGGGTTAAACAGCAGGGTCTCTGAGGTTACTTCAAACTCTGGCCTTCTATGGTTTTATTTATTTCAGAGTGCATACCATAGCTATACTTAGAGGATTCACATCAAGGACCTTTGATATTATTGATATGGGACTTTCTACAGTGATGCACATTGCAACTTATTTACAAAGTCACAGTTTACTTTGAGAGTTTCATTTGCCAAAAATTTCCTCACTCCAAGGCCAGACTGGATACTCTGAACTTAGATAAGCAGGACCTCAGTTGCTAAACAAACAAGCCATCACTAGCCCCATATTTAAAGCCTTTCTAGCTAGAGCTTCTATTTTTTAGGCCTAAGCCTTGAAGATACAGGTTCACTTCTGTGTTATAAAGGGAGTAGATTTTTAAAAGAAGTGAGTTTACTGCTTTCTGCAAATGATAAAATCTATGATGTAAAATATATAACATAAAATATATAGGATTCTAAGTCTTTCTTTGTTCATTTTCTTTAATATAATCTACAAATGAGCATGGTACATTTTATTGGTGAGTAGCTTTGCATAGTGGAAAGAGCCAAGAAAGATTTGGATTTGTCATGGCTCTTCTGTTTCTTCCCTGTGTTACCTTGAGGAAGTCATTTCACTTTCTCTGCATCTCAGTTTCCTCATGTGTTAAATGAAGATGATATATGCCTTACTTAGTTCACTATTATGAGAATCAATGAAATCCAATATTTGAAAGCATTTTATAATTTGTAAAGTACTAAAAAATTTTCAAGCTATTATTTTCATTCTGGATTGTTCCACATAGGTGAATATTTTTTTTTCCTTAGAAATGATGTCTATTAATTCTATATGCATAAAGATCACTTTTAGTGATCATAACTGCAACCTTAATATTTTGAAAGGTTTAATAAAGCTCTCAAATTTAAAATGTTAATATCTCTACAAGAACTGCATGGGTCTTCAAGATTTTCAGGCTTTCTTTGGCTACAACAAACATACAGAGCTAACTAAATGTGGGGACCTCTGAGGGTTCATCCCTTTCTTAATTCACTAAAACTTGTTTTAATCATTTTTATGGAATTTTTAAAAAATGAGCCACACACTTCTCTGCCCTCCTAAAATAGAATATACTGAGCTGAATTTATCTCTTTTTGATGATTCATTTAAAAATAATCATTTTGAGTGAATTGCAACATTGATGTCCTCAGCCCCACACAACTGGCCTTTTTTTTTTTAATGAGTATTCTCTATTCCCCTACAGTAATAGAACAATGAATGCACCTACCTACAGTGACCTCAGATCTACTTCTAATTTACTACTTAGGATCACAGAATCATAGATTTATATATGAATAGACCTTAGGTCACTGAGACCAACCTGTCATCTTACAGCTAAGGAATCCGAGGCCCAGAGATGTTATATGACTTTTGCAAGTCACAACTAGAATCTAAATCCAAGTTCTGCAAAACTGCAAAACCAGTACTCATCCCAATAGACTGTGGCTTTTGCTGACTTTTAGACTTCTTGGCCTCCCCTACACCCCTCTTCCAGGGATTTTTTACCACTCTTTCATGAGGCACCCCAATTTTAAGCTATTTAAAGGTCATTTAGCTAGAATCCAATGAATTAATGTTCACTAACTATCTCTCTGGTAATGAATTATAGAATTTTTCTAGAAGTTGAAGTCAAACTCAAAGGTCTATGGTTGATAAATAATTGTGCTTTAATTCTACCTCAAAGTGTCCCGAATTCTAGGGTGGAGCGTATGGAACAGATTCAACTCAGTGTACTGTGTAATCTCATTGAATCTTTAAAATTGAGTAATTTAAATTTTCTTATTTTTTTTAGGTTTCTGTGTCAAAGTATTCTATATAAAACCAGTTAAACTTAGTGGTTCTATCAAAAAGGGAGAAAAACTAGGAGTCTTATTGCCTATGCAGAGTGTTTATCCTGGTATCCAGTCACATGTACACATCCAGAATTGTGACCTGAGTGATCCTACTGGTTATTTGTAAATGCAAAGATGAAGACTTTTTTTTTTAACAACAGCAGCAGCTTATTAAACTTTTTCCCCTGCAATCGATTTGCTTTTCTCTGAATTCATGATCATATAAGAAGCTGGTCATAGTGCATCAACATTTTGTTCACTTGATGTTACTGAGGAAGCCTTTTTTTTTTCTTTCTATACTTTCTATCCTATTTGTTTGCCACAGATTGGATTTTGGGTACCTTTCCTTTACTCTTTTTTATTTTTTTCCAAGGCATATCTGAAATAAATAAATTCACCACACTTTATCTGTTGTGAATTTTTACCAAATCGGAAAAAGGATTTTCATTTGGATTGTATTTGCATGTTGTAATGGATATTACATGACTTGTATTTCTATTCTTTGTCCCCTCCCTCCAAGTTCCCACCCTTTAGTATAATTATTATCACCACTAAAAGACTTTTATTTGCCCCTTATCAATGCACTTAATAAAAAAAAATAATAGATTAAAGATTCCTTGGATTAAATTAATGGACAATTGCATCTCTGATTATTAACATGTAGAATAAAAGCAGGAAACAAACTTTCTAACCAAAGAAATTCTTGGTTACTCTAGTTCAGGGGTGGGGAACCTGCAGCCTTGAGGCCACATGTGGCCCTCTAGGTCCTCAAGTGTGCCCCTTTGAGTGAATCCAAACTTCATGGACCAGGGGATTTATAGATGCAGGAGCAACACTGGGAAACTGCTCAACTGAATCAGTTGAGTTCATCCTAGATAAAAACCCCTTCTCTGCTCTGAATAGGCCCCTGCTATGGCCACGTAAACTCTGTTACAGGGATTATGAGTCTCATTTTGTTCCAGTTTTTAATTTAAACAGGCAGGGGATGAGACTGTCAGGCCCAAACAATACAACTTCCTTGGAACAAAGTGGGTTATTTTAATTGGCATTTCTCTTATCAGTGATTTGAAGCATTTTTAAATCATTGTTGGTTACTTGCCTTTTTTCTTTTAAGGTATGTTTGTTCATAACCATTTTTCTATTGGGTCAATTCCACTTATATGAGAGATGTTAGGAGCCGCGAGTGCCTGCCTCCGCAGCCCTGGTCTGATGTCGGCAAAGTGTGAAGAGAGAAAGAATCACGGGCCAGGTGGAAGACGTGAAGAACAAACTTCGTTTATTGATCTGAAGGCTCAGGCTTATATAGTACTGGATCAAGCAATAGTCACATTATTTTCCATGAAAAGCACAACCCTAATTAAGTGATTTCCTTACTTCCTTGTACCTTGTCTGTTACTTTCTTTCCTGCATCCTGTCCTGTACACTATCTGTTTCCTCCCTTCTTACATCCTGTTCTCAAGAGATGGAACAGGGGGGTGGTGAGCCGACATCCTGAGTTTCACAGCTGTCAGGCTTAATACAAACTACAGGTAAGACCCAGGCTGGCCTAATCCCTCCAACTCCCCAGAGCCAGCTCTCTACAGTTAGATCTTTATTATAAAAACTGGCTGCAAAGATTTATTTCCCCAGTTAACTGTTTCCTTTCTGATTCTAAATATACTGACTTAGTCTGTGATTTTATGTGCAATGGAGCCTTTTGGAGCATGCCTAGGTCATCTAAAATGGAGGCTCCACTAAGGGGGCCTACCTGGGCATCCTCAGATCTCTCCCCAACCACATGGATGGGTTTTTATATGTAATAAAAATTGTCCATTTCTCCTATTGATCACTTATTTGGTTAAGAGGTTTTCCCCTATCTATAGTTACAAAAAGAATTTCTTCCCCTGCTCCTCCAAATTTGTTTATTACACACACACACACACACACACACACACACACACATACATACATACATACATAGATACATACATACATATATATGTTTATTGCTATCCATTTGGAGCATATTATGGTATATGGTATGATTTAGTCTTCTGTCAGTCTGCTTTCCAATTTCTCAATAGTTTTTGTTGAGTCTCCACTATTTGCCATTCTTGGATTTGTCAAACATTCTAATACTATATTTGATTGCTTCTGGGTCTTGTATGTATTACCTACTACACTGATTAACCTTTTTGTCTTTCAACCAGTAGTTTTGCTGATTATTACTTTGTAGCATAGTTTGAGATCTGGTACGACCCGTACCCTAGTATTTCCTTTTAAAAATTTTACTTTTGATTCTTGACCTCCCCTCCATCCAGATGAATTTTTATATTTTTCTATAAACTAGAAAAACTTTGAGGATTTGGTTATGGATATGACACTAAATCTGTAAGTTAATTTAGCAAGTATTGTCGTTTTTGCCGCTTGATATGGTCTAAAAATGATCAATTTCCAATTATATTTCAAATTATATTAGCCTTTATTTCTTTAAAAAAGTATTTTAGGTATATTTATATAATTCTTATGTGTATTGATAAATAAATTCCCAAATATTTTGAAATATTCTGTAGTATTTCTGAACAGAATTTCCTTTTCATCTTCTTCCTTCTGAGTTTTGTTGAGAATATATAAAAAGGCTGATGATGTGTACCTTTATTTTGTATGTTGCTACTTTGTTGAAATTATTAATTTCTATATCAATTTAGTTGACTCTTTAGGTTTCTCTAAATTAACCATCATATCATCTGCAAAGAGTGATGATTTAATTTTTTATTTGCATATGCTCATTCCCTCAAAATCTTTTTCTTGATTTAGATGCTATTTACCATGGTAAGTAATGGACAACCTATTACTATTCATTTTAGTGTTTTTAATATAAAAATGATATTTTTGTAGAAATGTTTCCCCACATTATTTATGTAGTTTTTATTATTTTGTTATTAATGTGTTTTATTATGCCTATACTTTTCCTAATATTGAACTATTCTTGCATTCCTAGCGTAGTTTCAATCTTATAATAATGTGTAATCTTTTTAATATGTTATTGTAGCCTCTTTGCTAATATTTTATTCAGCAGTTTTAAATCATTATTATTGTTATATAGGGTTATTTTATATAGGGTTTCCCCCCTGTACTTCTCTCTATCTGGTTTAGATAACAGAACAAACTTGTTTCAAAGAAGTTTTATAAGATTGCTTACTTCCCCTATTTTTGCAAACAAGTAAAGGTAGCACATACAAATGATAAATATGTATTTTAATTCCATTCTCATCTAGTATTTTTCAAATATCAATGATGTCTAAATTTTTGAAATTCTATTCAGGTCTAATTTTTTTCTTGTTTATCATTTCGTAAGATTTATCTACATCTGGAAATAAGTTGCCCAACTATTACGCCTTTGTGGTCTATAATTCCTTGCAATTCAATCAACTTTTCTTTCAAATATTTAGATTCTATGCCATTAGGCACATATGGATATATTAATATGTACGTATATATACATATGTATTTATGCACACTTATAATACATTCATATACACATAAAGATATATATATAGTAAAATGCTATCAATAGTGAAATACTATCAACACTTTATATAGATATATATCACATATCTATATGTGTAACACTTTACAGAAGTACATATTTATATTTTAGGTATACATCTATATATCTATCTGCTTTCATATCTATCTAAAATGTTTTAGTATTTCACTACATATGGTGTCTTTAAGCAAAATATAGCTTCATTGCTTATTTTTTCAGCTGTATCTATTTTATTAATGCCATGTCTGAGATCATGATTGCTATGTCTACCTTAAAAAAAATTCAACTGAAGCAGAATAAATTCAGCTATAGCACCTTATTTTAACTCTGTGAATTTTTCTGTTATGTTTTTGTTGTTGTTGTTAACAGTATGTTGTTGGATTCTGCTTTCTGATCTATTCTTCTAACCTCCTCCAATTTATAGGTTAATTCTTCCTATTCACATTTTTTTTTTTGGCATGACAGTCATCTATTTCCTACTATCATATCCTTTTGTACTCTTCCTCTCTTTACAAAGAATAATTTATTCTTTTTGAAGGAATTAGATCAAAACTATTAATCTATCATTGAAGCAGTCTATTCCTTCTCCTTTGCTCCTCTTCTGTTTGTTTATTTCAGGTTTTTTTCCCCACCTTCTTTCTCTCTTTTTAATCCTCCCTTTAATACCCAAATGCTGAACCTGAAGTTTATTTGCTTGTTTGTTTTTGTCTGCTTTGCTCCATTGAATTCAATGGTTTTTGTTTTGTTTGGTTTTGTTTTGGGAGAGGGTAGGGGTTGCAAAACAATTGGCATTAAGTGACTTGCCCAGGGTCATATAGCTAGTAAATGTCAAGTGTCTGAGTTCCGATTTGAACTCAGGTCCTCCTGACTCTAGGGCTGATACTCTATCCATTGCATCACCTACCTGCCTTGAGTTCAATGAATTTTCACAACAAACTCTGTATGTGTGCATGGGAGAGAGAGAGGAGAGAAAGAGAGAGAGAGAGAGAGAGAGAGAGAGAGAGAGAGAGAGAGAGAGAGACAGACAGACAGACAGACAGACAGACAGACAGACATAGACACAGAGACACACAGAGAGACAGAGTAAGAATGTGTTCAACTTTCCTTTGGTTCACATAAAGGTGAGGTTTATTATTTCCTCCTTGCTTGTATAATCTTTTCATATACTACATTTATCACATATGTGCTAAATTTTAACTTCTCCCAGTTCCTTATTTCTTTCCCAATGTATTACTTTTGCCCTCTCTATCCCTCTCCTTTTAAAACCAAGAAAATGAAACAAAATCACATCCAGGCTCTGTGTTTGCCTTACTTAGCTCCTACTGTGACAATAGGTTTAGGAAGGGACACTTGATTCTTCTCCCTCTTAGAATGTAAGCACTTTATCATTTATCCCCTCCTCATTACTCAAATATATTTATTTATCTTTCTAGATTTCAATCAATCAATAAATAACATTTATTAAACACCTACTATGTGCTAGTCACTGTGCTAAGTTCTAGGGATACAAAAAGAGACAGAAGACAGTCCCTGGCCTCAAGGAGCTTACAATCTAATAAGGAAACAACATATAAACAAGGATACACAAAGCAAACTATATACTGGATTAATAGAAAATAACAAATGAAAGTCACTAGAATTCTTTAATATAAAGAGGCTTCAGGAGGATTCCAATAAAAGATGGGATTTTAGTTGGGGCTTAATGGAAGCCAGGGGTGGGAGTAGGGTCAATGAACAGAAGAGAGGAGGAAGAGCATTCCAGGCATGGGGGACAGCCAGAGAAAATGCCCAGGGCTGAAATGGAGTGTCTCATTTGTGGAACAACCAGGAGGTCAATGTCACTGGATCAAAGAGTATGTGTCAAGGACTACAGTGTAAGAAGACTTGAAAGGTGGGAGGGAATTAGGTTATAAAGGACTTTGAATGCCAAACAGAGCATTTTGTATTCTATCCTAGAGGCAATAGGGAACCTTTGGAGTTTGAGTGTGTCTGGGAGGAGGAGGGGAATAAGATGATTGGACTTTTACTTCAGGAAAATCACTTTAGTGGCTAAATGGAGGATGGATTGAAGTGGGGAGAGACTTAAGGCTGGCAGGCCCACCAGCAGGCTATTGCTGAGGTGATGAGAGCCTGTGCTATAGTGGTGGCCATATCAGAAAAAGAGAAGGAGGAGGGTATTCTAGAGATGTTGCAAAGGTGAAAATGACAGAGCTTGGCAATAGTTTGGATATGACAGGTAAGAGATAGTGAGAAATCCTAGATGACTTCTAAGTTGTGAGCCTGAAGGACTGAAAGGACGGTGTTGCCATGTACAATAATAGGGAAGGTAGGAGGGGGAGGGTTTAGGGGGAAAGACAGTGAGTTCCATTTTGGACATTGGGTTTAAGATGTCTATTAGACATTCTGTTTGAGATACCTGAAAGGCAGTTAGAGATGTGAAGTTAGAGGTCGACAGAGAATTTGGGGTTGGATAGGTAGACTTGAGAATCATCAGCATAGAGATGGTAATTAAATCCATAAAAGTTGATGAGATCACCAAGTGAAGTAGTATAGAGGGGGAAGAGAAAAGCACTCAGAATAGATCACTGAGGGACACCTGTCATTAAAGGGAATGATCTGGAAGCTGATCTAGCAAAGAGACAGAGGAAAAGAAGTCAAATAGGTAGGAGGAGAATGGGAGAATGTGGCAACCCCAAAACCTAGAGACAATATAATATCAAGGAGAAGAAAGTGATCGATGATGTCAAAGGCAGCAGAGGTCAAGGAGAATGAGGATTGAGAAAAGACCATTGGATTTGTCAATTAACAGATCATCCCTAGCTTTGCAATTTGGTTGGAATAAAAGGGTCAAAAACCAGATTGTAGGAAGTTAAGAAGAGAGTGAGAGGAGAGAGTGTTGAGGCACCTGTTGTAGACAGCCTTTTTGAGTTTGGCTACAAAGGGCAGAAGGGATATAGGACAATATTTAGCTTCAACGGAAAGACCAAGTGAAGGGTTTTTCAGGCTAGGAGAGATATGGGCATGTTTTTATGTAGTAGGAAATGAGCCAGCAGAGAGGGAAAAATTGAAAATAAGTGAAAAAATGGGGATGACAGAGAGGGATTGGAGGAGATGGTTAGTTTTGGCAAGGAGTAAGGTCACCTCATCATGTGAAACTCAGGTGAAGGAGGAGAAAGTAGCAGAAAGCACCTGAGTGATAGAAGATAAGAAAGTTTGAATTTTTATGCAAAACATGGCTGGGTTGGTAGGGTGATAGGGAGCCAAGGGTGCTTTGAGAGGGATGAAAAGGTTTGGAAGAACTACTGTGGAGAGTTGGATAGTGAGTTGACAAGGTAGGCATAGTAGGAATGCCTAGCAGCAGTGAGGGCCCAGTTGAGGTTATACAACAAATTTGTAGTGGAACCAGTTAGAACAGTAGCACAATTTTTTCCACCTTTGTTCAGCAGCAAGTATGTAGGAGTGGAGGCGGTGAATGGTGGGAGTGATCCAAGGCTGAGGCGTGGCTGCATCTAATGAGCAATATGATTAAGGGGGCTAGGGATTCAAGAGAGAACAGGGTAGAATTGAATTTGCTCACCAATGAGTCAAGATGGGGAGAAGAAGAGAGAGCAGCTAGTACAGAGGAGAAGTCCTGAACACAAAGTTTAGTATTTTATTCTGCTTATTTGCATTTCTAGTCTCAGTTCTTGGACTGGGGTTTTCTGCTTAGATCAGTCCTATCCAACACTTTTAGATGCGTGTGATAAGCTCTGTTTGATCATGACCCCTTTGTAGCTTAGATGTCTCTGTTACTGACATTCTGAATGGATTAATGGTCTTATCCTGTGCCTCAAGGCCTAGCTTCCTTTTCAGTCTCCTGGGTATCCACTGAGAGTTTTGACCTTAGTCTATCTCATCTTCTACTTTCACACTCACCAATCTAGAATAGATTTTGTTCCCCTCCTGTGGTATTGAGATCTAACAATTATATGCTGGAGATCATGCTGGTCTCAGCTCTCCTTAAAGCCCCCTTACCTCTTCTGTGGATGTGTCAGGGGTAAGTAATCTTAATGATCTGCATTGTCAGTAGAAATTATCATTTCTACCTCAACAGTGACCACTGGGAACATCTACTTTTGTTCTGACAGGCCATCCCTGGAATCTGAATTTTCTTGTTCTATCATTTATTCATATCCGACTCTTCATTGGACTATACTGTCCATGGGATTTTCTTTGCAAAGATACTGTTGTGATTTGCCATTAATTTAGTTTTTCAATTATTAGAACTTGTGCTGTCTTTCAACCCTCTCCGCACCCCAAGTTCAGGGATCATACTGGCTTCAAGATTTATGGGATCTTATGCTGGCTTCCTTGCATGGTTCATCTGTTGGTCTCTGTTGTTCATTGGTCTGTTCAGCAGAGTTCACACTGGCTTTCCTTGTATGACCCCTGTGCTAGTCTCCATTGGACTCTGGCCTTTTTTTGTGTGCAATAAAAGAGTTTCTGTTTCTCTTTAGTTTTATTAGCTTACTGTTTCTCATTACTCTATTTGGAGCCCTTTCCAGGTATTTGCTGGGGTTTTTGTAGGAGAATGAAGCTCCTATAAAATATTTAATATTACCACTTTAATTGGAAGTATACATTTTCCTTTCTGTTTATATTTCTGTTAAATTTATTCAACTCTGAAAAAGAAGCATTAAGATATCCTACAATTTCTTTGCTAATTATGTCTTTGCAATTTTCTGAATTTTTTGCTTTAGTAACTTAGATACTGCTTTTTCTGGTGCATCTGTTTAGTAATGAAATTGTCTTTAGGGGCTAGGTTGATTTTAAGCACAATGTAATTTTCTATTTATCTATTGACATGAATTTTTATGGTTGTTTTTCCAGACATTATTATTACAATTCCTGATTTTTTTAAATCTCCTATAGCATAATAAATTTTATTCTAACTTTTTTATTTGTACTCTATATATGTTTTCATTTATATATACATATATATATATTTATATATATATATTAATACAGCAAACTATAGTGTTTGTTTTCATGTCCATTTTGCAATTATCTTTGATTTTACTGGAGGAAATTAATCCATTCCTATATAAAGAACATAAAATTATGAATTTTACTTTATTTAATTCCTTTATATTCTTCCCAATCCCCTTCTCTTCATTTAAATAAGCACTGGACCCTTACAAGTTCTTTATCTTAACACTAATTTGATCTGTTTCCTCCCATAGACATCCCTGATGTCCTGATACTCTTCCCACATCCAAGTTCCTTGAA
This sequence comes from Phascolarctos cinereus, assembly GCF_003287225.1. Lineage (NCBI taxonomy): Eukaryota > Metazoa > Chordata > Mammalia > Diprotodontia > Phascolarctidae > Phascolarctos > Phascolarctos cinereus. Next base: position 344,392,007 of record NW_027555625.1, read on the forward strand.
TTTCCTCTTACTAGTAGTCTCTCTCTTTTTCTTTTTGCCTCTGTCTCCTTAACTGTAAAATGAGTACCTGCAGCACTCGCAGGGTTGTTGTGAGAACCAAGTGAGAATATTTGTGAAGTGCTTATCATAGTACTTGGTACAGAGTAAAAAATATATAAATGCTTGTCTCATTTCTTGCTTCCTCCCCCATTCCTTCCCATTTCTAGACTATGTAATAATTTAATCTCCTATTAATGGACACTACATGTATACTTTCCTTCTTTATCATCATATGTCTCTGTTACAAGTTTGGGCTTCTAGAATAGCTTTGCTCCCTCCTCTATATAGTTCATCTATTTATTTGTGGGAAAAAGAAAATGGCAAGCCACTCCAGTATCTTTGCCAAGAAAACCCCATAGACAGTATGGTACCCAGGGTCACAAAGAGTCAGACATGATTAAATAACAAAATTTATTTGTGATGTTGTGGGACCTCCTCCACTTTTCCCTTATTTTATCCTTATGTGTCTTTGGTTTTTGGTTGCTTTTTTTCCCTTTTTTGGAAGTGGTCTTCTGAGGAGCCCAACTTCCCAAAATATTGATAAGAGAAACAGTATGATGTGGGGGAAGTTCCTATGTTTCTGTATCTATGTATCTATCTTTTCCCATAGCTTTACATTCACTACTGATACATCCTATGGCATAGACATTCTGCCTCTGGATCTATGGACTCCTTCCATCCTTACGGGGTGTTGTATGTCCCCAGGGACCCCTATACACCTTCCCCTGAAGGAAGATGTGGCCCTGAGTAGCACAATACTTGCTCAAAGGTAGTTTCTTGAGGTACCAATTCCCCTGAATAGAATATGTGTTAAGGCCACCATAGAACCCTCCACTTCCATAGGATTGAACTCCAGCTCCCTTTACCAAATCCTAGTAACCAATCATTTTTTCTTTATTGTCCCATAACACCTCAGGCTTTTATCTCTCTAACCTGCGCCTTCGTCCAATCATTAATTCACTTATGAGATAACTTAGGTTTTAGTTCAAATCTTCCTCTTTCCCTTTTCTTAACTTCTTTTAACTCCTTTAGATCTTTTGCCCCTAACCTTTCTTTGTCCTTCAATAAATGTGATAGTTTTTTTTTAATGAATATACTAGGCTGATCTAGCTCTACGAGCATGAAGAGGGTATTGGTTTCATTGCTTAGTCTTAATATCTAGTGTTTAGTTTGCTTGTTTTCCTGTCAAGTGGCCTGCTCAAATATCATTTCTTTGGGAAGAATGAATGCCTTAAACTCCCCCATTTTGTTAAAATTACATTTTCTTCCATTGAAGATAGGCACTTTTTTCAGGACATACTATTTTAGTATGCAATACAGTGTACTTGGCTTTTTATATATTCCAAATACCTTTTTTTCACTTCTCATAGAGAAGGAATGTTGTTGTTGTTCAGTCGTTCAGTTCTGTCTGACTCTTCATGACACTGTGAGTCCGTTCTGACATTTCATGACCCCGTGAACCATACTGTTCACAGGGTTTTCTTGGCAAAGATACTGGAATGGTTTGCCATTTCCTGCTGCAATGAATTAAGACAAACAGATTAAGTGACTTGCCCAGGGTCAAATAGCTAGTAAGTGACTGAGGCTGGAGCCATCCAGCTGCCCCAGATAGAATCCAGATTCCTGAAGGCCTCATATTGACTTAGCAAACCACATTTTAACATTATCTATATCTTACTATCATTTATTTTGTTCAATATTTCTCAATTACATTTTCATTTGGTTCTGCCTGCACGTGGGAATTTCGCAATGAGTTTCACATCTCTGTCTTAAAGGACCATTTATCGGTTCTCTCTGTGCAATATTCAATTCTATTAGGGTCTTCTCTGAATTTTTCAAGGGCTCTCTGTGCCCTACTCCTGAGTGCCCTAGTCAGGCACTCTAGGCTTTGGCTATGCAACATCAATTGTTTCTGGTGGAGTAACTGGGAATGCAAAAGCAGTAAGTGTCCCAAGCTGGCCTCCTCTTTGGTGGCCTGGCAGGCCTAGAAATTGTTGGATATCTCAGGATGCCAAGGATATTTCCACTTCCCTAGCCACTTCACTGACTCTGGCTGGCATTATGGGAATGAGATGCTACCACTCTGGAAAATTCATATAGGCAGGCTTCAATGCCAATGCCAATCTCCTGATGTTTGGAATACCAGAACTAAAGATTGTTATTAAACCTCAGCAAGTGTAAGTATACATCTGAGTTAAGATTGATATGAAATTAGGAAATCTAAAAACTCTCAATGTCTGAATATATTGTGGGAAATGAGCAGAGAACCTGGACATACGTCCATATCCTGAAACTTTTTTTAATCAAAGGAGCACTGAACTTTGTAGCAAATCAATCATTAAATCCCTCTGTAGGGGCAGCTAGGTGGCACAATGGATAGAGTACCAGCCCTGGAGTCAGGAGGACCTGAGTTCAAATGTGGCCTCAGACACATAATACTCACTAGCTATGTGATGCTGGGCAAGTCACTTAACCCCAATTGCCTCACACCCACACACACATACACACACAAACACACAAATCTCTATATAGACAGTAATCACATCTCATGGTGTTTTGCTCCTATCACAGTTTGAGCTAATCTTCAGGTATTCAAGTTGTTTCCAGAGGTGTCTTTGATAGTGAAACATCTTATGACAACTGAAATATTGAATGTTACTTGAAGGAGCTATCTGTTGTATCACAAAAAGCCACATTAAAAAGGAAAATAATAAAGAATTCGTATTTCCATCATGTTTGATTATTCTCAATTATACATGCCTATCTCCGATCACCAATTAAATATTTTTCATGAAATACAAAAATGAAAAGAGCCATTAATCAAACTATAAATTTTGTCACAGTAATAGAATAAGCTGACTTAATAATACAATATTTATCATTCTAAAGTTGTAGGATAGAACATCAGGTACATAAACAAGGAAATGTCTGGAGAAGAGACAATAAAAGACATCAGATTAATCTTCAAAGAAAGGTTATGATGTGAAAGAGAAGAGAGACTGCCTGTGTCATACCAGAAAGTAAAACTAGGATAAGCACTTTCTTTCTTTTTGTTTTTTACTTTCTTTTTTCTTAATTTTCTTAATTTATTTTGATTTATCAACAATCACTTCCATATGCTTTTGAGTTGAAAATTTTTCTCCCCCTTCCTCCCCCCCAACCTCCCCAAGACAGTGCACAATCTGATAATAGGTTTTACATTTACATTTCTATTAAACATATTTTCACATTAGTGAGGTTGTAAGTAAAAATTAAAACCAGTAGGAGGAACCATCAGGAAGATGAAACAAAACTCAACAGAAGGTAAAAATAAGTGACAATGATTCGACTTCCACAGTTCTTTCTTTGGATGTGGACAGCCTTTTCCATCCCAAGGCCTCTGGAGATGTCTTAGATCCTCGTAATGCTGAGAAGGATTCAGTTTAACAATATTAGTCATCGCATAACATGGCTGTTATTGTGTACAAAGTCCTCTGGGTTCTGCTCACTTCACTCAGCATCAGACCATAGAAGTCTTTCCAGGTTTTTCTGAAGTCAGACCATTCATCATTTCTTACAGCACAATAGCATTCCATTGCATTCATATACCACAACTTGCTCAGCCATTCCCCAATTGATGGGCATCCTCTCAATTTCCAATTCTTTGCCACCACAGAAAGAGCTGCTATGAAAAGGCAAGCACTTTCAAAGATATAGAGCTACTCTACTGAATTTACTGCCTTTACAAGGTAGTGAATACCCCATGATAGGCTATCATGATGTACAGTATGATGGATGCTGTACAAAGGCTTCTTCTGCCCTACCTGAGGTTAGACTAGCTGACCTTTCAGGTACCTTCCAACATTATGATACATAAATTAAATTAAAAAGAGGATTAAGATGTTATGAAATCCTCAAATCTTTAAAAAGAATAGAACATAAGAACAAATAAATATTAATTTATCAAAAAAGTTTGTTTTCCAGAACTTCCAGATCAAGGAGAACAATTCAAATACCATAGAGCCACAGCCAGGATCACACAAGATTTAGCTGCTTCCATATTAAAAGAGCGAAGGGCTTGGAATATGATATTCCAGAAGGCAAAGGAGCTAGGATTACAATGAAGAGTCACTGACCCAGCACTGGGTATAATTAAGGAGAAAACATTGATATGTAATGAGATGACTTTCAAATATTCTTTATGAAAATACCAGAGTTGAATAGAACATGTGACATTGAAACACAAGACTCAAGCACAAAAAGTAAGCATGAAAGAGTAATCATAAGAGACCCAATAAAATTAAAATTTTTGCATTCCAAAAAAACCCCAAAAGGTTTGTCTAGGGTAATGATTGTCAGTAGGCCCTGGGGGAACTTGTTAAGTTCTCTTTTTATTGTATTGCACTCACATTTTTTCAAATGAATTAAACTTACTTTGATTTTGATTTTTTTTTCTCTAAATTTATAAGACACTCTTTGGAATAACTCGAGACTCTTGAGATTTTACAAAACATAGGCTAAAGGGCTGACAATAGAAGTACTGCAGTAGACTGCAGTAGAAGAACCTTTTCAAGCTTTGACTTCTTGGTGGCAATCTGGGCTAAACCACAAAGGGGCAGTAGCAGTCACCTTGGTAACTAATTTATCAAGGTTTGACTAGGGAAACTAAACAATCTAAAAAATCAACTTTTTGTACTTGGATACATCCCTAAAAACTCCTAGTAACACTGCAAAAATCACAACTGAATTATTTTATTAATTGAAATTCTTTATATACCAGATTTTATTTAAAAAACACCTGTAAAGTATACAAATCCTTAAGTAGTACTGGTTATTTTAAGCCAAGAACAGTAAGAGTAAGGTGGTATTTGACTATAATTTCCTTTTAACTTTTCAATTTTACTTCTTTTTTTTTCTCTGTACAATATGCCTGTTTACAAGTATATAGAAATAGCTAATAAATTGCATTTTAAAAACCAGTGAATTTAGAAACGTTATGCAAAACAAATTCTATTTCAAAAGTGTAATTTCTAAGCATGCATACATTCTAAACTTGAGAAGAAACTCTGAAAATCCTTTTGATGCTAAGTTCACTGATCTCTAAGCCTGAAAAATTAGTGACTGTTAAAACAAAATCACAAAATTTGGAGTAACGTGCATCTTTGGCTGATTTGAAAACACACAAAAGTATTTTAGTAATATTTTTTTTTCTGATAAGGATAAATGCAAAGTATTTGGAAATATAAAAATCTATCATTCTTTTAAGAAAAACTCTATTAGCTTCCTGTTTTTCATCCTGTTTTTAAATGTCTAAAGATGTGCTAAAATAGCTTCTAAATATCAATCACAAATTAAATTAATTCTAAATCATTCAGAGGCTAGTAAGTTAAAAGACCAGCAAATATAATAGCTGTCATAGGAATTAAGTACTGAATGGCTTGAAATCAACTGAGTCACAAATCACATAAAAAGACAAACTTTTGTTTTCTGTTTGATACTGGATTCATTTGTGAATTTTGATTCATAAAATAAAATACAGAGAAGGAAAACTTGACAGTTTAAATCATTATAGCAGCAAATTTTATTTGAGTAAATTGAAAGTCAACTATAAACATTTAATAAATTATGCTAGATTTCATCAGTCAATCTGGCAAAAAAAATTCAACTTTTTCTTGTACAATTATCTTCCAACGTGTGTAAGCACTGGAAAATACTGTTGGGATTTATTGTTTCACCCCAATTATATATAATTTCCCCTCACTTCTAAAAACTGAAAGCTGCATTTACGACTGGTCACATTTCTTTACAAAACAAAAACAAAAACAAAAACCAGTCATTTGCCGTAAGTTGGAGAATGAACATCATATTATTAAGTGCTGTCTTCCCTAAGCAACTTTCTTGTGCCAAGATGGAGTCCTTTAAAAGGAAAAAATTACAATTTAGCACAAGGAAATGAATCGTGACAAAGCATAACATGTACACTGCAGTCTAAATGCTTTAAGGCAGAGAAGGTCTTAATCTGCAAAATGAAAGGTATGGAGCTAGATGGACCTGAAGGCCCTTCCTCTGAGCCTCAGTTTAACTTATCCATAAAACGAAGGCGTTGGACTGGATGACTTTCGAGGTTTGTTCCAGCTCTGACCTCGTAGCTCTGAGCTCTTCACCTGCAGATGGATGGATGCTTACTAGTGTACACAGAGCGTCCTGGCTCTGGGAGCGGTTAGGCTCAGCACAAGCGGGATCGTTCCTCACTGAAACTACAAACCTGAAGAGAATAGGCTACCTCTTGATGGTTTGGTTTTGAGCAGACTAGCAGATCTCCGCAGCGCAATACTTTCTGGAGAAGGCTCAGGCCAGTCCTTCCTGCATTCCTTCGGGGCGATTAAGGTATTTTTGCCAGTCTGTCTGCCCACGGCTGCCTGGGGCCAGACAGGTGGCTGCTGACTCAGCTAGTCACATGGATTCCTTGGTCTTTGATCTGTTCACCTAAGCTCTCTCCAGTGAGATAGGGGACTGGGGCTAGCAGGGACCATGGCCTTTCTTAACACTGGCAGAAATGGAACAGGGAGTCTTTCTCACTTCCCTCCCCTGCAAGTTCCAAGCTTGATTTTAGTTCCTGGCCTGCTGGCACCAGTGTAGGCTTCTCCACCATTCTTTTTTTTTTTTCATATGCTTTTCAGTTGAAAATTTTTTCTCCCTTTTTCTCCCCCACCAAGACTGCGCACAATCCGACATAGGCTTTACATTTACATACCCATTAAACATATTTTCACATTAATGAAGTTGTAAGTAAAAATTAAAACCAATAGGAGGAACCATCAGAAAGATGAAACAAAACTCAACTGAAGGTAAAAATAAGTGACAGCGATTCGACTTCCATAGTTCTTTCTTTGGATGTGGACAGCATTTTCCATCCCAAGGCCTCTGGAGATGTCTTAGATCCTCATAATGCTGAGAAGGGTTCAGTTTAACATTCTTAGTCATTGCATAATGTGGCTGCTATTGTATACAAAGTCCTCTTGGTTCTGCTCACTTCACTCAGCATCAGATCCTGTAAGTCTTTCCAGGTTTTTCTGAAGTCAGCCTGTTCATCATTTCTTATAGAACAATAGTATTCCATTGCATTCATATACCACAACTTGCTCAGCCATTCCCCAACTGATGGGCATCCTCTCAATTTCCAATTCTTTGCCACCACAAAAAGAGCTGCTATGAATATTTTTGTACATGTGGGTCCTTTTCCCATTTGTTTGATCTCTTTGGGATATAGCCCTAGAAGTGCTATTGCTGGATCAAAGGGTATGCACATTTTTGTAGCCCTTTGGGCATAGTTCCAAATTGTTCTCCAAAATGGTTGGATCATTTCACAACTCCACCAACAATGTATTAGCGCTCCAATTTTCCCACATCCTCTCCAACATTTATCATTTTCCTGTTTTGTCATGTTGGCCAATCTGATAGGTGTGATGTGGTACCTCAGAGTTGTTTGGATTTGCATTTCTCTAATCAATAATGATTTAGAGCATTTTTTCATATGACTATAGATGGCTTTAATTTCTTCATCTGAGAACTGCTGTTCATATCCTTTGACCATTTATCAATTGGGGAATGGCTTGTGTTCTTATAAATTTGTCTTAATTCTCCATATATTTTAGAAATGAGGCCTTTATCAGAAAGACTGGTTGTAAAAATTCTTTCCCAATTTTCTACCTTCCTTCTAATCTTAGTTGCATTGGCTTTGTGCAAAAAATTTTCAATTTAATGTAATCAAAATGATCCATTTTGCTTTTCATAATGTTCTCTATCTCCTGTTTGGTCATGAATTCTTCTGTTCTCCATAGATCTGATAGGTAAACTATTCCTTGTTCTCCCAGTTTACTTATGGTATCAGCCTTTATATCTAAGTCATGAACCCATTTTGACTTTATTTTGGTATATGGTGTGAGATTTGGGTCTATGCCTAGTTTCTGCCATACTCTTTTCCAGTTTTCCCAGCAGTTTTTTTCAAAGAGTGGGTTCTTATCCCAGAAGCTGGGGTCTTTGGGTTTATCAAATAATAGATTACTATAGTCATTGACTACTGTGTCTTGCATATTTAACCTATTCCACTGATCCACCTCCCTATTTCTTAGCCAGTACCAAGCAGTTTTGATGATTGCTGCTTTATAATACAATTTAAGATCTGGAATTGCTAGGCCACCTTCCCCTGCATTTCTTTTCATTAGTTCCTTTGATATTCTGGGCCTTTTGTTTTTCCAAATGAATCTTGTTATTATTTTTTCTAACTCTATAAAATAATTTTTTGGTAGTTTGATTGGTATGGCACTGAATAAGTAAATTAGCTTAGGTAGGATTGTCATTTTTATTATATTAGCTCGGCCTACCCATGAGCAACTGATGTTTTTCCAATTATTTAGATCTGATTTTATTTGTGTGAAAAGTGTTTTGTAATTGTGTTCATAGAGTTCCTGGGTTTGTTTCGGGAGGTAGACTCCTAAATATTTTATAATGTCTACAGTAAGTTTAAATGGTATTTCTCTTTCTATCTCTTGCTGTTGGGCTTTGTTGGTAATGTATAGAAATGCTGATGATTTATGTGGCTTTATTTTATAGCCTGCAACTCTGCTAAAGTTGTTTATTATTTCAAGTAATTTTTTACTTGATTCTCTAGGATTCTCTAGGTATATCATCATGTTATCTGCAAAGAGTGATAGCTTTATTTCTTCTTTGCCTATTCTAATGCCTTCAATTTCTTTTTCTTCTCTTATTGCTAAAGCTAACGTTTCCAGTACAATATTGAATAACAGTGGTGATAATGGACATCCTTGTTTCACCCCCGATCTTATTGGAAATGCTTCTAGTCTGTCCCCATTACATGTAATGCTTGCTGAAGGTTTTAGATAGATGCTATTTATTATTTTAAGGAAGACTCCATTTATACCTATGCTTTCTAGTGTTTTTAATAGGAATGGGTGTTGTATTTTATCAAAAGCTTTTTCTGCATCTATTGAGATGATCATGTGGTTTCTGTTGGTTTTGTTGTTGATATGCTCAATGATGCTGATAGTTTTCCTAATATTGAAACAACCCTGCATTCCTGGCATAAATCCTACCTGGTCGTAGTGTATCTTCTCCACCATTCTTGAGAGTGATGGTGAGAGTGAGAGGTAGAATGGGCTCTTCATAGAGCACCTGGACCACTACAGTCTGAGACTTAGCCACCTTCCCATTACTCCCAGCCCATTCATGAAGCATGACTCTCTACCTGCCTCGCACTGCCCAATTATGGGCAGTGATTATGATTATCCCTGTTTCTGGCAGAGACTTAGGGAGTTAAATCACAAATATTCCCCTTCCAAAGCTTCACTTTGGAGAGAGGCTTGTCTTAAGACAGGAGTTGGGAACCTGTGGCCTTGAAGTCACATTTGGCCCTCTAGGTCCTCAAGTGCATCCAGTGGATTCAGTAGATTCCATCAAAGGGCCACACTTGAGGCCCTAGAGGGCCACATGTGGCCTTTAGACCTCAGGCTCCCCACCCGCGTCTTACACAGTTGACTTTATCTGAAACTTGGCTGAGGCCATGAAAGATATGAATCTGTAGATGCCAAGAAGCTAGTGAAGGGGTAGAGAATCATGGCATGACAGGATTCAAAATTATCTCAACAGGCAAGAATGAAGATGACATTGATTAGATGTAAATTCCCCTTGTGGGAGAGGCTAGATAATTGGCTTCTTGGGAAGATGGTGATGACCTTTAATGGAAGTGCCATAGATGTTCTCTAACTCTAGTTGGGTCTGCTAACCCTTTAGTAAATGGCAGCCTCTTTGACTGGCTGCATACATGAAATGGAAGCTCCCTCAAACAGCCTTAGTGGCCTTAGCCATTCTCTTTGCTTTCTCCTGGTTTTACTCCCTTGCTGATGACTCCTTCCCAGGCAACTTCTGATGAGAGATAACTCGGTAAGGCTTTGGGCCTTCTCTGAGATCTATATGTGGCCCCTTGAAATGGGTCTCAGTGATTTGCTTTTGCATTTCTCCTTCTTCATTTAAGATGAAGAGATTGGAGACTCTGTTTTTATAAGTTTTAAAAGGTCAAGAGAGCTAGCCTTTGAATATTTCAGAGTCCCAACATCCAGCTTTTTCAGCCAGCTCAGCATCAATGCCCAAGAAGTTTGGGGAATGACCTCCAGTGTAATTGAGACAAGAATTTTTCTACTTCAATCCAAGCACTTAGCCTCCCTCAGGGGCTCTTGCTCTTTTGCCTGGGAAAAGTCTAGAGACCAAGGGGCTAGGCTTTTCTTCCCTATGTATCCCCCAGGTAGGTTCCATACTTCCAGACATTTATCCAAGCATGCAGTCATTTCTTTCTGCTTGTCACTTATCCAAAGCTTGAGAGGCCTGGCTTGGGTGCGAGGAGGAGCACTGAGAAAGAGAGAGAAGAACAAGCCCTGTCAGATTCCCCCAATTCAGGCCTAGTAATGAATCTCTTTTCATTTCCCCCTAAACCTAGAAGGTAGATATCTGAGGTAGGAACTGAGTGGCCCACCTGCTGCTGCTGCTGCTGCATCCCACTGCCTTTCCAGGGAAACAAAATCAGACAGGGACAGATCCCAGTAGTGAGCCAAGAAGAGATTCCAAGACTTTTAAGACATGAAAAGGTTAAATAGGAACTGAGTTAAGTTTGATCTTACCATACCCAGAGACTGAATTAAATTTAAGCCCACTTTCCCCAGAGATTACAAAGAATAAGTCCTGAGGTATGTGTGTGTGTGTGAGGAATGTTTTTATTTTCATTAATTCTATAGCTTTGAAGTAAATATCCTTTCATAAAAGACAATTAATGTTAAATCATTTGGTAGGTTCCAATGTGGGTGATACACCCCCTGAGGAGAGCAGTAGTAGTCTCAGGTGCAATTAGGGGTGGTGGAAGCATAAGAAAAGAAAAGAAGGTAAGAAATTTTTGAAAAATCATTTGTATATGTTTCATCTGTTGCACAACAGAGTTAAAGTTGTAGTGATTATATTATTTTCCAAATAAACACACAAAATGGAGGCAGCTAGGTGGCACAGTAGATAGAGCCCAGCCCTGGAGTCAGGAGGACCTGAGTTCAAATCTGGCCTCAGACACATAACACTAGCTGTGTGACTCTGGGCAAGTCACTCAATCCCAACTGCCTCACCAAAATAATAATAATAATAATAATAATAATAATAATAATAATAATAATAATAATAATAATAATAATAATAATGATAATAATAATAATAAGTAAAATAAACACACAAAATACAGGTTATAACCAATCAGTGATTAAATCTACTGACAGGTCTTAACAAGTAAGTGTCGGCAGGCAGCGTGTTTTGTATTGTCGGGAAGTTCGGCATGCATTGGCAGGAATATGTGCATGTAATAGCTTGTTTACAATACAATATGGTTACATGATGCATCATCAAAATTTCAATACAGGAAAAACCTCACAAATTTATGATAAGTTATTAAATTTAAGATGTATCATTTTAAAAATACATTTCATTTTTTTAAATGGTGCCAATTTAAAAAAAAAACAGCACTAAAGGGTTAAAGAAAATAGATTTCCAGGGGGTGCTGCTGAGTATTTTTTTTTAAAGGGCCAAATAAGTTTGGGAACCTCTGGATTAAATGGAGCCCCAGATTTAGTCACTATTGGTTAAAAGTGGGATCAACACAACTGGTAGTGACTTGAACTGATGACTTAGCGAATACCCCTTCAGGGTGTTCCTAGAATCCCAAGGGAGAAGATGTAGCAAACCAGATCTGGGATGATGACCTAGAGTGTACTCAATACAGAGATTAACGTAAAATCTGCATAAATTAAACACCAACTGCACAAGTACAGGATTGGATAGGTATGGATAGGCAATTTATGTCAAAAAGATCTGGGGGGTTTTGTAGGTTGTGAACTAAATAAGAATTAACAGTGTGACATAATATCTTCATAGAATTTTAGAGCCAAAATATACCTTAAAAGTCATTTACTCCCATTTCCTCATTTTCCAAATGAGAAAACAGTTCTAGAAAGACTGAGTGATTTGCCACAGTAAGTGGCTGAGTTTGGACTTGAGCATAATTATGGACTCTTATTCTTAATCCAATCCTCTTGACCCCTAATGAAATCTAAAGCTGTTGACACATCTGGGGTATGTAGCACTTTAGAAAACACTGACAAGTTTGAGACAGATCCAAGATTTCAAGCTGGAAAATAGCGCTAAAGAAAGCTTATCCAATTCCCTCATTTTGCAGAAGAAACTACCGCCCAGCCCACAGACATTAAATGGCTTGTCCAGGGTCATACAGCAGCAAGTGAGAGAGCTAGAATTTGAACATTCTCGAAATCAACCATTTTTTTCCCTTTATAACATAGAGCAACCAGAATAATGAGGGGGTGGGGATGCTTCAGACCATGCTATGCACGTATCAACTGTAGGAATTGAGTATATAAAAATCTAGTGTACCATGAGATATCTTTTCAAGTATGTCTAATACATGGAAGAGAGATTACAAACTTGCAAAAAAATAAATATGTCAATTTTCAAAATGTAGAAGGATGGATTTTGAAAACTATAGATCAGTGAGATTGACTTCAATTCATGACAAAATTCTAGAGACAAAATTTCATTAAATATAAGATGAGAGAACAGCTAGGAAAGGAAACAATGATCACAAATAATCAGTGGGAATTCATCAAGAATAGGTTATACCAGAGGCAACTAGGGGATGCAGCAGATAGAACACCAACCCTGAAGTCAGAAGAACTGAGTGCAAATCTGCCTTCAGACACTTAACTACCTTGTATGTCCCTTAGCAAGTCACTTAACCTTGATTGCCTACCGGTGGGGGGAAAAACCCACAAAAATAGGTTATACTAGACTAACTTTGTTACCTTTCTATTGACAAAGTCACCTAACTGGTACATCACGGAAGTGTCATAGATATAGTTTGCCTTGATTTTGGTAAAGTAAATGATAAGTTCTCAGTGATTCTCAGTTCTACTTATTCAGCCTTAACACCTATCATAACTTTCAGATTCATATCCTGTATATATATTATTCATGCACAATTGTTTCTCCTTTTTTACATTGTGAGTTAGTTCTTTGAGATTAGGGACCATCTTTGCCCTTCTTTATATCCCTAGAATGTAGCACAGTGTCTGGTATATGCTTGTTGACTGACTGAAAAATAATATAATTAAATGGATTCAAAATTGGTTAAATGTCCAAGGATTTCTCTGGTGTGTGCCTGTGGGAGAAGTATTGGCCCTATTCTGTTGAATTTTTTTTAAATATGTATTTATTTATTTTTGAAAAAAAAATTATTAGCTTTTACCATTCTTTTCTTTTTAAATTTTGAATTGCAGATTTTATCCCTCTCTCCCATCTCTCAACCACTGAGAAGGCAAACAATGTATCAGTTGTAAATATGATATCATGCAAAACATATTTCCATATTTGCCATGTTGCAAATAATAATAATAAAAAAATAGAAAATTATACTTCAATTTGCATTCAGAGTTCATCAGTTCTCTCTCTCTGGAGGTGAATAGCATTTTTTTTTCATCATGAGTCCTTTGGAATTATTTTTCATCATTATATTGAGCAGGGTAGCCAAGTCTTTCACAGTTGATCATCATTTCAACATTGCTGTTACTGTACACAATGATCTCCCAGTTCTTCTCACTTCACTTTACAGCAATTCATATAGGTCTTGCCATGTTGTTGTTTTTCTGAAACCACCTCCCTTCTCATTTTTATACCACAATATTACTCTGTTATAATCTTATGCCACAACTAGTTTAGCCATTCCCCAATTGATGAGCATCACCTGTGTCACCACACACAAAAAAAGAGTAAATAATATTGTACATATAGCTCCTTTTCCTTTTTTTTTGTTCTCTTCTGGGTATGTATATAGTCATGTTATGCACAGTTCAGGCATAGTTTCTGGAATAGTTCCATTTTGTTCTCCAGACTGATTACACAAGTTCAATCCTCTACCAATAATTCATTAATGTACCTATTTTCCCTCATCCCCTCCAGCATTTGTCATTTCTGATAGGTGTGACGTCGTATCTCTGAATTGTTTTAATTTGCCTTTATCTAATTAAATAGTGATTTAGAGTATTTTTAAGATGACTATATAGTTTTAATTTCATTTCCTAAAAACTGCCTGTTCAGTCATGAACAGCCTGGCTTCTAATGAGAGGAATTTTGCTCTCTTTTCTCACAGCTTTAGCTCATTATGTCTCCAACTCTGGCATCCTAGGAAAAGATGCTTGAGGCTTAGACTAGATGTTTTCTGAGTTCTCTTCCAGCTCTGGAATTGTTGCTGTGAATCTGTAATCTCTGAGAATCATCCAATATCTGCTTCAACATCACCCAAGATGTAGAGTTTGTTGCTTATGCTACCCAAAGGCCCTGTCTTACAATCCTAATTTTTAAGTGTTTATATCTGCCTGCCTAAAACATATACCCATTAATCACAATTCTAAACCCTGATGCCTCATAGAGTCATTATCTTCTACATCAGAATGCTTTAGGTCATTGAAGATATCTATGTCATAAGGGCTTTCTTCATTTTCATACCAGAATTTAATACTAAGATTAATATTAGAACTGTCTAATTACTGGAAAAACCAAAGTTGTTTCTTTCCCCTCTTTTCTTTGAGTACCTTCCACAAGAAAAGGTTTCTCCAAAGAGAGGAATAAAAAGGTACTTAATGTGCAATGCAAATCTGTTTTAAGATAGCATTTATTTTTTACACTCAAAAGAAATGCAAAAGAACACAAAAGACTGACAGCATAAATTGGCAGAACAAAATAACAGGATTCATTAATTTAACTGTTATATTATTACTGTTACTATTATATTCTCTTAGAAAGCTTGTATTTAAATTCCGTAAGAACATAACTAACACAATAAAGAATTCCATATTTTACCTTGGCTCTACACTATCTGAATAAATCTTCTGGTAAAATGGCCAGACTTGTGCCAACCCTTTTATTGATGATAATCCTCAAAAGTTCTGGAGTAGTTGCTGTGGACTTCTTCCTTTACCCCCAGTTAGCTCTGAACAAAAGAACCCAGGATCTCTGAAACTCTTAAGCTTACAAAGTTAACTCCAAGCCTGGACATATCCATTTCAAGAGAAATGATCATTTACTTATGATCAGAAAAGAGCATGACACAAGATCTCAGAACTCAGACTCAAGCTTGTCCAGACAGGACGTGTATTTTAGATGCCATATGTTCATAGCTGCATGTTGGCCAGGGTAGAGTATAAAGCAAACCACTCCTCTCCCATCCCTTGTAGGAAGAGGTTCAAATCACTTCTGCAGCATCTGAGGCTGAGCAGAAGAGAGCACTGAGGGTGGGGTCATCTTCTTTTAAATATCTACTGAGTCATCAGCTTTTCCCTGTTCGGTTACCATAAGGCCTCATAATCTCAAAGCACCAGTGATGGCCGCAGTACAAGTAGGTGAAGATCTACCATTTGAATAGGGATTAGATTTGCTTTCCCCGGCCCAAAAGGAACAGAACCAAGAGCAATGGGTGGAAATTGCACAGACGGAAATTTAGGTTCCATGTAAGGAAGCATTTCATAATAATGGGAGCTGTCCAAATGAGGAGTGAGCTGCCTCAGGAGGTCTTTGAGAGGTTGGATGACCACTTGACAGATAGGATGTAGTTCAGATTCTTGTTCAGGTATGGGCTAGGCTAGATGTTTTCTGAATTCTCTTCCAACTCTGATATTGTGTGGTGCTGTGAATTTGTAATCCCTGAAAGTCATCCAATATCTGTTTCAACATCAACCAGGACATGGTGTTCATTATTTTATGACACCCAAGGGCCTTGTCTGACAATCCTAATTTTTACAAGCTTTTATGTCTGCCTGCCTATAGCTGGCATCCACTGGTCACAGTTCTATACCCTGATGCCTCATAGAATCACTATCTTCCACATTAGAATATATCAGGCAATTGAAGATATCTATGTCATGAGAGCTCTCTTCACTTTTATACCAGAATTTAATACTAAGATTGGCATTAAAACTGTCTGGTTACTAGAAAAAACAAAGTTGTTTTTTTCTTCCCTCTTTTCTTCAAGTGCCTTCCACAAAACTCTCATCTCAATATGTGTATGGGGTGTTCAAGGAAGACTAGCATTTCTGATGTGACAGCTTGCAGAGCCCTTTTCAGTGCTGCTCATCCACCTTTGGTGTCTATGTAGAACTCAACTTTCACTTGCGGCTCCAAAAAAGCCATAGCACGTGCAGAGGCCACATTCTGGCAAACTCTCTTGGCAAACAGGCTAAATCAGGTTGAGGGTAATCAACAGGCTTCAAATCTATTGGTGAGTTAGAGGAGCATCTACTCCAAGCACGTGAAGAATGGGCTGGTGAGAACAATTTGTTCCAATGGCAATGAAGGCAGTTGGAGCAGCTGCTGTGAAGAGGTTGGTCAGGCATCAAGCAGCCAAGGTAATCCACTGCATCCCAGGATATCAGCAGTCTTGTTGACCTTTGTGTTGCCACTGGACTTCAATGACTCTGGAGGAGAGAGTGAGGCTAATGATTTTGTTCAACTCTGCCTCACTTAAATCGAAATCACACAGGATCAAGACATCCCCCTGTGATGTTATTGGTCCTCTTCAAAAACAAAGTACAGTCAACAACAACAACAACTCCTCAATAAAATAGAGTCCCATATTCGAGATCTTGTGGAATGATAATACTCCACTAAATTCTGCTTCAATCTAGTCCATTCTACTCTAAAAACATATTTTGTTCTTTTTTTTTTTTGACTAGGCAATGGGGTTAAGTGACTTGCCCAAGGTTACACAGCTAGTAAGTGTTATGTGTCTGAGGCTGGATTGGAACTCAGGTCCTCCTGAATTCAGGGCCAGTGCTTTATCCACTGCACCACCTACCTGCCCCCAATGTTTTATTCTTTTAAAAACTACAAGCTCATCTTCAAAAAGATTTACAATCACTTTTCTAAATGGGGCAAGTTGCATCAACTCTAAAATGTCTCCTTAAAGCTCTCATTGTTGCTTGGTTTTCATTTCCAGTTCTCTTGCATTACTCTATGAAAATAAGACATAGAACTGAAATATGTAGATTTATATGTGGACTAAAGCTATTACTCATTTAAAATCATGACTCTAAAATGACCCTATATGTTCAAGCATCTGTAAGATCCTCAAAACAAGGTAAACTGTGAAACTTAAGATTTTAAATAGGTTGGATTTGGTCATCATTCATTACACTGATTCAAGGCCATGGCTTTGTTTTCTACTGTGCATAAAATGGATTGTGTAGAAATGTTAGCAGCCTGAGGAACCAGAAACACAATGTCCTAGCTCATGATAGCTTGTGGAAGTGAATTTAGAATTTTAAAAATAGGGAAGAATCAAATCCACTCATTCCTTTTTCTTTGGTTAATATTCAAGTGAGTTTATCAGTGTAGGGTACTACCGGTGTGGAAATTTCCTTTATTGCTACAGTTTAGCACTGTCTGTAATCTAGAGTCTTATAGAGCTGTGTAAAGGCACTGAGTGGTTAAGTGACCTGCCCATGGTCACTAGTAGGTTGCAGAAGCAATACTTGAACTCAACTTTTCCTGACTCTAAAACTCCACACTGACACTTTCTATTATGCCAGGCTGATTTTCTACAGGCATAGATAAAAATACCTAAATACAAAGCTTTGCTTATTTCCCTTGGATACAATCCATGCCTCCTTTTCACTAATGATGACAAAACATCAGAGCTGAAAGAGACCTCAGAATCCATCATTACAATTTATATCTGAAGAAGAATCCATCATCTTGACAAGTGGTTGGTTATCTAGACTTTGCCTGAAGACCTCTAGGAAGGGAAAACTGGCAGTGTGTGACAGCAGAAAGAATTAGATTTGGAGCATGAAAACCTAGGTTAAAATCCTAGCTCTGGCACTTCATAGATATAATATGTTTTAATAATAATAACAACAATAATAATAGCTAATATTCATATAGCACTTTAAAATTTGATAAGCACTTTGCAAATTATCTCACTTGATCTTCTAACAGTAGGCACTACTATTAATTCCCCTTTTTACATGAAAAAACTGAGGCTGAGAGAGGCTAAGTGAATTGCCAAAGGTCTTATAGAAAATAAGTGTCTGAAGCAAGACTTGGGAAAAGAAACAAAACAAAATAAATGTTATTTAAAAAGTATTCTTAAAAAATTACTGAAAGGAAAAAGAAAGTTCAAAAGAAGACATTCAAAATCAGGATAGTATTGAAGTTAGTGTTAAATTTGACATATATTTTTAAAAAGCTATTGATAAAAGAGATTCATAATTTGATACAAATCAATTTTTTGTTATTTGTATTTGTAATTTGGGTTTTCCTCACTTTGAGATGAGCACTTTCTCTACCATTCCTCCTAAATGCTATAATAAATATCCTACATTTAAGAAAAAGGGGGGAAGGCGAATAATATTTTAGATACAACCTATTCTTATATATTTAGCAGGCAGTTAAAGGTGCCAACTGAAAATTCAGGGGCTGGGAGATAGAAAGAGCAAGGTAAAAAGCACAGTTCATTAGAAATAATACAACAGCTGGTGCTAAACACTTCTGTTTGCAAGGGCAGGAAATAGCTTTGTCCAGTTTAAACATGGGAGAGGGGAGCAGAATACTTTGAAAGGAAGGGAAAATGTCACTGAGTGGAAGCCTTACTGAACCAGATCCATTCAACCCTACAGCATCTCATTTTCCTTGACCAAAGCACCAGTTGCACTGTCCTTAGCAATGGTAATACACTGTTAATCATGATCTCCCTGAATGAGGTATATCTGGGCTCTGTCATCTCCCGTATGTTACAAAGATGGAGGACACGCCCCACCCATCTGCTTCTTCCAGCATTTTTCTCCCAGAATGTTCCACAAACCATTCCAGATGCTTTTATACAGAACTCCCAGGAGTCTGTTCCAAAACATTCATTTCTGGTAGATTCTAGAGGCAGGGCTGCATTTGTAAAAACTGTAGCAAATTAGAAAGGATGGTTTGTATATTTCATATTTGTCCATCATAGCATGGCCATGAAGTAGCTCAGTTGGTAGAAGAAACGTTTTAAGGTCCCGTTGAAGTATAAATTAAGTGTAAAACATAGCAATGTGCCCACAAGTAATAGCTACAGACCGATTAACTTTCATGAGCAGTGAAAATAGGGCTATGTGATAAAACCATCAAGAAGACACTTAAAAGACTTAAGAACTTTGATTAAGGCAATGAACAATCACAACTTCAGAAGACCAGTGATGAATCATACTTCCCACCAATTGGCAGAAAGATGATGGACTAGGGGTCCAATATGAGATACATATTTCCAAACATTGATAAGTGGATTTATTTTATTTTTATTATATTGATTTGTTATAAGAAGTGTTTTTGTGTGTGGGAAGTTATGGGGAAGAGTGATCATGATACCTCCTCCCCCAAGAAGAAAAAAAAAATGAATGAAACACTTTTAAAAAAAAAACCAAAAGGAGAAAAAAGTTCAAAAGAAGACATTCAAAATCAGGACAGTATTGATGTTACTATGTTAAATTTTATATATATTTTAAAGAGCTATTGATAATAAAGATTCATAATTTGATATATAAATCTATTTTCTGTTATTTGTGTAAGGAAATGTTCATATTTGCAAAGTCATAGTAAGAAAAAAAGAAAAATTTTTAAATGGTAAAAGAACACATTTAAAATCTGAGTTGTAAATGTCACCAAGGCTTCCAAATAAGGAATGTAATAATAAACCAAAGGGCCTTCTATAATATGGAAAGGGCAGTCAGTCATAAATTGGGCTTTTCAACACAACAGCTTATATGACTAGCAATGACCTTCTATTATATTTTATTGTACATTATACATATGTACATTTACATATTGTATATTCAGTTTCAAACTTAATGGAAATTAAAATCATAAGCAAAACTACAAAGTACTTCCTTCTTATGATTTATATGATTTTTTAATTTCAAAAATGTATTATTGATATTCGTTTGTCTTTATATGACCTATATTTCCCAAAATATCTCTCTTCTCTTCTATTCCTAGATAACCATCCCTTATAAGAATTTAAAGAAAAAAAAAGTAACAAGACTAATCTACGCATCAACTAAGTTCAAAATTTTAAATAATATTCCATATTCATAGTTTCCGTCTTCTACAAAGAAGAGAAGGAGGTGCATTCACACATCTCTTCTTTGTGGCAAAACTTCCTCGTAATTTCCCAGCACTGAGTTTTATTTGTTATTTTGTTTGTTTGTTTGTCCCCCTCCCACTCCCATTTATGTTGTTATAGTCATTGTGTATATTGTTTTCCTACTTCTGCTTCCTTTTATAAATAAAATTTTATTTTTTATTTTGAACTTAATGATTATCAAGAAACAATCATTCCAGTATATAAATGAATGGGGGATTGATCAAAAATCTAAATCCCTATGAATACATGGATAATGATGATGATGCCCCATGTGGAAGAGTCTGGGGAGATTGCTTATGAGAGAGTCATAATGCTTTCTAATGAATGTGCCTTGGTGAAACTTTGGAGTATGAACAGCATTCCGTCATTCATTCTGGTTTAAGCACTTGGTGAATAGCAGACTTTTGAGAACCCAAACTGGGGCACTCCTTTAAAAAGTCTTTGTCAGCTTTGGCCTCTTTCCTTCTTGGTTTGTTTTTCTCTCTTTCTTGTCATATCTTCCTGCCAGAGACAATACTGTGAAGGGAGAGGCCTCAGCCCTTTTTCCCATTAGGTCAAAATGTGATCCCTTTGATACAGGCCTCAGTTCTTTTTCTGTTTTATTGTTTGTTTTCTTGTTTTAGGTGAAGGGAATGGAGGCTGTGACCTTGTGAGTTTCAAAAAAGTCAGGAAAGTGAGTCTGGTAATACATAAATCTGAGAATCTGAGAGTCCAGGAGCCCAGGAATCTTGGGGTCTTGGAGACTGAGAGTCCCAGAGTTCAAGAGCTCATGCTGAGGTTTGCAGCTAGTCCAGAGTCAACGCCTTCTGAAGTGAGGAACAACTTTTAGGACCCAATGGTGCTGAAACAAGGATGCATCCACATTAATATATCTGGATATGAACTTGGTGGGATCAGTGCTATGTAGAACCTATCTTAATTTTGGGCCCATTCTCTCTAGTGATGAAAGTGGTATAGAGGAAAGTATTCCCTCCCAGGTAATGGTGGCCAGGGTGGAGAGAATGTTTATTTGTATTTTTATTCTTGCTATGTTTCCAAATAAAAGATAACTGATATTAAATGGATAAATAGAACTGAAGTAATGGTCACTAGTGACTAATAGTGGGAGCTGAGAGCCAATGGAATTAGAGAAAAGATACTAAAACCCTACAGAGGTTAATGTATCTGGTCTTGTTCTAGTTAGTTGATAAACAAACAAAAAAAGAACAAGAAAGAAGATTGTTGTTGTATGTACAGTTTTAGGTTTTGTTTTTGTTTTTTACTTTTTAGAAGGATTGGTGAGGCAGTGAGATGGCTCAGTGGATAGAGTGCTGGCCAGAGTCAGGAAGCCCCAGCTCAAAACTGGTTCCTGACATTTACTAGCTGTGTGACCCTGGGTAAGTCATTTCACCTTTGTTTGCCTTTAGAAAGAAATGACAAACCATCCCATTTTCTTTGCCAAGAAAATATCATGGACAGTATGGTTCATGGGACCATAGAGAATCAGACATGCCTGAACAACAAGAAGATAGGTAGGTAGGCAAGTAGAGAGATAGACAGATAATTTGACAGAATAATCAAATTAATCCATTTGCTTATGTCTCTACCTGTACTGACTTTAAAGGAAAATAAGAGACTGCATCCTGTAATTCATACCCTCACTTACCTTAAGCAGTTCTAGAGTGAAACTAGCACGATATTCTTGAAGGCATGCATGTCCAAGATCACATCAATATCTTTTCTAGGGACAGAAAATTGATGCCATAACTCATATGGAAGGGAACAGTAGCAACTAAAAAAAATGGAGTACAGTTGTGTGTGAAGGGCTTATCCTCCATTCATGGTGATGATTTAAGTACATGTGTTTATTTTTGTCTGCATAGTAAATATTGGTGATAAAGACCCACTTAAAAATCCCAAATCTTTGTTGAACATTCCCTATGCCCCCTCCAAAAAAAAAAAACCCTTGAAAAGAAGGTTCTCTCTTCCTGAATGATTTGAATATCTATCTTCCTTCATTAATACTGACCACACCCCTTGTTCATTTTTGGAGACTTTTCAATTTTTGAAAAGCAAGAGCAATCAGGGCTCAATGCAATTGTTTTTTCAAGTGTTTTTCATTAAAAGCAAATTGCTAATGACTCTTATCCTGAGAATGTGTTTTTACTTTTAGCAATGCAATTATACAACAATTCAATGGTACTTTATGGTAGAATCCAAATGAACTCGTATTACAATCTAGGGTTTCATTTGGGAACAGTGCCTTAATTTTGCGCGCAGCTAATTTTAATAATATCAACCTTGTGAAATGAGATGTGCAGGGGTTTTTTTGTTTGTTTTTTTTGCTAATGTCAGTCCTACTATTTAAAGGACCCCTTTTGTGTGATAACTTGATTGTATTTCCTCTTTACATCCTTTCTAGATAACTATGTTACACGCCTTCATTTCCTGAGAAATTGCCAGTTTCATTATTGCTATTTATCCAAACAACAGCAACAGCACTTTTCCTAATCGTAATAAGTGTGAATACCTAAGAATGTGAGCAATGAAGTTTTCTGCAAAGGGCCTTTCATAGAAATCTTAGCCAGATTAGACTGGCAATTCTGAAATTACATGAAAATTAATTTCAAGCCTGTTTATCTAGATAGACAATCAATTTTTACCGTTTTTTCTTGGAAACATGTCAAGATATGTCTCCATCCCTAAAGATATTGCCATTCTAAATTTTAAAAAATGCTCAGGATTTTTTTTTTTATTATTATTATCTTAAACTCTTGTAATAGTAGTGGAGACTGGTTTTGACCTTAACGTACATTTTCCAACTCAGCTTTGGTTTACCTGCAGGCAGAGCTACTTACTGCTCATTAAAGAGAACTCCACAACATGAGACTCCCATAATGCCGTTCTCTTATCTGGGTATAGGGATTATGTCAGGTTAGTAGCATGGATTTAGAAGAGAGATTTGGCAGTAATACAATAATACTTTCATGAACAAATCATTTGAAGGGTGTCTCAGACATTTACCTGGCCACATTATTCTGAAACAGACGGTGCTCACTAACTACTGGCTGGGATGGAAAGTAAAGTAACTAAGTAAAGACAGCTGTGGGTACAAATAGACTACTCCGCCCTCAGTAAACTGATTTGCCCCTTCTCCCGCTCTGTCAGAGTGACAGGGAGGTTCATTAGGAGCCAAATAGCACAGCCAATTGACATTTGGGGTAGCAACCAGGTTGCTGAGAGTATTTTTACCTGAATCAACTTCTTGTTATTATTTTGCCATTCTGTTCTAATTAAATGTCTTAGCTTTGAGTTCATATATCATCTTGCTCGATCCAGAACAGAGATACACGAACAGGGAGAGGGTGTTCAGAGCTCTACATTTGAATAGATGAGAGATGCAAAGTTGAACCTAGAGACATCCAATGGGGCACATTCAGGGAGTCCTAGGCTAAATTTGGGTAACAAACATGGATTAAGTGGGCTAGCCACAACCGAAGGTACCAGATCTGGCACACATTGGCCCACTGATTTCTGCCTACATAAATTACTCTCACGACTTGCAAAATAGGTTACAATGTTAGAAAACATTTTATTTTTCTTAACTTATTTAGCTTTGCCCTGTTTCATGGCCACAGAAGTAAACCAAGCTCTTTGCCATATATGTCCTTCATTGGTACCCATTTCTCTCAAGGAGTACTCTGAAGAGAAGTTGTGGATTTGGGAAGCCCGTCATCATCACCAGGAAAAGCAATGCAAAATATATATGTCCTAGTGAGAACAGAGCTTGTTTCTATATGTATGCATGTATACATGTATGCATGTATATATATATATATATACATATATGTATATATACTATCTATATACATACATACAAATACATATATATTTTAAACATACATATATATATATACATACAAAAGGCAATACATAATAAACATACATTTTTAAAAAGCTGTGAAGTAATATATACCCTCATTTGGGTCCCTCTGAGTGCTCTACCAAAAAAGAGGACTATAATTACAAATTATTATGAAACCACTGCCTAAGGTAAACATAAAATCCTTAATGTCTGTTTCCAGACTCATTTCCTAAATGATGTAGGACACATGTGTCATAGAAGACAAAGTGAGTCAAGGGAGAAGAGAATGAACAGTCATTGGATATTGTCATGTCCTTTAGTCATTAATATTTCTGGCCTGAGAAATATATTAACAGAAAAAGAAAATGAACACTATTCAGACAGAATACTAAACTACAGATTGCCAATACAGTGTGGCTGTTTTAATTCTTAGTCTGAATGGCCTAGGGCAGATCATTAATGGTGAACTTGGCTAAATGTTCTTAGTTCTTCATAGAAAGTGTGCATCATGGTTAAACACTTGGTCAATATGAGACTTCAGCAGGATGTTTAAGGTTAACCACTAAGTCCACTTCCTTCTCCAAGTCTTTCCCTGACTAAACATGCACGGCAAATGCATTCCCGGTGACAATCACATGTCTTACACAAAGTGCAAGGGTTGGTAGCAAGGTCAGCCCTTATCAAAATTATGAATTTGGTAAAGGTTGTTTTTTTGGTTCCTGGAGTTCCAATATATACTTTTTTTCCCCCCTTGTTGATAACACCACTCCCCTCTTCTATCTTCTGGCATTGAATGTCCTCAAGCTTCAGGAAGGATTTGAAACTCCTTTGTATGAAAGTATAAATGGTTAACAACAATTTAAAACTTTGAATTTCAGTAAGCAATAAAACCTTAAATAAAAAGATCGGAATACTTGGTCTTTGTTGTTCACTCATGTCCAATTCTTCATGACTCTGTGGACCATAGCACACCAATACTATACATGGGTTTTCTTGGCAAGGATTCTGGAGTAGATTGTCATTTCCTTCTCCAGTGGATTAGGCTGAACAGAGATTAAGTGACTTGCCCAGGGTCACACAACTAGTAAGAGTCTAAGGTCAGATTTTAAATCAGGTTTTCTTGACTCCAGGTCTAGTACTCTATCCACTGAGGCATTCAGCTGCCTCACACTTCATCCTACATATATATATTTAGAAATAGCAAATTTCCTTCTGAAACAGTAGTCCACTAAAAGTACATACACATAATATTCTTCTTGTGTTAATATATGGTTGTGAACCATGGGAACCTTAAGAATTGAATACAGTTATTGAGGTATCTCTCAATAGAGAGAAATCTGATAGCATGAGTAAGTTGAAAAAGGTAACAAATAACAAAGAGGTACTGTGGTACAATGGAAAGAAGGATGAATTTTAAGCCACAGGACCTGAGTTAAAACTCTAGCTCTGCCAATTACTTCTTATGTGACCTTGGACAAAAAATGTCATCTCTCTGGGCCACAGCGTCAAAATCTAAAAAATGAGCAGCTCGATGACCTCTGTGATCCATTTCCAGACTAGATTTCTAATGTATCATAATTACAAAGAACTGGTATAAAATATGTTATCAAAGAAATATATGATAGGAAAAAAAAGCAAATGAGCTGGTCATTTGGCAAAAGAGAGGGATAACCAACGAATGGCTTGTGTACCCCACTGATAGCCTCTCAGTGCCAAGAAAAAGTAAGGAAGTCTTTGGAGCACAGTGGGTGGACCCTCTGTGACAAATTTACAAGAGAACATACACAAGAGTCTCACAGGCATAAAAAGACTGCAGTCTTCATCATTAAAAGGAACATCCATATCTCTGAGCTCAACTGATCCCTCTATCGACAAGCATTTATTAATGTTCCAGGCACCATGCTAAATAAAAAGGGTACATAGAGAAATCTAACAGTTCTTACCCTCCAGGAGCTAACAGAGAAGGCAACACATTGGGGTGGGGAACCTGTGGCCTCAAGGTCACATATGGCCCTCTAGGTCCTCCAGTATGGCCCTTTGAATCCAAACTTCACAGAACAAATCCTCTTAGTAAAAGGATTTGTTATGTAAAACTTGGACTCCGGCAAAAGGCTGTACTCAAGGACCTAGAAGGTCACCTGTGGCCTTGAGGCTGCCGGTTCCTCACCCCTGCAATAGATGTATAAATAAGTATAGATAGATCACAAGAATTAAGTGCCAGGTAATTTGGGGAAGACAGGCACTAGGAGCTGGGGGATCAGGAATGGCTTCATGGAGATTGTGATGTTTGAGCTGTCTTTTTTTTTTTTAGGCAATTGGGGTTAAGTGACTTGCCCAGGGTCACACAGCTAGTAAGTGTCAAGTATTGGTCTGAGGCCAGATTTGAACTCAGGTCCTCCTGACTTCAGGGCCAACACTCTATCCACTGTGCCACCTAGCTGCCCCTGTTTGAGCTGTCTTGAAAGAAATAAGGGATTCTAAAGATAGAAGTGATGAGGTTATTACAGGCATGGCAGATAGCCAATGACTAAGCATAGAGCTAGGAGATGGAATATCATGACTGAAGAAGAGTAAGACGAATGGGCTGGACCATTAGTATAGGAAGAGATGTCATGTATCAATGCTGTGAAGGTAATAATGATAGCTAATGTTCATATAGTTCTTATTCTTTGCCAGGCACTGTGCTAAGCACTTCACAATCATTATTTCATTTGATACTTCCAACAACCCTGGGAGGTAGGTGCTATTATTATATTAATTTCACAAATGAGGAAAATGAGGCAAACAAAGGCTAAGTGACTTGCCCAGGGTTGCCCAGGCCAGATATGAACTCCAGGTCCAGTGCTCTATCCACTGTACTATCGAGTTAGTATGTTTGGTCCAGGATGTTTTAAATGTTTTAAAGTGTTTTAAATGCCAGATAGAAGTGGGTTGGTTTGTTTGTTTTTGTTTGTTTTATCTTAGAAGCAATAGGGAGCTACTGACATTCATTGTATCAGTGAATGACATGATCAGAATTGCTCTTTAGAAAAACCATTTTAGCAGCTCTCTGGAGGATGGATTGGAGAGGGGAGAAAGTTGAAGCAGTAAGACCAATTCAGACAAGGGAAATACAAGGTGAAGGGGAGAGCCCACAAAATTAGCTTTGGGAATAGGATAGTATGAGAATAGTCTACTGAACTATTTGACTATTTTAGTGTTTTTATGGGTTCCCACGAATCCTTTATATTTTATCTACTTTCTATGGGGGTGAAATAAAGGCTGTCCTACATACCTGATACCCTTGTTGTAAATCAAATGCCTATGGAGGAGCTGGGGACCCAGCTACCCACATGTGGACGAACCCAGACATAAGTTACACCTAAGCTTTATTTTTTGGGAGATTTTCCCAGAACAAAACTCTAAGATATGGGCACAGCAAGTCAAAGAGAGGAGCTAATTCTTTTGGAATCAGTGCCAACCCCAATTAAACTGAGTCCATGTGATTCCAAGGGGCAAAGAGGGCTAGGGCATGGGTTATGGCTATATTTTGTGTTTACTTCTATCTGTGTACGTGTTATTTCTTCCCAATAGAATATAATCTCTTCAAAAACTGTTTTTAGTTACATGTCTGGCACATAGTAGGCGCTTAATAAATGTTTGGTTAAAGAATAGTATAGCATCTAAAACCATTTTTTAAAAAATGCCATTTCCCTAAATAACTGAGGAAACTAGTTTCCGTGTGCTATTGTTGGTGCCATTAAGATGTAAGATTCTGTATCAAATGATGTAATAGAAATTCTTGATATCTGTTCTCCACTATTGCTATTAGCAAGAACAAGTTCCACTAATTTGAGATGATAGGAATCATTTATGACAAATAAGAATGGCATATCCTTTATATTTGTTCTCATTTTCAAGCAGTGGATGGTTTTTATTTTTGAAGGAATATGAGGAAATTCTGCTGTTTTGACAACACAATGGAGAGTAGAGTAATTGACTCTAATGTTAGCTAGATCAAGATCAGGTTTTTTTTCAGTTTGTTAGCATGCACCATATCAACCTTTATGATTAGATTTTTAGTACAAATAGGATCTAGAGAAAAATGTAACAATTTTGCATCAATAAATATGGCTTTATAACTTAAATTTCATTTCAATTATGTAGCACCTTCCAAAAGATTATCTAGCATATTAATCATTCAACTAGAAGACATTTATTATCATGTTATTTTGAATAAAATAAGAGCTTGTTTAAAAGAAGGAAATTTTAAAAACAGTTTAATAACTTTTTATTGTCAACTGCAGTTAGCACTTAAAAATAAGGCAACCAGTACAAGCTACTATTAGAATTATGTTTTGTTAGCTGAGAAATGATCATCTCACAGTTGACTCTAGAGTTTTAGGTTATAATTTTTAAAAACCTGTTATATAAATAAAATATATTAATGAAATAAATGGAAAAGATTTTTAAAAGATACTTCAGGTAATGCTTCTGTAAGACAATTCTTTCTTGATCTTCCAAACTTCCCCCAACTCCTTAAAGCAAGGGATTTGGGAGTCATCTGCATAGATAGAAAAAGAAAAGGAAAGGGACCAGAACAGAGTCCTAGGGTGGGTACTCTGAAAGTACAGATGAAGGGAATATTTGTCTAATATTGCTTCAGAAGAGTTTGTCAGACAGAAAAGAAGAGGACCACAATAAAGTAGGGAAGGAAAAATATGCAGTGTCAACAGCTACAGAGGCAAAAAAGAATTTGACAAGTGTTCAAAGAAAGCACTAGGCCTTTATCTGGTATATTTCAGGAGAGGCCATGTAGTTTAACTGAAGGGACTCAATATTGGGAGCACTTAGAGACAAGGGGCTGGGACAGGAAAGGCAAGTTACTAGGACAGCACTTAGCCCTCAAATTGAAGAGATAACTATCACCTCTAAAAACAAGGAAGGCAGAGAAGGGAAAAAATCAGGAATGTCACCAAAGTCTCAGCCATGTTGATGTTGAAAACATGGAGGAGGGAGGTCACAATGACTGTGAAACCAGAGGCTACCTCCTGTTCTTGGTACATCATTACACCAGGCTTGGCTGCCATTCATCCTAGATTATATGGGTAGGACCGCAGAGTTCATCATCAATAATCCATGAATCATAGATGCTTGGGAATAGTAAAGGAGACTGGGAGTTTTAATATGGGTGGGTGGCAGCTTGAAATCCAATTGTCTTCCCAGGTCTGATATCACAGGCAAAGAGATGCCAGTTAGTTAGAGTGCATGGGAAATAGAAGTGACTAGCATGGAAGGCTCCAAGAATAGAATATTGTAGAAAAGGAAGGGAAATCAAACTTACTGATAAATTTGTGAGTAAACAAGAGATAGAGAGCAGAGTGAGGTGTAAAATGAATAATTTTGATTACATTAAGTTAAAAAGATTTTGTAAGAATAAAACAAGCGCAGCTAAGATCAGAAGGAAAGCAGAAAATTGGGGTGAGGCATTTTATATGTAGTGTCTCAAACAAAGGTCTCATATCTCAGATATATAAAGAACTTTGTAAATCTGTAAGAAAATTGTTCCCCAATTGATAAATATAATCAAAGGAAATGAACAGGTAGCTTTTAGGTAAAGAAATCAAAGTAATTTATAGTCATATGAAAAAATGCTGTAAATCATTATTGATTACAGCAATACAAATTAAAACAACATTGAGATATCATTTTACATCTACCAGACTGGCTAAAACTATTGAAGGGGAAAGCAACAATTGTTGGAGGGGATGTGGAGAAATTGGGACACTAATTCATGGTTGGTGAATTGTGAACTGATCCAATCATTTTGGAGAGCAATCTGGAAGTATGTCCAAGGTGTTATTAAATTGCTTATATAACCTTTGACCCAGCAATACTACTACTAGGCCTATTTCCAAAGATGATTAAGGACAAAGGAAAAAAGTCTATGTGTTCTAAAATATTTATAGCAGCTCTCTTTGTGGTAGCAAAGAACTGGAAATTGTGGGGATGCTTTTCAATTGGGGAATGGCTGAACAAGTTGTGGTATATGATTGTGGCATACATTGCTATAACAAATGATGAGCTTAAGATCTTAGAAAAATTTGAAGAGACACAGGAAATAATGAAGAGTAAAATGAGCAGAACCAAGGTAATATTGTAGACAATAACAGCAATATTGTTTTAAGAACAACTTTGAGTAATTAAGTCATTTTTGACTATCATAAATACCCAAATTAACTACAAAGGACATATGAAGGAAGAGGCTATCTACATCCAGAGAAAGAGCTGATAAATAGATGTATAGCATGATTGTACACATATGTGTATATATGTATGTCTGTATGTATGTATGTGTGTGTATATACACACATACACATACACGTATTTGTGTCTCACAGTAACCATCTCTAAGGTAAGGGGGGGGAGGAGGAAGAAAAAAAGAAATTTACGTGCTATTATATATTTAAGAAGAATAGCAAGTCATATATATAACAGATTTGCAGTTTCATATACAATCGTCTTTTTATACTATTTTATGGAAATGCTTGTTTTATCCTATAAATTAAAATAAAATAAATATTTTTTTAAAAAAAGGAACAGGAGGGCTGCCTATGGCAGAGACAACCTGGTACAAGACACCCCCCCCCAAACAGAGATCATATTTTCCTCTAATCTTTCCTTTCAATGAGTTCAATACCAGCCTCACAGTTTCTCTCTCCTCCTCAACTCCAACCCCTCCATTAGGAAACTTCAACATACATGCTGATATTCCATCATACCCTAACTTCCCAATTCCTCAACTGACTCATTTTCTATGACCTACTCTTCCACCCCACCTTAGCTATACCAAGAGATAATCATACATTTGATCTGCAACTGGCTCGCAGAATTTCTCTCCAACCCCATAATGCCTTCATGCATGGAGGCTTTCATCTATCTATCTATCTATCTATCTATGAATGACCCCTCAAACATTTTAGCTTCCCAGTTCAGCATACTTTTTACTAAATCACGTGAAGGTGAGTGGTGACTGGAAGGATGGTAGTGCCCTCAACAGAAAAATAAATGGTTTGGAAGAGAAAAGAGGAGAAATACGTGCTCTGTTTTTGACATTGGGGTTGAGATGTTTCTGGAATATCCAGTCCAAAGTGAATGCAGCACCCATGATCCATAACCTTTGATGCCCTGTGAATCCTTAGCTTTTTATCATCCTCTCCCCTTCCACCATCACCCACCTTCTGCATTCATACTTCTGAACTTCTGAATCCCATTGGGAAAAGTAACACAATCATGCCAACTGGGTCAAACATGCTCATCTGACCCTCCCTTCTACTGAAGCTATTTCTTTGCCCTTTTGCTAACAAATTCTGAAAAAGAAAAATCTACCCTTATTCTTCTACTTCCTTACAACCCACTCATTTTTCCTGCTCTTATAACCTGGCTTATTGTCTTTTTTAAGGTTTCCATTCATCTTAATAGCTAAGTCTAGTAGCGTTTTCTCAGTCCTCATCCTCAACCTCTCTGCCCCCTTTTTTTTTTTTACTTTAAAGAGAGGCTTCAACTGGCTTTATTTTAACATGCTGAGGAGGTCCCATCTGCCCAGGCCAGAACATACGGAACTAAGCCTGGCAATTCCAAAGGAAAAATCAAGTGGTCATGATTAATTAACTCATCAGAAAACTGCTTGTGTGGGCAGAATTCGGAATGCAGGGAAGAGCTTGTGGTCCAGAGGGGTGCAGGCAAGTTCTGAGGTCATGTGACACCAGCAGGAAGGACCCAATTACTCTTTCTTCTTGTAGCTGTCCAGGTGGGATATGATCCAGCCAGCGGGCAGGAGGAGGCAAATGAAGGAGGCTGTCATGCCAGTGGTCTCATTCAGAAGGCTAGCTCCTCCCAAGCCGGCTGCGCGTGCCACTTCTTAAATATCATTCTTCACTACCTTCCCTTGGACACTCTCTCCTCCCTTGACTTCCATGATACGTTTCTCTCCTGGATCACCTATTTATCAGACTAGTCCTCATTTTTCTTTGATGGATCATAATAGTCTCCTGCATAGATCTCCCAGATGGCTCTTTCCTGGGTCCTTTGCTCTTCTCTTATTATACTCTCTCCCTTGATAGTCGCAGCATATGACTCCCAAATCTATATTTAGTCATAATCACTCTCCCAAACTCCAGGCCTCTATTACCCCTTACCCACTGGATATCTCCTTTATAATGTCCTGTAGACAGCTCAGATAGAGCTCATTATCTTTCCTCCCTAAACCTAACTTCTCCATTTCTGTTAAGGGATACACCGTAATTCTCCCAGTTACATGTTTTCATAACTTTGAAGTCATGCTTTAATCAATCAACTAACAGCATTAATTATCTCTTATGCTCCAGATACTATGCTAGGCACTAGGGTTACAAAGACAACTCTTTCCTCTTGCTTATCCCTTATATAAAATAATTTACCAATGCTTGTTGATTACTTATTTTACTCTCCACAGAAGCCATTCCAAACCTTTATTCCTGGAGCCATCCAGATCATTTCCTCTTCTTAGCCCCTTTCAGCTGAAGATCTTGAGCCATTAAACTCCAATACATTTAATTATTATCTCTATGCAGACAACTCATAGATTTATACATTCAGTCTCAACTTTTCATCTGAGCTCCAGGCCCATATCATCAAATGTTTATTAAATGTTTCAAACAAGATATCCTAGCGACTTCTCAAATTTAGTACGCATATACAAAATTTGACTCATTATCTTTCCTCAAAATACTATCATTCAAACTTTTCTATTTTGATTGGAAGTAGTAGTATTCTTCTAGACTCTCAGGTTCATAACCTTGGTGTTATACTCAGCTCCTTACTCTCTCTCATTTCACTCTCTCTCTCATATCCAATCAACTGTCAAATTTGCAATTTCTCCCTCCACTACATCTGCCACATCCTGATCTTCCCTCCTTCTTCCCAGTGTCCATCAATGAGGCAACCCTTCTCCTTGCCAAAGCCAACTTCTTTACATGTGACCTTGATCCTGTCATTGGTTTTCTCCAGCTGATTTCAAACTTGAGCATCCCTCTGCTCTCTCGAATCTTCAACCTGTTCCTACTTGCTGTATCCTTCCTTATCTTCAAACATATCCATACCTTTCTCATCCTTAAAAACTCTCATTATATCCTACTATCCCCTCAGTATATCGTTCTATATATTTCCTCACTTAGTCAGCAAATGGCCCAGAAAGAATTGTCTATGCTTCTCTTCTCATTTACTTCTTAACCTTTTGTAGTTTTCAATATCATCACTCAACTGAAATTTGATTCTCCTGTACCTTTGAAACTGAAACTGTCCAATTTCCAAGTCTGATGATCTTTTCTTAGTCTACATTCTTCTTCAATCAATCAATAGACATTTATTAAACACTTACTATGTGCCAGGCATTGTGCTAAGCACTGGGGATACAAAAAGAGGCAAGCAAGGAGCTTACAATCTAAGACAATATGCTAATATGAAAACAAATATATACAAAGCAAGCTACATAAATAGAAAATAAAGATAGAAGGCACTAGAATTAAGAGGGGACAAACAAAGTTTCCTATGAAAGCTGGAATTCCATTTGGGACTTAAAGGAAGCCAGGGAAGTCAGCAGAAAAATGGAGGACAAAAAGCATTTCAGGTATGGGTGACAGCCAGAGAAAATGTCCAGAGCTGGAAGATAGAGCGTTGTTGTTCATGTAATAGCCAGGAGAACAAAGTTACTGGATTGACATTGGAGAGCAAACTGTAAGAAGACTAAAATGGTAGGAGGGGGCTAGATTATGAAGGGCTTTGAATGCTAAACAGAGTATTTTGTATTTGATCTTGAAGTCCAAAGGGAGCCACTGGAATTTATTGACTGTGGTGGGGGTTGTAACATGATCAAACCTACATTTTAGGAAAATGCACTTTAGGAAAAATAGGACTGCATGGAGGTTGGACTGGAGTGAGGAAGAGATTTGGGTCAAGACCTGAGGCAAGCAGACCCACCAGTAAACTATTACAATAGTCCAGGCACAAGGTAATTAAGGTCTGCACTAAAAGGATGGCAGTGTCAAAGGAGAGAAGGGGAGGGTATTTGAGAGAATTTGCAAAGGTGAAATTGATAAGCCTTAGCAAGAGCTTAGATATGTGGGGTAAGAGACATTAAGGAGTCTGAGGCTGACTCCTAGGTTGTGAGCCTAAGAGATTAGAAGGATGGTGTTGCCCTCTACAGTAACAGATAAGGTAGGGGCAAAGCATTTAGGGTGAAAGATAATGAGTTCGATTTTGGACATATTAAATTTAAGATATCTACTGGACAACCAGTTTGAGATGTCTGAAAAGCAGTTGGGGATGCAAGATTGGAGGTCAGTAGAGAATCTGGGGCATGATAGGTAGATTTGAGAATCATGAGCATAGAGTTGATTAAATCTATGAGATTAGATGAGATCACCAAGCAAAGTAGTATGAGGAAAAAGAAAAAAGGACCCAGGACAAAACCTTGAAGGGCACCTATGATTGAAGGACATGATCTGGAAGCAGATTCAGCAAAGAAGACAAGAGAAAGCATAGTCAGGTAGGTAGAGTGAGAACCAGAGGAGAGTGGTGTCCCAAAAACAAAGAGAAAAGAAGATATTTTCTTGACCTATTTGATGCATTTGACACTATATAGCACTATATTATTCAATGTTTGTTGATTATTTTAAAACAAAAACAAAACAAAACAAGCTTTGACTCAGTAGAATAAAATATAGCTTTAAACACTCTCCTCCAAGAAAGAGTGTCTCATGAATATTTTAGAATCATAAAATATTTCTTGTTAAATACAACCGTTGTGAATTCAGTTCAAGGGCCCTCTTATTAACATCAAGAGGGACATAAATTAGGGAGATATATGTTTGCCAAATGTGTGTGCTTGAGGATGTCTGGCATGCTATCTGAACAGAAGAGGGATTCATGTATGGTTAGGTGCTCCAGATGCTTCTACTAGAAGATGATATTGTGATAATTTTCAATCAAGTTCCATAAATATTACAGGACCTCAATAATATCTATAATTATTTTTAAAATATCAGTCTAATAATCCATACAAGAATAACTAAGTGGATTTTTAAAAAATGCCTGTAATCTGTAGTCAGTGGTTGTTCAGTCATT
Organism: Phascolarctos cinereus; assembly: GCF_003287225.1. Lineage (NCBI taxonomy): Eukaryota > Metazoa > Chordata > Mammalia > Diprotodontia > Phascolarctidae > Phascolarctos > Phascolarctos cinereus. The sequence continues at coordinate 344,427,295 of NW_027555625.1, forward strand.
TCAGTTGTGTCCAACTCTTTGTGACCCCATTTAGGGTTTTCTTACCAAAGATATTGGTATGGTTTCCCAGTTCCTTCTCCAGCTCATTTTACAGATGAGGAAACTGAAGCAAACAGGATTAAGTGACTTGCTAGGGTCACACAGCTAGCAAGTGTCTGAGGTCAGATATGAACTCAGCAAGATGAGTCTTCCTGACTCCAGCCCCAGCAATCCATCCACTGCTCCACTTAGCTGCCTGTTATCTAGACTATGGCATGTAATTCAATGGACAATCCATTGAGTTGATTCATCAGTACATACATCTGGGATAGGAACTGCAACCAACCAATGAGTTGAATAAGAGGGAGAGAATGGTTTAGACAAGATTTGGCAAACTGCAAGGTACTTTTGAGTTGCCCCCTGGCAAAAAAAAAAAAGTTCTTCCAAGTGATGCTATGTGGTGGCGAATCTTTGATACTACAATGTCTATAGAATCAAAGATGTTTGGGCTACCCAAAGGACAACTGACATAGGTAGTCTGGAGCATATTTCCAATGATGACATAGATTCAAGTAGTGTTTTAAAATGGAGAAGATATATGATGGGAGGAGGCAGTTACGTACTAAGAGTGAGGTGTAATAGATAGTTCACTCACATATGGCATTCATGATGGCAAAATTAAAAAAAAAAAGATCCAAATAAAAGAAGGCTTCTACCACTCATGAGAAAAAAAAAATCTCCATGTATGCCAGAATGTTTATAGCAGCACATTTTGTAAAGTAAAGAATTAGAAACAGGTAGATACCCGTTGATTGAGAAATTGCCAAATAAAATGTAGTACATGAAAGTAATAGAATATTATTGTGCTGTAAGAAATTACAAATATGATGAATACAAAGAAACATGGAAGGATTTATATAAACTGATCCAGAGTTAAGTGAGCAGAGCCAAGGAAACACTATATACAATGATTGCAACAATGTAAATAGAAAGGACAGCCATAAACAATCAAAACTGAATGTCTCAAAATTATAAAGAACAGACATGGCTCCAAAGAAGAGATCTGAGAAAACACTTCTATCCTACTCTTCCAAAGAGGTATGGATCCATGTGTGTGGTATGTGACACATATTTTCAATTTTTTAAAATTTATTGATCAGTTTTGCTGATTCTTCCTCGTCTCTTTTTTTAAAGATATTATTTGTTATATGGAATGGTACTCTTGGAGGATGAGAAGAAGTGATTCTTGGGAGAAATTCTGGTGATTAAAATAAAACATAAGACATCAAAAAATTATTTTAGAAGTAAAAAAGAAGACCTCCACTACATTGAATACATCACAGGAAATACCATGAACAGGAATCACACAAGTTGAGAAGGCATAGATTGGTTGTGATCTGCACTGATGGAAGGAAATACCCATATTGTTGAGTTTACAGATCCATAATCCCTTACTTGATTATAAAATTGGAGAGGAGAGGGTCTGGAACTTCTTTATCTTTATCCCTCCAACAATGACCAACACAATAATTTGCACATTGTAGATTGCTTTTTGTTCTGTCTTTCTAACCCCAGTGTTTTGCATGGTGCCTTGTATGTCTCAGATACCTAAATGTAGACACTTGAACTGAATTGGGTTAAAAAGCCTACCATGGACTCTGATAGGTGAGCTGAGCAGACACCAGAACCTGAGATGTGAGGAAAACCTAACTTTCCTAAAATGTTCTGGGGACATTGTGTCCATACAGGCTTGTTGGAAAACACTAGTCTAGAAAGACTTCCTTAATGTAAAAGGCAACAATGAAGTTATTTTACTTGAGAACTCATTTACTGATTATTCACATAATATTTAAAATCAAAGGTAAAAGATAGAGTGGGTTTTCCTTGGAACTTCATATTTTGGTTATTTTGACTTCTTAGAATAATAATTTTATTTTATTCTCAGAGAAATAACCTTCATTACTCAAACAGAACTGTCAAGCTTTTTTTTTTATCTTTAGAAATGGATCAGAATTGTCTTTTGTCACTCACGGTTTGTAAAATGTCTCATCTCATCCAATGACTTGGTTATCATGTTAGATGCCAACTTCCCCTGGATGTTTAGACTTTGATAAGAAGTTTCCTCATAAATCCTTTTGGTATTTTAAAACCAATGAGTAATTTAGAAGCTTCGCACATTTTCTCTGGAGAGACTATTTTGCATATTTGCATTTACATTTTTAAATAAAATCCTAGAAGCTAAACCTTAAAAGTTTCTGTGGCTCATTTTAGATAAGCATCTGCATTTCAAATGCTTTGCTGAACTTGGTATTCTTAGTTTTCTACAACTTAGTGGGTGGGGAAGGTAGTGAAAATTTTCACATACTTTAGTTTTTAAATTATTTACTTTCAGTAACTGGTATAGTGTCTAGAGAATTGAGCTTAGAGTAAGAAAGACCTGAGTTCCAACCCTGTGACCTATGAAGTTACTTAATCTCTCAGTGTCCCAGACCACTCTCTAAGACTCTGAATTTCAGAGCAGATATTGATCTGCATTGGTAGAAGGCATTTCCACATAAAAGTTCTCTATACCACTGAAACCACAATTCCAATTTAAAAAGAAAAAAAAAACAGGCCAAAACCCTAAACTGAATAATGAGAACCAGTCTACACACTGGTTACTAGTGATGGCCGTGCTAAATAACCTTTCTTATCCTCCTTCCCCAACAATTTTCTATTTCTTTGTTGGACAATGTTAGATTAACAACTCACTGTATCTGTTGAGTAGCCAACTAGTCAGTTTCAACATATTCAATTAAAGAATTTTTTAAGAATTCTGATTACATGTGAGGTACTATGCTGAATACTGTCAAAGTGATCTTCCTAAAGCTCAGGTCTGACCATGCCACCCACCACTTCACTACTCAATAAGCCCCTGTGGCTCCCTTATTACACCTAAGATCAAATACAAAATTCTGCTTGGCATTCAAAGCCCTTTACAAAATATAGTCTCCTCCTACCTTTCCAGTTTTCTTATACCTTACTCTCTTCCATGTATTCTGTGACCCAGTGACACTCTCCTTAACATTCCTTGAATAAAACATTCTATTTGCCAATTCCAAGCATTTTTACTGGATGTTCCCCATGCCTGGAACGTTCTCCCTTCTCATCTCCTGGCTTCCAAGTCTCAGCTAAAAACCCACTTTCTGAAAGAAGTCTTTCTCAGTTCTAAATTCTAGTGCCTTCCATCTGTGGGTTATCTCTAAACTGTCTATGTCTTGTTATCTTGTTCATAGATAGTCCTTTGCACTATTAGATTGTGAGCTCCTTGAGGGCAGAGACTGTCTTTTACCTTCTATTGTGAAGTTCCATGTTGATTAAGGGAGGGCTGTTTGCCTACATGTGGCAAGGGGCTGTCTTTGTGTGCTTTGAATGGAGGCAGAATAAACATCTCCAATCCCTTATCCCCCAATTCTTCTCAAAGGGAGACTTTTATTCCTGCCAGGAGGAGAAGCAGGAGAACAGGGGGAGAAGCTACTACTCTGTTCTCCTTAGAGAAAGAGGGTAAGGGGCTGAAACTATGTTTACATGCTTAAATACGATTAGACTAGGAGATATGAGTTTCAGGTTCAAGCTAACTTCTGATGACTGTTTTAGTACAGGGGTGGGAGTGGGGATACAGAAGGAAGACTCCAAATATATGCCTTCCATCTTCTTTCCCACACTTTCCTTCAGAGCTTCCAAAACACGGAGCTATCTCTGGCAATGCATGCATCAACCTCATCATCTGTGTGTACGTCCCTGGAAAGTATACTGCCAAGGTAAGTGAATTTATCCATAGTATTCAACATTTCTCCATTTGCTATAACTGATGGTTCCATGTATAGATGGTGTGGTGCTGGCTGGTGAAGAACCTGTGTTCCCTTGGTGTTAATTATTAGAACAAAATTAGAATAAACAGCAGAAAATTGATCCATACTTTTTTGCATCTCAGCTTCAGAGGCTGCTTTGAGTGCACAATCATTTGTGAATAAAAGTGTGTGAGAGAGACGAGGTATTAGGTTGTCTGCCAAACTGAAGGTCTACAGAACGGTTGTACTGACCTCATTGTTGTATGCCTGTGAAACCTAAACAGTATAACAGAGACATACCAGAAAACAGAATCACTTCCATTTGAATTATTTTAGGAAGATTCTGAAGATCATCTGGCAAGATAAGGTACCAGACACAGGTCCTTTCTGAAGCTGACCTTCCAAGCATGCAAACTCTACTGCAGAGAGTGCAGCTCTGATGTCCTGGCCACATTGTTCAAATGCCAAACATACATTTGCCTAAAAGACTATTCCATGGAAACTCACACAAGGCAAGTGCTTCCATGGAAGTCAGAAGAAGCAATAGAAGGACACTCTCAAGGACTCTCTGAAGAACTTTGGAAATCAATTGTATGACGTGGTAGATACTGGCACAGGACCACAAAGCATGGCATGCCCACATCAAAAAAGATGCCATGCTCTCTGAGCAAAGCAGAATTGCTGTAGCTCAAAAGAAATGTGAAATGTGCACATTTAGAGACAACTCCATTCCATCTGTTCACATGGACTATTTGTGCCCAATCTGTGGTAGAGTGTTCTAAGCTCATATTAGTCTGATCAGCCACAATTGGACACTTTGTATCTTGACCCCAATATAGTGATGTCATTTTTGGTCCTCTTTGAGAATGAAGGCCAATAACCAATCCCTTCCCGTCAAACACTAGTCCCACAATGAACATACATAGAAATTAGCCAAGAAACCCATTTATACAATTCAGTAGTAAAACAAATCAGAGAAAGTATACATGTGAGAATATATATCAGACAATACAAAGTGAATAAGCTCTCCCATTGGGATTGAGGTAACTCAACTCAACCAAGCGAGTTGTGCTTTCATCCAAGGGGAAGTTCCTTGACATACTTATTTAGTGTAGTAAGCTGGGGATAAGGACATGATGGCAACTACCAGTTCCTCTCCTATCTTCCCAGAGTCTTTTCCTTCAGCAATCTTAAATAGGGTTGGCCTCCTCTACCATCTCTCTTAGAAGTTGGAAGCCAGAAGCATCCTAAGTGACTCCATATTTGAAAAGATCAAAAGAATCCTGAAGAAGACCAGAGATCTCCTATTTTTTCTAACTCTGTCCTGTTCCTCACTTCTCTGCAATGAGGAAAGAGTCACATACAAATCGATTTTGGGATAGGAGTTACACTTTGTTTATATCCTCAGTGCTTAGTATAGTGTATGGTAGATAGCAGGTGCTTAATAAATATTTAATGACTGACTGAAGATACAAAGACCAAAATGAAATAGGCCCTGTCTTCAGGAAGCTTGCATTTTTCTGGGGGATACAACATGTGTACAACTGAGATAATACAATGCAGTACAAAGTAATTTGGAGAGGAATAGAGTCCTAGTAACTGGTACATACAAAAAGGCCAATTTGTTCTTTCATGCTTGTTTTGTAATTTCTGATTCCATTGAGAAATTATATTGGTATTAGTATTTTTTGTCCACAATGAAGATAAAAATAATTATAAAAATAACTTGATTCTCACAACATTCTGTAATTCAGATTATATACATATGTGTGTGTATTTATACGTACACATGCATATATGTGATATATATGATCACATTCTCAATTCAGGAAAGCTGCCATATTAAGTTTCTTCTATAGCTTCTATGTCAGTTATTCAATAATTCTTGGTTTGGAATGAATGAATGAATGAATGAATGAGCATTATGGTGGGGAAAACACTGTGCTAAGTGCTGAGGGTATAAATAGAAAAGCAAGACAGTGTCCCTTTTCAAGAATGGAAGAATATTCCTAGAAGAGGTTTCAGATGCAAGTCAAATGGAAAGGCCTTAGTGTATAGTCATAGCAAGTAGTTATCTTATTTTGTTATGGCATAAAACCACAGATAAAACCATATCCATTTCTGATGTTGATCCATTTGATGGTGCCAAAAACTATGGTGGTGAAGATTTTCAGCTCTTCGGCAGTTACCGAAGCTGAATCTCTACAGTGGTTGCTTCCCTATAATAACCACCCCTAAGTTCTCAAAACAAAACTAATTTTAATTCACTTTGAATAACATTTTTAAAAAAACCAAGTATGTCTCATATCTGCCCAATAAAGTTCCCCTCTGCTGTCTCATTAACATGGAGGTGATTTGGGTGCCTGAAGGTTAGGCCAATGGGGCACCAACTCTGGTTGGTACATTCAAACTGGAAGGGCTTTGAATGTGGTCCTATCAATGGGCTGCATTGTAAAACCTTTAAATGTTAGCCAGAGGATTTTATATTTGATTCTAAAGGTAATAGGGAGCCACTAGAGTTGAGTGTGTGTGTGTGTGTGTGTGTGTGTGTGTGTGTGTTGTGTGTGTGTGATATAGTCTGACCTAATTACCTTGGCAGATATGTAGAAGGTAGATTGGAGTATGGAGAGACTTGAGGCAGAGACATCAATAAAAAGGTTACTGCAATAGTCTGGTCAGGAGGTTATGAGGGCTTGTATTATGGTGGTATTTGTGTAAGTGGAGAGAAGGAGATAGATATATATGTATATATGTACACACACACATAGATATCTCGACAACAGATGTAATACATAGAAGTCAGTGGGAACAGGAGAGTGGAGGTTCTTACCAAAACTTGGATGACTAGGTGAAAAGTGTTTCTCTTGACAGTAATAGGGAAGTCTAGAAGAGGAGACAGTATGGGGAGGAAAGACAATGAGTTCTCTTTTGGATAGGTTGACTTTAAGACACCTATGGGATATCCAGAATAGAGAACATAAATTTGTAATAAACCCAGTTAGCAATGATATCACTTCCCTTAGTGTCATGTAGCAGCACATGAATAGGAATAGACACGGCAAACGGTGGGTATAATTTAGGGCTGAAATCCGGAAAATAAGGAGCAATGATTTTTCTCTCATCGTTTTTCCTCTTTATTGCCAGAGCCACACTTAGTAATTTTGTTGTGGTTGTTCAGTCATGTCCAACTCTTTAAGATTCTTTCTGGGGATTTTCTTGGCAAAGATACTGAGGTGATTTACCATTTCTTTCTTCAGCTCATTTTACAGATTTGGAAACTGAGGCAAACAGGGTTAAGTGATTTGCCCAAGGTGACAAAGCTAATAAGTGTCTGAGGTCAGCTTTGAACTCAGGTTTTCCTGACACCAAGCCTAGCATTCTATCCACTAAGCTACCTAGCTGCCCCACCATTTGGAATAGATTTATGCTATTGTCACTTAGCTATTGTAACAGACAAGGCTTTTTGCCTCTTCTCTTTCCTTCCTCCAATCCATACCATATATCTCTGCAAGAACACTGGTTTGTAACAGTATGGTTGGTTATAATACTCCTCTACTAAAAAAATCTTCAGTTTCTGCCCATTTTGCTACAAATTAAAGTTTATGTTTCTTAAATGGGCGTTCAGGGCCCTCTGCAATATGGTATCACCCAATTGTAGAGTGGTGACTTTTTATGGGTAGTGATATAGGACAAAAAGTTTCTAATTTGCTCTGCCCTCTTTGCCCTCTCCCCACCCTCCAACTTTGCTAACTGAAACCTCTGGAGTAGTGATATGCATAATCCATGATTATTATTGGCATCATAGGAGTGAAGACTGGAAAGGAATTTTCTCATTCTCAGTTAAATATAGAACAAAAGAAACACAGTGGTAGCTCACATACAATCAAAGAAGTTCAGAAATAGACTTAAAACGTTCAAGGGCTTTTCTAGCAAGCTGGTTGGTTTCTATCCCAAAAGAACAGATGATAACTATAAACTTAGAGTCAAAAAGATTCTTTCCCTGTGGGGGAAAATGATGTTTTTTTATCTGAATACCAGCAGAGAGCAATGGAGAACAACAATGGCTCCATGTAGCCTCCAAGAAAGACCAGTAGATATTAGCGTGATGCTATCACTAGAGGACATCTATAGCTCTGCAGTGTCAGAACTCTGAGCTCCCTAGGCTATGTATGGTGTATAGACATAGGTAACACACGTGGCCAGAGAAGACACATGGCCTAGGCAACCCATACCGGTCTGATACCCTAAAGCTGTCAGTGTTTTCTGCTTATTTTTTCACATTGCTTATTTTGATTGTGGGGTCTCTAGATAGCCAGACTATCTGGAGACAGACAATAGGGAGACATTCAAGGTATCACGACAAGGGCAGAGCTATATTTGAAGGCAATCAGTTTGGCTGCTGTGCAAAGGATTGACTGGGAAGTTAAGAGAGGAGGAAAGGTAACATGTTAGGCGGCTATTGCAAGAGTCCAAGGGAGAGGTTATGGGGATCTAAATTAAGGAGAGGCTGTGAGGGAGGGAAAATGGGATGTATATGAGAGCTATTGTGGTGGTAGGATCAACAATGATTGGCAACTGATTGGATATGTGTGTTGAGGCTGAGAGAAGAGTCAAAAATGACTTCAAGGTTGTGGACTTCAATGAAAGGCAGCAGAATGCTTTTGGACTCTCAGCAACAGGATGAGATCATACCTATGTCCATCCTAAGCCAATCACTGGATTTGGTCTTTAAATGTGTTTTATACTGCCTAAAGCTAAAGCAACTCCATAAATACTAAGTAGTCTGATGATAAGATTCAGAATGTAGGTAGAGTACCTATTCAGAACTGCTCTGGCAGCTTTTCCCAGCACAAGGTCATTTGCAAGTGGGTACTAAGCATTTTGGACAGGAGCAAAATGTGGTCCAGTAATAAAAATTGCTTCTGAGATTTATGAATGAAATATGTTGACTTCAATAGTAATTCTTAAGATAAAATGCAAGAAAGAGAAGTTACCATATGACCTCACTCATCCTCTCCCCAACACCCCCATCCCTGTCCACAATCAGAAAAAAAAAATCTCATTACTAGAACCTAAGACTGAGTAACATTCTCAGTATAATGTGAAATAATGTTAAAAGGGAAAACACATATATAGCTTTTAGGAAAACACCAGCATTCTCACAATCAGAATCCTATCTTGAAAAAAAAAGTTAGTATAAGATCTTTAACTATTCCCACTGCATCTTACAACTTAACCTTTTCAAATCATCTTTTCTGAGGACTGAAATTTCCTGGCACAAAATTGATTATACTTTGTTAAGTGACTCAATTGGATTTTTTTCTTAAAAAAAGGTGGTCTAAACTTACATAGAAAAAGTGGTGTCAATTTGATGTCAGGGGTTTTCCATGATCGAAAGGGAATTTATAGAAGACACGATTTAAGAGGAGAGCCTGCAGACTTAGTTAAACATTGAAGAATCAAAGATGTTCTTCCACGGGCTTTACCTTTCCATCTTGCTTTTGTCAGTGAGTGGAACCCCTGCTCAAGTCCAGAACCAAATGAGGTTACATAGAAACTCAAGTACAAGTGGGAACTTCTGCTCAAGTCCGGAACCAACTGAGGTTACACAAAATCTCATTGAGCGTTTGGAGGTATGTTCAGGAGGGCTGGTGTTTTTCATGGTGAACGATTTGAAGCTAAAAATAAGACTGAATTCAACGTGATTTTTTTTTCTAATTTAGAAAGAGACTGCTGCAACATGCAATTGCAGTGCCAATGTAAGTGAATGGGTCAGAATTTTTAAGCCCTGTTGATATTTTTCTGTTGTCAAGTATCACTTAACAGAATCTTATCTTTAAATATCTCTTTTGCAGGTGACTGACTGTTTATGTCTTCCTGTATCTTCTGTAAGTATGACTTCCTATGTCTTCTGTGAGAAAAGCACTATATAGACTATACTTACTTATTTTCAAATATTCATTTTTGAATTGCATTCATCTAAAAATTTAATGTTAGTAAATAATTGTAATGATAATGATAATGATAGCTACAATTACATGTGTTTTGATGTCTGCAAAGCAATTTATAAAGATTATCACTTTGCTGTTTTTTGTCAAAATTCAGAACTCATGAGATGAGCATAGAGAAAAAGTTTGGTACCAAAATACCTGGTTTCAAATTCCACTTCCTTCTCCACCTAGGAAACAATGGGGAAATTATTTAGCCACTTTGGTTCTCAGTTGCTTCTTTTGTAAGGTCCAGAGTGGTTGGACTAGATGGTCTTCTAAGGTCTCTGTCAACTATAAACCATATGATTCTGGATACAGCATAAGAATGAAGCCTTCATTTGTAGCCAGCCTCATAAAATTTAAGAGATTAAAATACTGATTGTGGTATTTTAAAGTAAACAGCATCTTTCAAGATTAATGTCAGTATTTACTATTCAAATAAAACTTCAAAGTATGAATGAAAAAACCAAGAATCCAGTGCATAGGCAGTACTTTTTTCTTCTTTACCACATTACTCACTTCCTCATAGTGTAATGGAAATAGTCAATATTCTACCTCTTGTCTGGCATCAACTGCCATGTGAGTCTGGATTTCTGCAATTTTAAATCTATTTCATGGCTATAATGTTTCCTTTGTTGACAATATAGAATTGGAAATGTTGCCATTGCCACTGGAAATTGGGGAGAAAGTGAAGATTTTAATTTTGGCAATTTTAATCCTACTCTCAATTTCTGAATGGTGTACAATGTTTCCAATTGCCTATATTTGTCTTTCCCTCTCATCTTGCTATTTGTCCCTTCATTTTTTTCTTTCATCTTGTCCTGTCTCTACCAAAAACTCATAGTGTAGCATAGGAAGGTGAGTGGCATGGTTAGAGCTGAAATCAGAAAGCATTCATTTTTTTTTCTGCACTTCAAGTACCAGGGGAATTGTCAGAGAATTTAAGGTGTCTACCCTGGTTAGCCTTCATACTTCCACAATGATCCTAAGATTCCTTCCCAAATAATTCCAAGAATGCTACTTTAAAAGTAAAGGGGACTAATGCACTTAGAATCAGAGATTTAGAGCTGAAAGGAATACTAAAAGTCATCTAGTCCTGTTCTCTCATTGTATAGATGAAATACCTAAGATCTTAAGAGGTTAAGTGACTTACCCAAAGTCACAAATGGAGTCAGGAACTAGAGCAGTACTTGAATTAATTCATGTCCTCCAGTGTCCCTTCCCATTGCATTGTGTTACCTCTTATTTATTTAAAAGAAAACATAACACATATTTGGGGCAGTTAGGTGATACAGTGGATAGAGCACAGGGATTAAAATCAGGAAAACTCATATTTTTGAGTTCAAATCTGGCCACACAGCAAGTCACTTAACCCTGTTTGGCTCAGTTTCCTTATCTGTAAAATAAGCTAGAGAAGGAAATGACAAACCACTCCAGTGTCTTTGCCAAGACTGAACAACAACATAATGTATGTTTATAACTTCTGTCCTTGAATTTAATATTTCTTGATTTTTAAAAATAGTCAAACACTTAAGTTATGGCACAGAGATTTCTTTCTTTTTTAATATATTTCAAATATAAAGAGGCTTTTTTTTTTAGTGAATCAACTTTAGTGAGGTAGAAAGAATATTAGGCTGAGTTTCAGAAGGCCTAGGTTTGAGTCCATACGACTTTTGTGGCAAGAAGAACTCTAAAGCTTAGTTGTCTCATCCATAAAAGGAAGGAATTATGTTAGATGATCTCTAAGGTTTTGTCCAGCTCTAAATCCTATGCTCCCAACAGTTGGAAAGTATAAGGATCTGATAAAAAGTAAGCTCAGACCCTGGTTGTCACCAACAACCCTTCTTCTCCCTGAAGTACAATACTGAGAATTTTTTTCTAATGAGGTATTCCTGGGAAAATGACGATGGATTTAAATATTGACAATACCTGAATTGCCAAATTCTTAATGCAAAAATGGACATGCTCTATATCGAGATAAAATGTAGTAATTTGTTATATTAAAATTCTGACTGAAGTCCTGCTAAAATTTTGTCCTTTTGGTTACACAAGACCGTATAATATATTACAATATACTGTAATATAATGTGATATCATATCATATTGTATGATGTGATGTGATGTGACGTGACATGACGTGACATGAAATGACATGACATAACATAACATATACCATAATATGATATGATATAACAAACTGTAATGTAATGTTTCAGCAGAACAGCTGTAGCACATCGTGCTTTCAGTATGGGCTGACAAAGATGTCTGACACATTGAAACCAAGTTATAGTCGAACCATCTTTAGAGTGCAGAGTTATGTCGGGCAGCTAAGGCGCCTCAAATGCAAAGTAAGTTTCTTTCTTTCTTTTTTTTCTTCCTATTATGAACTGTTGTTTGTGATTTTATCTGACTTTGAATGCCAGATAAATTTTTCTGGCCACAAGTAATAAAGTTGGTTTTGGTGGCTTATTGTTGTCTAAAGAGGTTTAAGAATTCCAATATCTGAAAAAAGCTCATTTTTATATTATTTTAAGATTTGCAAAGCACTTTCTAAATAGCAATCTTGTGAGTTAGGTAGTTTTGGTAATACAACACCCACTGAATAAAGAAGAAAATAGAGGCTCTGAAAATGACTTGCCTAGGATCCCATAGCTAATAAGTGTTTGAGCAGAATTGGATGCTAGGACAAAATAGTGTGCTTAGAGCCAAGTCTTATTACATAATACTACCAGTGTGCCTCCAAAAAACATCAGAAGGCCAGGCCTTTAATCCTTGAAGTGTGGTCTTTCTTTTTATCCTTTAGCTTAGCCCAGTATCCGTCATATAATAAACACTTAATAAGTGCTTGTTGACTGGCTAGAAGTAGTATCTGTATTAAACAATCAATTAAATATTATCACAGCCAATGTAGCCAATGACCTCCTAGCTGCTATAGGAAAATGGACCAATCCAGTGCCACTATAATTGTCAGTTAAAGTTCTGAGAGTCTGGACCCTAAAACAAACAAACAAATCATAATACTAAATTATTCCCTAGGTGTACAGTAATCAGTATTATCAACACTAATGCTAATCAGTATTACCAATAATCAATACTTGGTCCAGGGACAGAAGTTATAAAGAAAGAGGAGTAAACCAGCAGGCTTCTCAACTGCAGGAAAATCACAAGCAAGTGAAATTTTAATATAAAGCAAAGAAAGTTAGGCTTCTAATTTTACTTCTAAAACTTACAGTCACTCACATGGACTCCCCGTTCTGTGAGTTTTACAAACATCCCCTACTTGGAAGGGTCACAAATGCTGGTGATACTGACAGAGCAAGGAAACTATTCTATTACAGTGATTCAGAGAAAGTTACAAGTAATATCCCAGGTCTAAAGCCTGCAAATCTTGGATATAAATGTCAGCTTCCTCTAACTTTTAAAGAGAATTACCAAGAGTATTCTGAAGGTCTGCCTCAGGAGAAATGTCTATTCTAGTTATCCTATTTTAGTTATATTATAAACAAATGGCTTTCAGAAGCACCTTTCTTCTGAAGCACATTTCACACCAATCAGCGCTTTAAATCTTATAAGTTGCATTACGTTCATGATCCAGTCAGATCTTTCTGACATAGTTATGTGAGCTAGGTAATACAGGCGTATTCATCTCTCCTTTTCAGATGAGAAACTGAGGCTCAGAATCACAGAATCATAGATTCAGAGCTGAAAGAGACCTTGGAGGTCATCTGGTCCAACCTCTTCATCTTATAGATGAGAAAACTAAGGTCCAGGAACAATTCTATGACTTGCATATGGCCCTATGGTTAAAAAGTGTCAAAGGCTAGTTATACACCCAATTCTTCCTGACTCAACTGAGTACTGTACCTTACTGTGCCACACTATATCTACATAAGTAATTTTCTGATCTTTTAAATTGTATAAGACTATAAGCATATTAGCTGTCACTGTTTGACCTGAGTGACTGAGGGGAAGGAAGAGAAGAAGACGCAGCATCCTTGATCTAACTTCTAGGTTAGTAAGTAGTGCAGCCGTGGCAGTGATCTTTCTAGAAGAGTGTAATGGGAAAGTGAGCACACACGGATCAGAACACACACAGTTTATTGCCTAAAGCTTTCTGTGTATGTGCCAAGAAGACACTGGAGGGTTAGTCAGGGTACCTCCTGGTCAGTTGACTTGGGACAGTGGAAAGTGTGCTGAATTTGGAGTCAGAGGATCTCAGTTCAAATTCTAATTCAGCTACTTGCTACCTTTGTGATGTGGGCAAGTCACTTAATTTCTCTGGGCCCCAGTTTCCTCATCTGTAAAATGATGGAGCTGGATCAGATGCCAGAAAATACTAGAACCAACTCTTACTGGCTGGAGATCTTACTGGTGGAGAACAGATTGTAAAATTATCAGTGTAAGCACTTACACCTCTGAAATCAGCAAAGGCTCCCAAATTAGGGCTTTATTTATTGGTTTGTTGATTGTCTAGAATAAGAAAAGAGACGTTGAAAATGTTAAATATGCCAATTAAACTTAAAAATATGTCCTATGATTTTTTTCCCCCCAGGAAGCCTATTCTTAAATATTTGCCAGAGCATCCCCACCAGATAATTGCTAAGGTTCCTTCCAGTTCCAACATTAACCCTTTCTAGTGTCAGATAACATTGACATGTTCTCTCAGAGTTTTGCTTTGTTATAAAAATGTGACTGAGGCATGAGGGGCTAAAATGAGGTCTTTAATGAAACTAAATGGGCATTCTAAAAGTCACCTAATGCTTCTTTTGATAAAACAAGGAATTGAGATATTAAATGATTAGTTCTAGGACATCAGCCCTGACAAAATTATTGAAGTGTGTGATTTGTGTTTTGTGCCATTCCATCTCTTTTCAATGACCATTCTCTCCGACTTAGTCCCAAGTCTGGAGGCCATTCCAGGAGGACTACCAATTCATTCCAGTTGAAACGTTAATGTAAGGTGTTCACCTCCTATCAGGGGAATTTGTATTTTGTTAAAGGACTCTGAAAGAGGAAAACCATACAGGGAATGGATCTCCAATGGTATGATTCATGGTGGATTTCGAATCAAGAAGACTTGGGTTCAGATTCTACCTCTGACACTTTTTAGGCTAAGTGACCAAGGACAGCTTGGTCTCTTGAGATTAGTTTTCCCATCTGTAAAGTGGGGCTAATAATACCTGTGGTACTTGCCTTACGTGATTGTTTTCAGGCTTAATAAAATATTTTACATAAAGAACACTCAAAAATTTAAGCTTCTACAGAAGTATCAAATTATTATCGTTGGTATTCTTGTTGTTGTTGTTGTAATTACTAGATCAAATTTCACCCGGTTCCTAAGCTAGTATGATTCTTACTGAGCAGTATAAACTGGGCATGATAGATGCAGAAACTCTAAATTTGCTCTATTTTCTTTCTGCAGCCTTTTTCATGTTACCAGCCATGCAATGAGACCTTCACTGCTAACACAATGGAGTTTCTGAAGGCTCTCCAGGAAAACTTCCAGAAAGTACCTATTTCTAACAACTAATGAACAAGCAATTACTATTTAACATATTTATTATCTAAATAAATCATCCTACTATAATTATTGCACTGAAATAATTAACGTTAAAGTCCAAATGAGAATCTTGAGTTTAAAGAAGCTTTGATAATTTGTTTGAAAGCTGCTCTTTCCATTTTGTAATAAAAAATACAAACAAAAAAAAATTTGAGTGAGTTAATCTAAGTGAGTATCTTCTATCACACTCTTTCTTTAAAAAAAAACCCTATGATTTATTTATTTTAACATTTTTTTCTTTTTAAAATTTGAGTTCCAAAGTCTCTCCACTCTCCCATCTGCTGAGAAGGCAAGCAAAATGATATCAATTATACACATGAAATAATGAAAAAACATTTCCATATTAGTCATTGACAAAGAAAAAGCAAGAAAAAAAGCAAGAAAATTATACTTCAATTACACTCAAAGTTCTTTCTCTCTGGATATGGATAGCATTGTCACTCCCTTTCAAAGCAAAGAACAGAAATAAGCCCCACAGCATATTTTAATGGGTCTGATAGGAATTTCAGGATAACGAACATTCTTATTCCAAACAAATGGCTAGAAAACATAATCTAAGAGTGGGATTGAAGAGTACCTGGTTATGAAATTGGGTAAAAGAAGAAGCTTACTGCTTGCGGAGGGGTTTAGACCATGTATGTGTGAGGTGAGGGAAAGGAGTGCTACACTACAGCCAAGCAGGTAGGGGATCTGTGTCCTGGAACATATCTTTTTTGCCACAGTTCTTTTGTTAATCTGCCTAATGCTCTCACTACCTAGGACAGTCAGCCAACAAGCATTTATTAAGTGTTTACCATATTATAGGATGGTCAGCTAGATGACACAGTGGATAGAGTGCCATGCTGGGAGTCAGGAATACCACAGTTCAAATCCTGCCTCAGACACTTACTAGTTGTATGATCTCAGGTAAGGCGCTTGATTTGTTTGCCTCGGTTTCCTCATCTTTAAAATGAGCTGGAGAAGAAAATGGCAAACTACTCCAGTATTTTTGCCAAGAAAATCCCAAATGGGATCACAAGGAGTTGGACACAACTGAATGACAAATATTTCAGGCACCATAATACATGCAAGAGAAAGGAAAGGAAACAGTCCCTGCCTGCAAGCAGATGACATTCTAACGTAAATAACTAAATAGGTGCAGGATGTGTGCAAATGATGAAGGTAATCTGAAATGGAAAGACAGTAGCAGCTGCTGGGACTGGGAAAGGCCTCTTACTGAAGGTAAGATTTGAGTTGAATTTTGCCACATAGCTGCCTCCTAACATGCTACAGAAATGTGTTCTTACTACTGTTACGATTACATTATTTTTCAATCTGGGAGAAAGTGCTGGTGACAGGAGTCAAAGCGAAGAGGACTGTAGGATCAGACCTGGAAAGAGCCCCAGAGATTATCTAGTTCAACTCCATCATTCTATGGTTGAGGAAACTGAGCCCCAAGGAGATTGTCATGTAGGTAGGTGTCAGAGGTATTATTTGAAAACATATTAATGCATCTAGTTTCCAATATCCAGAGGCACAAGGATTTTGGAGTGCTCTAGATAGAAGTAATCATAGGTCACAGAAAGCTAGATATGCAAATTGGCATTTGGGAGTACTCCCAATCTTGGACCCTGCTGTGTGATTCCTTAATATGAAATTTTCTTGCCTTGGTTCCTGTTTTCCCCACCAAATGAATATTGGGTGACACCCTTCCACCTGGTCCCTGATTTCTTCTCTAATAACTTAATAGGCTTTAAAATCTAAAAAGATCTCACAGATGATCTAAAGCATTTTATCCCTAATTTTACAGATAGCCAAGGCCCAAGTGACTTAGACAACTTGTCCAAGGTTGTCCAGGAATAAGATTTGGATGCAGGATCTCTAACTCCAAACCTTGTGCTTCCCCCTCTCCCTCATTCCTCTACACCATGCTCCCTTCCTGTGTTAGGATTTTCTTGGTGTAATTTCTTGGCTTGTACTCTCAGGATCTATCTTGTTGGCTCTGCACTCCATCCCTATCCCATAAGAACCTTCCTTGATTAGCCATTGTTTTCTCTGAAAGCTGATCCTGGCTTAGCCTTGATCTGTCTCTGCCTCCACAGGTGCACAAGAGAGGTCCCTTCTGCTTCCAGTTCTGGAATTAACAAAGAATTTTAGAATATAGAGATCTTGGAGACACAGCTCCTTTACCTGCCTGACTTCAGCCTGCTCTCTCAATCATAGGAAAAATACCCTCTGGGAAGGAACCTAATGGAGCACTTAGCACAGCGTCTGTCTCATAGTAGACAGTTATGTTTACTGACTGACTAACATTTCTTAGAATGTCCAATTCCTCCTCATTTTACACAAGTATTAAATATCTGAGGTAGTTCTGGAATCGGTTCTTTCTAACTTTAAGTCTCATGTCCTATCTACTTCACCATGCTGCCTCAGGATCCCTTGGCAGAATTTACCCAATAGGAGATTTGTGTAATTAATCTTCTGAGTTAAAGAGAGAATTTATAAGCTGCCATTTTTTCTCAGGGACTTAAACATCTATGCTGACAGGCTCTCTGGCAGCCTGACCACACAATTCTTCAGTTTCTTCAGCTTCAGTGATATTCTCTGACTTGATGTTCTACAATTTTAATGCTTTACTAGCATTAAACCTAGAATCCCTAGGCTCTCCTCCCCAACCCCCACCAATTTTTCACTGTTCCTAACTTCCAAATCCTCATCTTTGGATTATTTCCACAGCCTGACTTCTTATCCTTCTCTAAGGCTATTACTGAGTGTTGATGGAGAAAAATCATTGAAATCTATTAGGCTTTGTCCATTACAAATTTATCATAACCTCAGTGGGGCATTCCTTGCTGCTCAGAAATCCTACCCTACTTCTTTAACAATTCCTTATTTCATCCTCAAATCTTTTCTTCTGTCCTATTGCCACCAACCCCTCCTCATCCTCCTATATCTTAATTGGAAGCATCCTATTTCCATGAGATGGAGGGTATCCATTATGAACACACTTAGCTTTACCCTCCATTCCTCAGATCTTTTCAGCATTATCACCTTCTCTGCTCTTCCCCTCCCATCATAAAAGAAATGTCCCTACTACTCACTTAAGCTAATCTTTCTACCTGCACCTTTGATCCCAGTGCTGCCTGGCCATCCTCTGTCTCTAGCATCTTCAATCTCTCCCTGAAATTTCTCCTCCCTGCCTGTCTATAAATGTGCTAAAGTCTTCCCAGTATGGAAACATTCTTTCTTTGATCCCTCTCCCCCATCTATTTATGATATTGTCTATCTCCTATTCCCTACTAAATGCTTTTTAAGGGCTGTAATATTCCTAATGCTTCTCTTCAACTTTTCTAGAGAAATTCTTTTTCCCTAAGGTCACCAGTGACCCAATATTTGACAAATATAATGACCTTTTGCTCAGTCCTCATCCTCCTCACTTGTCCACAGCATTTGACATTGCTGCACAATTGTATCTATAGCTGATGCTGATTACTTGTGGATTCTGTGTCTGCCACTTTGCCCACATGCTAAACTTATTTGTAAGCCTGAAACCAATACTCGTAGTGCTTTTGTGGTCAGTCATAGACATGAATAGATTAGCAAAAAATCCGAGTCATTCAGTATGCATATTCCCAGCTCTCATAGTCGATTTTTAAAAGCCTATTTAGTGCCATTTTCATATTTTTGTACTTTTTGTTGATAATTTCACTCTTTAAAATGATCCCCAATTGTAGGGCTAAACTGTCATACAATAATATATATATATATATATATATATTATATATATATTATATATAATATATATATATATATATGTACACACACATATGCATATACACATGCATATATGTATATGTGCATACACACATATATGTATATATGTGTGTGTGTATATATGTGTGTGTGTATGTATGTATGTATGTATGTATGTATGTATGTATGTATGTATATTACCTGGAAGAAGGCTGTGATGTGCCTTATGTAGAAAAGTGTGTTAGATAGCTTCATTCTGGCACAAGTTATAGAGCCACTGGCCATGAGTTCAATGCTAATGAATAAACAATATTGTACATTCAGGAAAAAGGAAGAGGAAATTCACTGATCTACAGGTGAGGCCTCTCTAGGAAGTGCTAAAGTAAATATGACCAGGGACTCAAAGGATCCTAATCCTGTATTTCCCCTAGGAGGTTCAATATTCACTAATTCAGTGGCTTTGCTTTTGAGATGACTTTATAGAACAAAATTACCATAATTGATGAGATGTGACCATACCATATGCTGTCTCCTTCCTAATCTTCAGAGATAATACACTCTTTCTAGTCACTCTACTTCTGTAAATACTCCTTCCCTGTCTCCTTCACTCTCCAAGGATCTGTCCTTTGCTAATCAGTTAGTCAACAAGCATTTATTAAGTATTTACTATGTGCCAGGAGCTGTGCTAAGTTCTACAAGACAATAGGTAAATAACTAGACACATACAAAATATATAGTGTGAATGGAAGATAATCTCAAAGGAAAGGCACTAGTAGTAGTGGGAAGGGTAGAGAAATGGAACCAGAGGTCTTTTTTTCAAAAGGTCTATTCCTTTCTCTACACTCTCTCCATTGGCACAATCGTTTATTTCTATTCTCATGGCTTTGACTATGACTTCTATGCAGCTCACTCCCAAATCTTTTTATCTATTTATCTTTTCTCAGCTCCAGACCCTCATCTGTGACTTCCATAAAGACATTTCTAAATGGATGTACCACTGGCAACTTCAGACTCAACATATTCTAAGCCTAAAGATGTTACCACATGAAGTGTCAACCTGCTCCTCATTTTTACTTCTGGTGCCAATATGTACTCTAACTCACATGCTCATTACCTCAGGGTTATCCATCAATCAACAGGATGAATATGGTTCTCCAATAAAAAGATGCAAAAAGATACTTTTCTTTGCAGAAAAGGGACTATAGGTATGAAACATTGTATATTACATTAGACTGAGTTGATGTGTGAGTTGATTTTGCTGAAATGCTATTTTTTTCTGTTTTATTCGTTATTACAAGGGGACAACTTGTTGGGGAGGATAGAGTGGTGGGTTTGAAATTAAGGTGGTATAAAATAAGAGATATCAATAATTACTTTTAAATTTAAAATTAACTAGATC
Organism: Phascolarctos cinereus; assembly: GCF_003287225.1. Lineage (NCBI taxonomy): Eukaryota > Metazoa > Chordata > Mammalia > Diprotodontia > Phascolarctidae > Phascolarctos > Phascolarctos cinereus. The sequence goes on from NW_027555625.1 coordinate 344,447,785, forward strand.
TATAATCGATCAGATTTGAAAAGCAAGGAAGGGGAAAGAGGAAATTTCTATAAACTCACATCTGTCCTCTCCTTTCTATTCTCACTGCTGCCACCCTAATATAGGTTCTCATCATCATCTGCCCGGACTCATTGCCTTAGTCTTAGAACAGGTTTTCTCCTTTCTTTCTCTCCTCCTTTCAATTTTTCCTTCACAAACCAATACTACAATAATCTTTCTTATGCACAGATCTGGTCATATCACTCTCTTGTAACAAAATCTTCAGTGGCTCCCTATCAAGTGTGGAATAAAGTTCACATTCTTTTGCCTGGAATTTTATAACTTGTCATCTGGTCTTATCTCAGGTTATTGCTGTCTATATATTTTACACTCCTGCCAAACTGAACTCTCCAACAGCATTAACTTCCTCAGTATTTTTCTGTCTCCATATCTTTATCCAGGAACTATCCCTAAGAAGTCATTGCCCTCCTCTCTTCACCTAACAAATTCAAACCATTCTTTAGAGCCCAACTTAAAGTATGCTTTCACTAAGAAAGTTTCCAATTTCCCTCATTTGGCAATTTACTTTGCCCTCAGACCTCAGAAAGTACTTAGTTTAGACTTCTGTGTAACTAAGAGGTCTTTGATCACTGGGATTAAATGTTTCAGGCTGGCTGGCTCAGATCACCTCTATCACTTTCCAGTATGAGTAAATAGTAGCTTAGAGTTGTGTCATATTAAATAATGTGCCCACACAAAAATCCCATCATAAATCTTCCTATGACAAAGAAAATGATCAGAATAAAAGATGAACTAAAATACCACATGATGACAGGAAATAATACACTTGTGGTTAACAAATGTTTCCCAAATAAAACTGATGTATTGATGGAAGTAGAGATAGGCATCTAAAACATATTTTCCATTGCAATACATGACTCATCATTGAAGATACCTTTTTTCTGCCCTATGCTCTTTTAGTCAATTATTATTATTTTCAGAAACATTATTAATGTGGGAAAAATAAGATTAATTTAGGGGTCTAAAATGTCATTGGTCTGGGAGCAATAATTATGTTATGAGATAGATCATCTGGTTTATTTATTTAGCCTTAAGGTTTAACAAGAAGTTATTTTCAGAGAGTGCCAGTCCTGAAGACATAGGAAGGAGGGAGCATGGGCAGGAAAGGGGGCAAACAAGGTCAGAGCAAACTTCTACTAAACAAGGCAGCAAATAACCAGCAAACCAGACCAACAGTTATGTATCCCCACAGGCCCATCCCTGCCCCCAGTAAATACCCAGAAGCCACTGCATAGGCCTCCAGGGAAGGCAGTGTAATGGAAGGAACACTGTCCATGTAGTCAAAAGATATGGGTTCTAGTCCCTGCTCAACCACTAAAACTTACTATATAAATTAGGGTAAATTGCTTCATCTCTCTGAAAGACAATGTGGTATAGTAAATAAAATGCTAGATTTAAAGTTAGGAAGACTTGGGTTCAAAACCTGACTTCAACATTTATTAGCTTTGTGATTGCAGGGAAATCTCAGACCCTCAATCTTCCCATTTGGAAAATGAAGATAATAATACTTATAGAGCCCACCTTACAAGGCTGTTGCATGGCTCAAATGAGTCAAATATTTACACACAGATGTATGCAAAGTACTATGCAACCCAAAGTACTATAATTCTCATTTATTATTCTTTATGAGTCTTAGCTTCCTGCCTGTAAAATGAAAGTGTTGGATTTGATGACCTTTAAGGGTCTTTTCTAGTTCTAGTTCCATTCTAGGGGTGGATTATCCAATTTTTGAATTATCTGTAAAAATAATCTCTGAGGCTTTTGTGTACTGGTGACAAGTACACAGGAAGGAAAGAAAGAAGGAAAGAAAGAAAGAAAGAAAGAAAGAAAGAAAGAAAGAAAGAAAGAAAGAAAGAAAGAAAGAAAGAAAGAAAGAAGAAGGAAAGAAAGAAGAAAGAAAGAAAGAAAGAAAGAAAGAAAGAAAGAAAGAAAGAAAGAAAGGAAAGAAAAAAAGAAAAAGAAAGAAAGAAAACCTAGGCTTTGCTAAGAGAAGAATAGTGTCTTAAACAAGGTGAGTTAAAGTTCCACTATACTCTGCCCTGCTCAGACCATATTTGAATCATTGATCTCAGTCCTGGGTGCCACATTTAAGGTAGGATTTTGGCAAATGTATATTAAGGCTCTGGAGATTATGCCATACGTGAATAAATTAAAGGATTAAAGATGTTTCATCTGGAGAACAGGAAACTTAGACAGGATATGATAACTCTCTTCAAATATTTATTTTTTATTAATTTATTTATTTTTAGTTTTCAACATTCACTTCCACAAGATTTTGAGTTCCAAATTTTCTCCCCATCTCATCCCTCCCCCACCCCAAGATGGCATATATTCTGAATACCCTTTCCTCTAATTTGCCCTCCCTTCTAATTCCACCCCCCTTTTCTTATCCCCTTCCCCTTCTATTTTCTTGTAGGGCAGGATAGATTTCTATACCCCATTGCCTGTATATCTTATTTCCCAGTTGCATGTGAAAATGATTTTTAATATTAGTTTTTAAAATTTTAGGTTCTTAATTTTCTCCCTTCCTCCCTCCCCACCCACCCTGATTGAGAAGGCAAGCAACTTGATACAGGCTGTATATGTGTAGTCATGCAAAACACTTCCATAGTAATCATGTTGTGAAAAACTAACTGTATTTCCCTTTATCCTATTCCACCTCCTGTTAATTCTATTCTCTCTTTTGACCCTGTCCTTCCTCAGAAGTGTTTGCTTCTGATTACCTCCTCTGCCAATCTGCCCTCCCTTTTATCATTCCTTGCTCTCTTATCCCCTTCCTCCTTATTTTCCTGTAGAGTAAGATAGATTTTCATACTCAATTGAGTATGTATGTTATCCCCTCCTTAAGCCAAATCCAATGAGAATAAGATTCACTCATTCCCTCTCACTTTCTCCTGCTTCCCCTCCACTGTAAAAGCCTTTTCTTGTCTGTTTTATGTGAGATAATTTATCCCATTCTACCTCTCCCTTTGTCCTTCTCCCCAGTATAATCCTCATCCATCCCTTAATTTTATTTTCCAGATATCACCCCTTCATCTTCAACTCACCTTGTGACCTCTCTATATCTATATCTATATCATCTATATCTATATCATCTACATCTATATCTATATCATCTATATCTATATCTATATCTATATCTACATCTACATCTATATCTATATCTATATCTATATCTATATCTATATCTGTATCTATATCTATATCTAATTTTTTCCCCTCCAATTACCCTAATACTGACAAAGGTCTCATGAGTTACAAATATCATCTTTCCATGCAGGAATGTAAACATTTCAACCTTAGTAAGGCCCTTATGATTTCTCTTTCCTGTTTACTTCTTTGTGTTTCTCCTGAGTCTTGTATTTGAAAGTCAAATTTTCTATTTAGCTCTGGTCTTTTCATCAAGAATGCTTGAAAGTCCTCCATTTCACTGAAATGTCCATTTTTACCCTGAAGGATTATATTCAGTTTTGTTAGGTGGGTGATTCTTGGTTGTAATCCTATCTCCTTTGACCTCCAGAATGTCATATTCCAAGTCCTCCAATCCCTCAGTGTAGAAGCTGCCAAATCTTGTGTTATTCTGATCGTGTTTCCACAATAATGGAATTGTTTCTTTCCAGTTGCTTGCAATATTTTCTCCTTGACCTGGGAACTCTGGAACTTGGCTACAATATTCCTTGGAGTTTTCCTTTGGGGATCTCTTTCAAGAGGTGATCAGTGGATTCTTTCCATTTCTATTTTACCCACTGGTTCTAGGATATCAGGGCAGTTTTCCTTGATAATTTTTTTAATTATTTTTTTTTTATTTTTTGGCTAGGCAATGGAGTTAAGTGACTTGCCCAGGGTCACACAGCTAGTAAGTGTTATGTGTCTGAGGCCAGATTTGAACTCAGGTCCTCCTGACTCCAGGGCTGGTGCTCTATCTACTGCACCACCTAGCTGCCCCAATAATTTCTTGAAAGATGATGTCTAGGCTCTTTTTCGGATCATGGCTTTCAAATAGTCCAATAATTTTTAAATTCTCTCTCCTGGATCTATTTTCCAGGTCATTTGTCTTTCCAATGAGATGCTTCATGTTATCTTCTATTTTTTCATGCTTTTGGTTTTGTTTTACAATGTCTTGATTTCTCATAAAGTCACTAGCTTCCATTTGCTCCATTCTAATTTTTAAGGAAGTATTTTCTTAAGTGAGCTTTTGGACTTCCTTTTCCATTTGTCCAATTCTGCTTTTGAAGGCATTCTTCTCCTCATTGGTTTTTTTGGACCTCTTTTGCCATTTGAGTTAGGCTATTTTTTTTAAGGTGTTATTTTCTTTATTGTTTTGGGTCTTCTTTAGCAAACTGTTGACTTATTTTTCATGATTTTCTTGCATCACTCTCATTTCTCTTCCCAGTTTTTCCTCTACTTCTCTTACTTGCTTCTCAAAATCCTTTTTGAGCTCTTCCATGGCCTGGGACCAATTCATATTTTCCTTGGAAGCTTTGGATGTAGGAGGTTTGACTCTGTTGTCTTCTTCTGGTTGTATGTTTTCATCTTCTTTGTCACCAAAGAAAGATTCTATGGTCTGACTTTTTTTTTTTTTGCGAAATTTGCTCATGATTCCAGCCAATCACTTGAGTTTTAAACTCTTTGTTAAAGTAAGGGTCTGCTTCCAATGTGGAGAATGTACTGTCCCAAGCTTCTGGGGTTTTGTGCAGCTGTTTTCAGAGATACTTCTAGGGACTTGTAAATTTTCAGTCCTTCCAAGGTGGTATGATCAAGGGCGAGGAGTTTACTCCTTTCCTGGACTGTGCTTTGGTCTATGAGTGACCACAAATACTCTTTTCTGCCTTGGAACTTGAGAAGGATTCCTTCTGCATTACCACTACAAGCTCCACCATGCCAGTGCTCCTCCTCACCCCAGGACCACCACCCAGAACTGGGACACAGATCTAAGCACAGGCAAAGCAAGAGATTCCTGCCTCAACACCAGCAAAGAGATCCCTACAATCTCCCTATCAGCCACTCAATTCCCCCTCAGTCTGTGGGCCCAAAGCTCTAGAAGCAGCCGCTGCCCCAGGGCTGTGCCAGAACTGGGGCCAGGACCTAGCTTCTCTCTCACCACAATCACATTCTAAGTTGTCTTTGGCATTTGTGGTTTGAGAAGTCTGGAAACCGCCTCAGCTGCTCATGATTCAATTCCCTGAGGGGTTCACTGAGGCCTGGTCTTTGCCTACTCTCCCATGTTGAACTGTGCTTCTCTCCTAGCCAGTGTGATAGACCTTTCCCATCAACCACCCAGGCTGTCTTGGGCTGGAAATTTGTTTCACTCTGTCTTTTTGTGGGTTCTGCTGCTCTAGAATTTGTTTAGAGCCAGTTTTTACAGGTATTTGGAGGGGTTTGGGGGAGAGCTCAAGCAAGTCATAGCTTTTACTCTGCCATCTTGGCTCCACCCTCTCTTCAAATATTTAAAGGGATGTTGTGAAAAAGAGGGATTATTCTTTCCTTGTGTTTGGAGAGCAAGTCTGGGAGTGATGAATGGAAGTTGCAGAGAGGATATTTCAGAATGGATAGAAGGAGAAAAAAAAATAACTTTCTAATAATTAGTGCTGTCCACCATGTGGAATGGGCTGCTTTGTAAGGTTGTGAATTCCTCTAGAAGTCTTTAAGTGAAGTCTGAGTGACCATTTGTTGAATATGCTCTGGAGGTGATTTTTGTACAAAATTAGATTGGACTAGATGAACTCTGAGGTTCCTTCTACCTGAGATTCAATACTTATGTGACTGCTATGCTCGAAGTGCCATGAGAGGGGAAGCTCTGTGAGTCTTTGAAGCATTGATACTTTACACAGAAAGGCAAAAACTGAGACTTCCATTTTAGACAGCCAAGGCAAACTGAGAAAAGCACAGAGACAAAGAAATAAAAATACAAAGAGACAGTGACAATGACAGAAACTGAAAGAAAAAAAAAGAATCAGACTGCTATTAAGCCACAGAGAAGATGATTCAGGAAAAAAGAAAACCGAAACAGAAATGCTGGTATGTGTATCAACTATACACATCAGCAATGAGGCAGTCTCCACTTCCTTTCTCACTGTGGAAGAAACTGCCAGCCGTAAGTAGCTGCTCTCTTTAGTTTCTGGTGCCACCATGTGGCCATTTCACAGAATTTAAATTTCAATTCAATTTAAATTTCAATTCAATTTCACATAGATTTTGGCAACTTTTCTATTCTAATTTTAAAATATTTTTATTTTATTTATAATTTTATTTTCAATTATCAAGCACTTACTTTTTTCTCCCTCCACTCACTGGGGCCAGGGAAGGTAGGGTAGGGGTAGGGGTGGGGGGCAGGGAGGAGATACATAGAAAAATGCAGAACCACTATATCATGTAAGCACGATCAAGAAAAACGCATTCACACATTGGTTACAGCCATATTTCTTATTCTATATATTAGTGTAGCATCTTTCTGTTACGAGGTGGGAAGAATTCTTCTCATCAATGTTCTAGAATCAGATGATTAGACTTCTTAATTCTTTTATAATTGTTGTTATAATATTGATGTTATAATATAAATATTTCTTCTGTTTCTACCTACTTCAGTGAGCTAGTCAATTGATTTGCATTAAGTGCCTACTGTGTACCAGGAGCTTTGCTGGGAACTTCTCTCTGCATCTGTTCAAACAGGTCTTTCCGTATCATCTTGCTCATGTATTACAGCATAATATTATTCCATTATATTCATATATGACAATTTTCTCAACCATTTCCTAGGAAGTGGAAAACCCCTTAGTTTTAGTTCCCAGTTCTTTGCCTCTGCAAAGAGAGTTTCTATAAATTACATATACAGGCATTTACATATACATGTGTATATATATGTGTATATATATATATATATATATATATATGTATATATATATATATATACACACACACACACGCACATACACATATGTGTATATAAGTCAATGTGAATGTGTGCGTGTGTATATTTACATATATGACTTTTTTTCTTTCTTTGATCTCTCTGGGGTATAGACCTGGTAGTGGTAACTTTCTATGCATGATTGCAGATAGCTTTACAAAATGGCTGAATAAAGTCACAGCTCTACCACACATACTTTAGTCTAAGTCTGTCTTCCCACAGTCTCTTTAACAGTTATCATTTTTTTAAATTTTTGTATCTTTCGTTATCTGATAAGTGTGAGATAAAATCTTGGAATTACTCTAATTTGCATTTGTCTACTAGTTATTTGGAACATTTTTTCATAAGGCTATTGAAAACCTGCGATTCTTGAGAATGGCCTATTCATACCTTTAGACCAGGAGTGGGGGACGTGACCTCAAAGTCACATGTGATCCTCAAATGTAGCTCTTTGACTGAACCCAAATTTCACAAAACAAATACTTTTGGGATTTGCTTTAGACCAATTATCAAAGAGGCTCTTGCTCTTATAAATTTGAATCTGTTTATGTATCTTGAAAAACCAGGCTTTTAGCAGAGAAACTTACTGCAAAAATCGACCCCACACCAGCCTCCGAGTTGTTTCTTTTCTAATCTTAGTTGTATTGTATTGTTTGTGCAACAGCTTTTAAAAATTTATTAGGAAGACCCAAATTCATGAGTCTGAATCTGGACTCAAGCAGTTATTAGCTGTGTGACCCTGGGCAAGTCACATAATCCTGTTTGTCCCAGTTTCTCAGCTATAAAATGAGCTGGAGAAGGAAATGACGACCTATTCCACTATTTTTGCCAAGCAAACATGTGATCATGAAGAGTTGGACACATCTGAAAAGAATCAACAACAACAACAAAAATTCATCCATTTCATTTAGTGTGTCTGTTTTATTAGAATATAACTGGGCAAAATATTTTCTAGCAATTTCCTTTATTTCTTATTAATTTATTGAGAATTTATTGTGAACATTTTCGTCTTTAAAAAACTGGTAATTAGGTTTTGCTTTTTCTTTTTAAAATAAAATTAGCTAATGGTTTATCTCTTTTAATTATTTATTTTTACAAAACAGCCTTTAATTTTATTTATTAATTCAAATTTTGGGTGCTTTCAATTTTATTAATGTATGCTTTGATTTTCAGGCTTTTTTTTTTAAACTGTTGGCTTTCTAGTCATTTTTTCCTGTTGCATGCCCAATTTGTTGATTTGTTCTTTCTCTATTTTGTTGATGACAGTGTTTGGAGATATAAATTTCTCCTAAGTACCACCATAACTACATTCCCCAAATTTTCATATGTTGTATCATTGTTGTTATTATCTTTAATGAAATTATCTATTGATTTTATGATTTGTTTGACTCACCAATTCTTTAGGCTTTAGTTGATTAAGCTCTAATTAATTTTAATAGTTTCTTCAATGATCCTTACATAAAATATTTAATACTTCTCATTTTTTGCAGTTTTATGGGGATTTAATGCCCTAACACATAGTCAATTTTTGAAATGTTAATATGCACAGTAAGGAATATATATATAAAACATATAAATATTATATTTTTATATGTTATTACACATAAATATAATAAATATGTGAATATATAACAATATATAATATTGAAATATATTCCTTATTGCACATGGTACCTTTGAAACAGAATAATATATGTACAATATATATGTGTATATATATATATATATATATATATATATATATATATATATATATATAAATCGTATATCTACATACACGTACACAAAAAAACCTACTAGCACATATGGTATCTTTGAAAGTAACTTTAGTACCTTATATACTAAACTAGTGTGTGTGGATGTGTGTCTGTTCTCTTTCTTATTCCCATTCAGTAGTTACCTGATATCTCCATATCTAACTTTTCTAAAATTCTACTTGGGTTCATAACTTCTTTATTATTTATTCTTTTGGATAGATTTCTCTATATCTGAAAGGGTACATTGAGGTCCCTATTATCCCCACTATTTGTACTATTTCTCCTTTTAATTCATTTAGCTTTTGCTGTAAGTATTAACATGCCATACTATTTGATGCATTTTTGCTAAATGTTGATATTGATTCATTATCTATGATACCTTTCAACAAACTGAAGTTTTCTAGTAGTGTATGTATGTGTGTGTGTGTGTGTGTGTGTGTGTGTGTGTGTGTGTGTGTGCATCTTGAACGGATATAGCATTTGATCAGTGGTCTCAGAATTGAATAAGAAAAGGGCACTGACTAGATTGTATTTCAAAAATTATATAGTACTTTGAGTGATACCAAGTTGTTTCTTGTGGAAGCAATCGTTAACTTTAACACCAATATTCTCCTAATGATACTCCACGGCTGCAAATCACGAAATAAGAAGCAGCATGCCATAGTAGAAAGAACATTGACTGTAGAGTCAGATAACCTGAGTTCAAAACTCACCCCTGACACTACTCCTTATGTGATCAGACATATCAAAACAGTACCAATAACGGCACACGTGCGACAAGTGGCATGAGAACTCTACAAGCGTATTTGTCACCAGAAAAGGAAGTGGGTTAGTCATGTATAATGGATGACAAATACCACCTAGCCATCCTGCATGATGTCTTTTTGTTGTTTTGATCCAGATTTGGGATTTGATTGGTATAGGGAACTCCTGACCTGCAAACTGCCTCTCCTAATACAAATGAGCCACTGTTATGCAATTTATAATCTGAGAGAGTTGCTTGCCATTTCTACCTTCAAAACATCACTTATATATACTCACTTCTCTTTCTGATATTTCTACCACCCTGGTCCAGGACCTCATTATCTCATGCCCAGACTATTGCAATAGCTTGCTGGTTGGTCTTCCTGCCTCAAATCTCTCCACACTCCAAACCATCCTCCACTCAGCTATCAAATTGATCCTTTTTTTCTTTCATTTTTTCAATTATGTGTAAATAAACATTTTAACATTCATTTTTACAAAATTTTGAGTTCCAAATTTTTCTGCCTCCCTCCCCCTTCCCAGAATGGTAAGTAATTTGATATAAGTTTTATATGTGCAATCATGTAAAATATATTTCCATATTAATCATGTTTTGAAAGAAGAAAGACCAAAAGGAAAAAAAAACACTAAAAAATAAAGAAAGTGAAAATAGTAAGCTTCAACCTGCATTCAGACTCCATCAGTTCTTCTCTGGATGTAGATAGTATTTTCCACCAGGAGTCCTTTGGAATTATCGTGGATCATTGTATTGCTGGAGGAGCTAAGTCATTCATAGTTGATTATCACACAATGTTACTGTCACTGTGGACAATGTTCTCTTGGTTATGCATCAGTTCAAGTAAGTCTTTCCAAGTGTTTCCGAAATCTGTCTGCTCATCATTTCCTATAGTACTCAAATGGATCTTCTTATGGTGCAGGTCTGACTACAACACTTCCCTACTCAATAAACTCCAGTGGCTTGCTATCCCTTCCAGAATCATTTATAAAATTCTCTGTTTGACTTTCAGTGCCATTTGTAATCTGGCTCCTTTTTACCTTTCAGTTGTTCTTATACCTTACTCCCTTCCACATACTCTTTGATCTAGTGATATTGGCCTCCTTGCTCTTCTGCAAACATTAATCTCCATCTCATAACTCCAAGTGTTTTCACAGACTATCCACCATGTCTGGAATGCTCTCCTTCCTCATCTCAGCCTCCTCACATCCTTCTTCACACAGCCTCCTTTAAGTCTCAGCTAAAGCCCTACCTTCTGCAAGAAATCTTTTCTAGTCCTTAATTTTAGTGGCTTCTCTGTGAAAGTACCCCCAATTTATTCTGTACCTATTGTATTCATATATGAATTTGTTGTTTGTATATTATCTCCCTTACTAGATTGTGAATTCACTGAGAGCAGCAACTGGTTTTTGCCCATCACTTAGCACAGTGACTGGCATGTAGTAGGCATTTAATAAAGCTAATTGATTGATTTAATGATTACTGCTACAGAACTTCTGGGGCATGATCCAGAATAAAACAAATAAAAAAGTCCCTGAGATTGGAATATAGTGGAGAAAGCAGATCTAGTCCTCTTCTTGTCTGAGGGATTGAAAAAATAAAGGCAAAGAGCTGTTCTAGAGCCCAGAACCAAAGGGCTCATATATTTACTTTCAGCTAGAATTCCATTTTACCAAAAGTTTGGCCTCCATTCATAGGTACTGTCAACAACGGTTTTTGAATAGTTCTTTAGAATCACTTAAGTAAACCAAGGGAGAGTGAAGGAGGTATGAGAATCTCAAAAGCCAAGGTCACAAATACTTGCAAGTTTCTAACAGCTTCTCTAATGCTAAAGCATCTATGCAAATTACCAAATTGGCTTCATATCCATGTTGAGAAAGAAACTGAGTTTGAGGTAATGAACTAAGGACACAGCAAAATATTTTCTTGTTTATCAACACAAACAGAAGGCCTAGAGAGTGTGATCGTTACCCTTCAGCCTATCAAAGCTCAGAATATCTTCCTGGACATCTTTTTAAGCTGAGGAAAGTTTTTTTTTCCCTTTCAATGCTAATTTTAAGGGGGAAAGGGTACGAGAGATTTTCTGCAATGCCCTCAACAGTCATCATTTTTATAATAAAGGTATGGTTAGTCCTGGCAGTGAATCAATGGCATATGAATATTATATTAAAAGCTTCATGAAAGAAATTCATAAGTCTACCCCCAACCCAAACCAAGCAAAGGCAACCAAGAAGCAAAATGAGTGAGTTATTAGCAACCTTTATTATTGGTTGCCTTAAAGTGGTTCTTTCTTGGGCTCACAACTATCTTCAAAGTTATTTTAGTATAATGGGAAGATCACTGGCTCTGGAATCAGGAAGACCTAAGTTTGAAGCCTGTCTCAGACACTGTGAGATTCTGGGCAAGTCATATAACCTTTCGTGCCTCGCGTTCTTCAAGGGTAAAATGAGGGGGTTGGATTTGATGAACTTTAAGGTCCCTTTCAGCTCTGGGTCAGTGAATTTATGATCCCAGAATCCTTTTTAGCTCTCTAGCTACAGTCACATGATCCAGGCTCTAAGGAAAGCAATCATTGCTCTAGGATTCTTAGATTCTAGAAAAAAATATATGCAACTATGTGCATTACAAAGAAATAATCTGGGTAGAATTTTAAATGTTTTATTCCAAAACTTAGTGACAACTTCAAAGTCCACAAAAAGACAAAAGAATTTAAGAAGGTTATAGTGAACCAGGTCCACCATATAGTGAACCTATATTTAACCCAGTGACCACATCAGATGCAGAGTAAATGTCAATAATACTTTCGTTCAGAGTGAAGGAGAGGTGTTCCATTGACCACGTCTTGCATTCCCTGACTCCAGCCAAGGGACTAATGATTGAGGTTCTTAGATTTTGCGAACAAAGAGTCATTAAAGGGCTGATTTGCTGAGTCTCTTCTCTGAAGGCATGAAAGGTACAAAGATGCAAGTCAGGAGGGAGCTAGTCTTCAGCTGAGCAAGTGTGTTCCATGAAACAATTCTCCAGTCTCCAGTTTCAGAGGACAGTCTGAGAGTTGCCTCAGGAGAATAAAAAGTCTTTCTCAGGTAAAATCACTCCTGAAAAAAAAAGGGGAGTAAGAAGGAGATGAAAAAGAAAAAACAGATAACAATTCAGTGGGGAATCTTTTTAATTTCTTCTTTTTGAAAAAGAAAAGTGCATGGTGGAAAGACTTAAAGGACCTACATTCGTATCCAGCCTCTGACACTGTATGACCTTGGGCAAGTCACTTACTATACCTGGGCCTCAGGTTTTTCAACTCTAAGATAAGGATTAAATGGCCTCTGAGATCCCTTCCAACTCCAGATTTCTGATCTTAAATTCCAAAATGGACATTTTCATGACCAATTTATTCCATTTCTTTTTTTCTTTATTTCTTCTTTCAACTGGCATCATTTTACTAAATGCACACATTGGTTGTATTAGCATAAAATTTCTTGACTAAGGAAACAAACTTTCAAAAACTATTATAAAATTAAAATATAGATTTTTTTCTAGACAAAGAAGTTTTGATTGATTTCTTAAAGAAAAAAAAAGTGTTCAAGTTTCATTAGTGAAGCCACAGCCTGAAGGCAAAATGACTGCTAAGTTATTTTTATATGCAGGGAATAAAGGTGACAGTTGTAGACAATGCAGCAAAAGCACTTTCCAGTGATTCACAGTAGTCAGTGAGGACTATTGTAAAGTACACTAAAATTGGAAAGAACATCAAAAATAAAACAATTGAAACTGAAAGTTGCAAAATTCTAATGATCTGGAGTGGCCCGAAGAAGATATAGGAGAAGGCATCTCATTCCCGCTTCTTTGCAGAGGTGGGGAGGTACTGGTATGAAGCATTTAATATAGCAGACTCTTTTTAAATATTTTATCTGTTTTGCTGAACGGTCATTGCCTATTTTTTTTAATCTTATGGAATGAGTCTCTAGGAGAGGGAGAAGTGAGGAATATGTTGCACAATGCAAGATATGAGGTATCAATAAATATTTATTCAAATATAAATTTTAAATGTGTTTTTTCCAAGAAAAAAAGTTTGATTGATTCATTTTTAAGGAAAATAAGCAAAAGTTTTTATCATTGAAAACACAACTTGAAGTTCATTCTTTAAAAGGTTTTCTTTGCTCAGTGAATAAAGGTTGGCAGTTGTAGGGAGAAGGGAAGAGATCAACCATTTATTAACCATCTACTATGTGCCATGTATGGTACTAAGTGCTTTTTCAAATATTATCTCATTTATCCTCACCACAAAACTGTGAGATAGGTGCTATTATTATACAGATTTTACAATTGAGGAAACTGAGGGACACAGATATTAAACAAACTTTCCCAGAATTATACAAAAAATGACTGGATTTGAACTCTGGTCTTCTTGACTTCAGGCCCAGCATTCTCTCCACTGTGTCACCTACTGACTTTATATTGTAGACAATGTAGTAAAATGCATTTTTTATAAAAGTACTATAGGTAGTGAAGGACTCAAGTTTGCTCAATAAACTTGCTAGCACTTAAAAGAACATGCTTTGTTAGTGAATAAAGTGTTTTATCGAGTGTAACAAAGATAGCCAGAGTAGGTTTAAATCTGTTTTAAAAATTTCCTGTTTATTTTTCTTGTACTCTTTTCATATGCAGATTATTTCTCTTCTTTTTTAAAAACTGATTTAAAAAATTAATTAACAAAAAAATCTACCTTCTCAAATCTAGAAAGACTTACATCGACTGATGCAAAATGATGTGAGGAGAACCAGAAGACCATGGTACACAGTAACAGTAATATTGTGCAATGACAAACTATGAATGACTTAGCTATTGTCAGCAATATAAGGATCCATTCTGAAGGACTTATGATGGAAAATGCTATCCACCTCCAGACAAAGAACTGGTGGAGTCTGAATCCAGATTGAAGCATACTTTTTTTTAAAATTAACTTCCTTTTTCTTTTCTTTTTTTTTTTTGATCTGTGTTTTCTTTTGCAACATGACTAATGTGGAAATATATTTTGCATGACTGCACATGTAGAATCTGTATCAAAGTGCTTGCCTTCCTTAAGGAGGGGGGCAGGGAAAGAAGGAGGGAGGAAGGGAGAGCATTAGGAACTAAGAAATTTTTAAAAATTAAATAGTTTTTGCATGTAATTGGAAAAAAAATCTAAAAACTTTCACATTAGAAAAAAATCTACCTTCTCCCATCTCCACGTTAACCCTACCAAAAAAAAGAAAAATAAAGACCTTGTAACAAATATACATAGCCAAGCCTCTCCCCTCCAAAAAAATTCTTCATGATCATGTCCAAAAATGTCTCAATATACACACTGAGTTCCTAATTTTTCTGTCAGAAGGTGGGTAGTACATTTCAACAAAAGTCATCTGGAATGGTGGTTGGTCACCGAATTGATCAGACTTGTCTTTCAAAGTTATTCATCTTTACAATGTTGTTATTATATAAACTGTTCTCTTCTGCTTCTGCTCACTTCACTCTGCATAAGTACATACAAGTTTCTCCGGTTTTCTTTGAAACTGTCCTCTCCATCATTTCTTATAGTATAATAGTATTCCATCACATTTATATACTACATTGTGTGCAGCCATTCCTCAAATGATGGGCACTTTTTACATTTCCAGGTTTTTTGCTACTACAAAAAGAACTGCTAAAACATTGTTGTTAATATGTATCTTTTCCTCTTTATTTAACCTCTTTGAGGTATAGAACTAGCAATGACATTACTTGGTATAAAGAATTTAATAACTTTTAGGGAATAGTTCCAAATTGCTTTCCAGAATGGCTTGACCATTTTCATAGCTTCACCAGTGCTTAAATGTGTCTGTCTGCCACAGCCCCTCTAGAATTTGTCATTTTCCATTTTTGTTAACTTTGCCAATCTGATGGTTGTGAGGTAAAACCTCACTACATTACAGTTTTCTGATTGTTTGAAAATTATTGCTTCGTAGTATATTTTGATCATTTAAATTTTTCAAGGATGTTGATGTGTAGTTTTATTTCTCTGTTTTGAGTTTCCCTAGATATGAAGACCACATTTGTACCATAAAAGAAATTTGGTAAGACCTCTTTTTCCTATTTTTTTTTCTGGGAAATGCAATATTGGAATTAACTGTTCTTTGAATGTTCATAGAATTCACTTACAAATCCATCTGGTCCTGGTTGTTTTGTTTTGTTTTAATTTCCCTTTTGGGATTTCATTTACGGAATGTTCAATTTCTTTTTCCATGACTGGGTTATTTAATTCTTCTATTTCTTACTCTGTTAAACTGGGGATTTTTTTAAGTATTCATCTGTTTCACTTAGAGAGTTCAGTTTTATTAGGATCTATTTGGGCAAAATAGTTTCTAATAATTTCCTTTATTTCTTCTTCACTGGGAGGTAAATTCATCTAATTTGGTTTTTCTATTTCTTTTCTCATATCAAATTAGCTAATGATTCATCTCTTCTATTGTGTTTTTCCCAAATAGTTTCTTATTTTACTAAACAATTTTTTTTCTTTCAAACTTATTATTATCTTCTCTGTTTTTCAACATTTCTATATTAAGTTTAATTGGGCTTTTTAATTGTTCTGTATATTTTTTCAATTGTATGGCCAATTTGCTAATTTGTTTCTTCTTTTGTTGCTGAAACTGTTTAGAGATATAAATTTTCCTCTAAGGATTACTTTAGTTTCATTCCAAATACTCTGGTATGTTGTTATTGTTGTCATTATCTTCATGAAATTATTTATTGTGTATATGATTTGTTCCTGGATCCATTGGTCATTTAGGCTCAAGTTATTTAGTCTCTTTTTTCAGTGGCTCTTTATTTAACCGATTTTTTTTTTTGCATTTTAGTTCATAAAACATGTGTTCAATAATTCTACTTTTCTGCTTTTGTCTGTAAGGTTTTTGTTTTAATACATGGTCAATTTTTGTAAAGGTACCATGCACAGATGACAAATATACCTTTTTCTATTCCCCTTCAATAATTATCATAAGGCTATAATATTATTTTTTTCTAAAAATCTACTCAGGTCCATACTTCTTTATGGTTTATTTTGGGGTGAGATTTATCTAGGTCTGAAAAGGGTATGTTGAGATCCCCTACTGTCATACTTTTACTGTGTATTTCTCCTTTTAGCTAGTTTACCTTTCCTTTAAGTATTAAAATATTATGCATATTGGGCATATATATATATATATATGTATATATATACATATATATACATATATATATGTGTATATATATATTTAGTGCTGTATTAATCCATTATCTATGCAACCTTCCAGTAAGTATAGCTTTTGGTAACGGAGACCAGCCAAGATGGCAGAATAGGAAGAGTAGTACAACTCAGCTCTCCTCTCACAACTACTCCACAATGATCTAGAAAACACACCAGACTAAGTCCTGATTAGAAAAGGTAAAGAACAAGATCAGAGTGGGTCATTTTTCCAGTCCAGGTCAGCACAAAAGGACAGAGAATAAAAGAGGTCTGCAGAGACCAAGAACTGAGTCTAGTCAGGAATGTTGTGTGAAAGGCACTCCTTCAGAGAGAATGAACATCAGTCTCCCTATGGCTATGTACCAGGGAAAGAAAAGATCCAAGATCTGCTAAAGAAGAGTCTGAACTTGTGCAGGAGTAAGAACAGATTCCAGTTGGAAGCTCTGTCACTCATACTCCAGGTTGAAGGTGGGCAATCTATATTTAGAGCTAAGGCCTGGTGCAAGGAGTGATAGCTGGGTTTGGCTGTGTGCCTAACAAGGAGCAAGCAGCAGTGGCATGGATCTAGCCCCAGTAGTGGAAAGTGGTCCAGCCTCCAGTCGAGTTGGAAGCCTGAAGTGGAATACCCCAGACCAAAACAGAACATGAAGTTCTATCACTTTGAACCTGCAGAGCTTTCCAGCTTGCTGGACTAGCAACAAGACCACCTAGGTTTCTTCATCTACAAAATGAAGAGTTTGGACTCATTGGCTTCCAAAGTCCCTTTCAACTATAAATCTTTGATCTTTTGAGTAAGCCACAGTTCTCCTGCTCTCCCCCCACACCATCTTGAAAAGGTGTTCGGGAAGCCCTCAGGACTACTTGTCAATCACAGGGAAAGGGGCAGCTAGGTGGCCGTGGATAGAACACTGTCTTTGGAGTCAGGAGGACCCAAGTTCAAATCCGGACTCAAACACATAACCTTTACTAGCTGTGTGACTCTGGACAAGTCACTTAACCCCAATTGCCTTACACATGCAAAAATCACGGGGCAAAAGCTCTTATTCTGAAAGAGAAACTGTATTCTGCTTTCTGTGATTCTAATGACAAAACTAAATGATTTCCCACTTTGCGGCCAACTTCTTCCCTTCTAATGAAGAAGTAAATGACTAGTGTATCCACATATAGAAGTGTGTGGTCACCTGGGAGTGCTGTGACAAATCTGTTGTCTTTCTCACCTTTAGAAACAGTTCGGGATTGGATTACAAGATCATAGATTTGTGGAAGGAATCTAACAGGTTATCACATCCAACCCCCCTCATTTTACTTAATTTTTTAAAAATTCTGGACTTACACCCAAACACACAGATTCACAAGCATTTCTATATGCAAAGTAGAATAGAAAAAGAAAACTGCTTATGAAACCTATTACATACAGCAACTCCCTTGTTTTACAGGTAAAGAAACTGAGGCTTATAGAGATTAAGGGATAAGATAGAGATAAGCCCAAAGTGACATGGGTGGTAAATAATAGAAGCAATCTGAACTTAGGTACCCTGACTCCCATTCCTGGGTATATACCATTGAGGCCACCATGTTACCCCACGCATATTGGGAAAACAAAATTGGGTTACATAAAATTGTTTCTAAATTCTTATTGCTGCACTGGGATCAACACAAAATATGAAAATACCAATAAACCAGAACTTTGAATTTTCCATAACTTTTTGTTGCAATGGTTTTATGAAAAAGATCAAATAACAAGCAAGTAAACTAAAACATCACATTTAATTAAAACA
Source organism: Phascolarctos cinereus (assembly GCF_003287225.1). Lineage (NCBI taxonomy): Eukaryota > Metazoa > Chordata > Mammalia > Diprotodontia > Phascolarctidae > Phascolarctos > Phascolarctos cinereus. The sequence continues at coordinate 344,466,281 of NW_027555625.1, forward strand.
ACAAGAACAAAACACCCAGAATCACAGAATATGAGAAATGGAAGAGACCTCAGGAGCAAACTAACCCTAAAGGGTTACTACAACACTCTCAACAAGTGATCCTCCACTCTCTGAAGATTTCTAAGCACAATCCCATCATCTCTCAAAGTAGCCCATTCCACTTTTGGATAGTTTTAACAGTATGAAATTTTTCCTGACATTGAGCTAAAGTTGACCAATTTTCAACTTTCATCCATTATTCCTGGTTGTGTCCTCTGGGACCAAACAAAATAACATAAATCCTTCCTCCAGATGGTAGACTTTCACAGCTATCTTATCCTGCCTGAATGTTGTCCTCAGTTTCTTCATCGGATCTTCCCACATCATGTACTTAAGGTGCTTCTTCAGTTACCCACCTCTGGACATTCTCCAGCTTATAAATATCCTTCTTAAATAGCATACAGAAGTGAACAGAATACTTCAGATCAGGTTTGACAAGGGCAGAAGACAGAGGAATTACCATCTCTCTATTGCTGGAAGCTGTGCCCATCTAATGCAGCCCAAGATTGCATTGACTTGTTTGGATGCCACGTCACACTGACTTTTGATGAGCTTGCAGACCTCTAAAATACCCAGATCTTTTTCAGAATGACTACTGTCTAATCACAATTGCATCATTTTGGAGCTGTGAAGTTGATACTCTGTGTCCAAGTCTAAGTAAGACTTTATAATTTACCCTATTAGATTTCATCTTATGAAAGTCAGTCCAGGGCTCCCTCCTGCCATGATCCCCTTGGATCCTGAACCTGTTTTCCATTGTGTTTGCAATCCCTTCCAGAGGTAGCTGGTAATGCAGTGAATAAAGTGCTGGGCCTGAAGTCAGGAAGACCTGGGTTAAAATTCAGATTCTGACACTTACTGGCTGTGTGACCTCAAGTCACTTAATTTCTGTTTGCCTCAGTTTCCTCAAATATAAAATGAGAATAATGACAGCACTTACCTCACAAAGTTTATTGTGAGTGATCAAATGAGATAATATTTGTAAAGTGCTTAGCACGGTGCCTGGAACATAGGAGGCACATAGAAATGCTTATTCTCTCCCTTCCTTTCATGTCATCTGCACTCCTATGACATGTGCTATGTTTAGTGCAGAATGGGTCCAAGTCCCAGGACCTCTGTCTTAAAGGTGCAATGATCATAATAACAGAGGCATTCATTTGTTCACTTCTTCACAACCACCAGGGAAGTGCATGTAGTATTATTTCTATTTTGCAGAAGAGGAAATTTAGATTTTGAGAAGTTAAGTGATTTGCTTAAGGTCAGTTTCTAAGTGTCAGAGGAAGTCTTGAATTTAGGTACTCTGATTCCTGGCCCAGCTTTCTTTCTATGACTGCCTCCTTCAAAATTTAAGTGTTATATTGGCTGAGAATCCAGCTCATGCTTCCTATACTTCCTGGCAGCTGAGAACTTTTTTTGAACCCAAAATGTCCAAGAATCCCATTAACATTCAGAATAATGATCTTTTCTAAGAATCTTGGTCAGTGCAAAATCAATCAGCCATGAAGGCAGAAAAAAATTGATTCAGACATTCTAAAAGGATTTTTAACTCTTATGGTTTGGGTGAGGAAGGGCTTCAGTGAATGAAGATAACCCATTCCTTGATTAAATGGAATCATTTAATTAATGTTTTACCATATATTTAAGGTTTGCTTGTTTAGTTCTATTTAACTTTTTTTACATAAACTTACCATATGGTATGATTTATATAACCTAACCTTATGGTAAGAAGGATCTCTAAAGAATAAAAATTTTAGTGATGTGAATTTGGGTGATAATCTTGTCCGATTCCTTCATTTTAGAGATGATGAAACTGAAACACACAGAAGCTTCACTGATATTACCATCTGTTTGAATGATTATGATTCTCTCTTTGTTGGCCTTCCCACAACCACGCTCTCCCCTACTCCTCTCTGTCCTTCATGCTGCTACCAGAATAATGTTTTTTATGTAGAAATCTGATTATGTCCTGTCTCCATTTGAAAACCTCCTATAGCACCTTATTATCTCTTAAAGTCCTAGTTCTCGTCATCTATTTGTGTATCCTCTTATCAGACTCTCAGTTCAATGAAAGCAAGGACTATGACTTACCTCTCTCAGCACCTAGTATAATGCTCTTCATAGAATGGGTATTTAGCAAATGTTTGCTGAATGAATCAGTGAATGAAACAACTTTCCTAAGGTCACATAGTGGCCTAGAACACAGATTTTCTGACGTCCAGATCCATGCTCCTAATTATATTACATAGGAAATTCAGAATAGTCAATGGGCATAGAAGGAGGTTTTTCTTCAGTCATTATGCAGTAGTGTCCAACTCTTCATGTTTCCATTTAGGGTTTTCTTGGTGAAGATACTAGAATGGTTTGCCATTTTCTTCTCCAGCTCATTTTACATATGAGTAGAAGGAGGTATTTGGTGCCTAATTTAGTCAATTAATCAATAAACAAGGATTTATTAAGTACCTAATGTGTGCCAGACTCTGTGCTGGGTGCTAGGGATGCAGAGACAAAAAATGAAATGATCCTTGCTATCAAAGAACTTGTGCATATGTATGTATATATGTGCATATATACACACATAAAATGTGATAGCTATATATGCACATGTATAGATTTTATTTATATATGTGTATATTATATAGCATACTACATAGAGTATTTACTTATATGTGTTCATACACAGACACATAAGCACACACAACTATGTCCTGTGAAGTAGTTGCATGTATCCAAATTCACACTCTTCAGGTATAATTGTGTAAAATATGGTAACTGGTTCCAGCCCAATGGAAATATATTATGTGGCTTTAAATGATATAGAAGCCGTAGAAGCTGGGGGGACGTGGATATCTAGGAGGTGGTATTTGAGTTGAGTCCTAAGTTCCAATATCTATGTTAAACATATTATCTTTGGTGACCACTCTCAAGTAGAATGAGAGCAGGGTCTCTCCCTCTCCCTCTCCTTCTTCCCCTTTCCTCTGTCTCTCTGTCTCTCTGTCTGTGTCTCTCTTTCTGTCTGTGTGTCTCTGTCTCTGTCTCTATCTCTGTGTCTCTCTGTCTCTGTCTCTGTCTCTCTCTCCCCTCCCCACTTTTGTGAGCACCCTCTGCCTGGTATGTGGGGTATAAGTAGAAAGCACTTAAATATTTTTCAAATTGCATTAAGACCAGCTAAACCTAATCAAGAGAAGAAAAAGACAGTATAGAAAAAGTGGAGTCACAAGATAAAGGAAAAAGAAAAGAAAAAGGAGAGAAGAAAAAAGAAGTGGGAAGTAAGAGCGAAGAAAGTTTTCAACCCATTCCTCTCAGATGTTCTAAGCACAGCTTTCTGAACCTTCTTCAAAGGTGTAAAGTTAAAGAAAGGGGACACTGTGACTGGGTTATATCTTGTTAGTATCTAGCACACCACTGTGCACAGATAGGTACTGAATGGTGCTTTTATATGATGACTCCAGTCATAATTCCCACACCAAATAGTCAATGTTAGGAAGACAAAGATGATTTGTCATTCCCGCCCCCACCTCCCATCTTAGGAAGTCTTCCCTCTCTAAGATAGACACTTACAAATGAGGAAATGGGGAAGAACAAAGTTGATCTGGAACTCAGGGATTTGTCACTGTTTGGTTTCCCCTCAATATCTGGAGTGAAAGTTCATATCCAAGAAACATGGTGGCACTCACTGGGAACCCCCGGATGGTGTTCACTGTAAATCCTTTGAAAAACACCTTTGCAGGAAGAGAATCAAGTTATTTCATAGCTTATACATCCCAATGTTATTTTGACAAAATATTTTACTTATGCATACTTTTTACATTTGCATTCCCACAACCCATTCTCATAAACATACAAAGTAACACAATGAGACAGATACAACATGGTAAGATTTTACTTTTTTTAGGACCTGGGAGGGTTTAATTCATTTTCCCCAGTTTCTTATTTCATCGAGCACTCTATTATCAAAGGTGATCAATGAGGACTCCATGGCTGCTAAGGTCACTTCTAGAGCTATTGACTTCTAAGAAGGCTATCTATTGAATAGGAATTTGTGTTTTTCAAAGTTTTAAAGACAGGAGAGTTGAGCACAAGAAAAAAAATGAATTAGTTTTGTTTTGTTTTTGCACCTCAATGAATTCTTTTATATTGTTCCTTAATCTCCTTCAATGGACAAAAGCAGGGTGGGGGGGAGAGGGAGGAGGATGTTTTCTACCCTAAAGTAGTGAAGAGTGAAAAAAGCACTAGGATATGGAAATACACTTAATATGATTGTACATGTACAGCCTATATCAGATTGTATGCTGTCTTGAGGAGGGTAGAGGGGATGGAGGGAGAAACAATTTAGAACTCAAAATCTTATAAAAGTGAATGTTGAAAACTAAAAAGAAAAAAAAGAAAAAAGATAGGAGTAAGGTGACCTGGCTGTTAGTCCCAGCTTTGCTACTACTTGACTATATCACCTTGAGCAAGTCATTTCCCACCCCTCACCCCAGACCTCATTTGTTAAGTGAGGACTAGATGATTTCATGAGTTACACACTTAAAAATCCTTGATCTTCTAAAGGTTTGGGAAGATAACCCAACTAAGGGCTGGGTTTTGTTATTTCACTGATGGTGAGGGTAGAAACATTGCTCTTATGGGCACTGTGGAAGTTTTAACAAAAGGTCTTACTGTGGTTTGTGTGTACATGCTTCCTACCCTGCAAGAGGGAAAATGATGATGAGATCTCTCAGTGTAGTCTGTAAGGTCTAGGGGAATGAATGAAATGCTTTTTATTCTGTGGCTTAATTGCCCAAATGTCCATCATATTCACATTATCATCTTTGCCAAAATGTCATTCATATTACATTACGTTAAGGTGCCCTTGCAGTTACCCAGGCCCTTATTAAAGCAAGTAAAGGAATGAAGAGATGTCAAACTACCTTTGAAAATTCAGGCAGGTCTGGTGACACCGTTATGAATAAGTGTCTCGGGTGAATTAGAAAGGAAACAGTGCCATACGTATTGAAGAAATGATTGGTCAGACCCAAAGTAAGGGTAGAACAATTTAAGAAGCCTAGTATAGTTTGAGTAAGGGCAAGAGTAAGACTTGAGAAGGAGCCCAGCCCCCAATAAGGCAAAGAACTGGAGAAAGAGAAACTGAGAGAAACCCTAGGAAGTGAGGAAGGTGGGAACACAGGCAGAAGTAGCTGCCACAAGGAGAACATCTGGGAGTGAGGCTGATTGGGTCAATCAATCTGAGGTGTATTAGGACAAATGCTGTGTTGCTGAAACCACTTCCACTGGAGAAACCACTTCCATTCTCTGCAGAAAATTCCGTCTCAGCACGGGAAAATCTGACTTGCTTCTCTTTGTTTTAAATGCTTTTTTTGTCCTCATAAACAGTGTATTTATTGGGATTAAAGTTGGGAGGAAATGATTGAGGGGAGGAATTCTAGAAGGAGAGAGATTTAAAACTGAGAATTTACCAGAGCACTGTCTCTAGTTGGGAGCTCAGAGGTAAACAGGCAAGACTCCTCCTCAGAAGAGGAGATTCAGGCAGGGGAAATGAGTCTTAAGCAAAGGGACTCTCCAGGCTACTCCAGCAGAGGACTAAAAAGCATGGGAAATATGCCCCTTTTCTAGATGCAGGTTTCCTAGGACAAAGCCCCAGTCGATCCGCTCTAGTTGTGTCTCTAAACTGAAGAAACAAGTTATTTAGCCTGAAAGGAAAAGTGTGTGGAAATTCAATGCTGTCTTCACAGACCTGGGAAAGGCTGTTATATGGAAAAGTAATTAGTAATCCATTATATTCATTTTAATTCCTTTTTCATTAATAGCCCTTCAAATAGGTGAAAATATTTCATGTGAAAAGGGAATTAGTAGGAATATTATTGTGTCATAATAAGTGATGAAAGGAATGGTTTCAGAAAAACCTGGGAAGACATGTGAACTGATGGAGAGTGAAGTGAGTAGAACCAAGAGAACAGTGTGTGTGTGTGTGTGTGTGTGTGTGTGTGTGTGTGTGTGTGCGCACGTACGTATTTCAACAACAAGATTAAAATGAACAACTTCGAAGGATTTAAGAATTCTAATCAATGCAGTGACCAACTGATTTCAGAGGACCAATGATGTATGTTATCCACTGCTTGGCAAGGAGATGATGGATTCAACATGCAGAATAAGACATATTTTTGGAAACAGCTAATGTAAGAATTTGTTTTGCTTAACTAGGAATATTTATTTCAACATTTTGTATTCTTCCCTTCTTTCTTAATAGTGGTTGGGGTGGAGTGAGTGAGAGATGGGAGAGAGAATAAACAAAAGTTTGTTAATTGAAAAAGAAAAAGGTAACTTTTAAAAAAAAAGAATTAAACTTATACTGCATAGGGATGAGCTTGGAGCAAACAAAAAACTTCCTAAAACATAGATCATTCTTAAAGTGAAATGGACAGCCTTATGGGACACAGGTTCCCCATTTCTGGAGTCTATCAGTGTAAGCTGTATTACCACTGCTGAGGGAGATGAGGTAATTCCTACCAAGTTATGGGTTGTGTTCAATATCCTCTGAGACCCTTAAACCTCTAAGGTAATTCTGTACATGGCATGTCAGGTCCTGAATCTCAGCTAGTTTTAGGTCAGTTACTTTCATCTACGGATTCTATAATCAATCAGAGTAATTTTCATGTTTGGCTGAAGAGGAGAGCAAGGTTATTGTGTACTTTGGGAGGAATTATCTTTTAATAATAGGAATGATAATGTTAGCTAGAATTTACAGAGCAAATTAACATTTGAAAAGGGCTTGTATCTTATTTGATCCTCACAACAACCCTATTAGGTAACTACTATTGTTATCTCCTTTTTGTAGACAAGAAAACTGAATCTGAGAAAGTTTAAGTGTTTTGTGCAGGGTCACAATTTAATAAATTTCTCAGGCAGGATTTAAACTCAGGTCCATTACTATAAGACCAGTGCATTGACAACACTTAACTGTCTTTTCTCAGTTAGTGAAACTGAACAACAGAGTCAATGCCTCCTTCTAGTCCTATGTTATGAGATAATTTAGAGCAGGAATTCTTAATCTTTTTTCTATCATGGAACCCTTTGTCAGCCTGGTGAAACCTGCAGATGCCTTTTCAGAATAATGTTTTTAAAATGCATAAAATAAAATACAGATTTCAAAGAAAGACAATTGTAAAGAAATAATTTATCAAAATATTTTAAATAAATAAGTTCACACCCTAGGTTAAAAACCCCTGGTTTAGAAATTTATAAAAATGTCGCTGCTAACATTAAACACTGTCTAGGCACTGAGGTGGTTTATACAGGAATGAGTGAAAAATAAGTCACCTACATTTTAACAGTGTTTTGAGAAGCTAACTCTTAATCTTTCTAAAAATTCCACAGGACTACAGATTACGTAATAAATGGCATGTAAGGTGCTGAGACAAACTTGGAGGGGAAAATTCCATCCATTGAGTTCACAGCTACTCACCTGGTTGCCCAGACTGATCTCTGCTCTCAAAGAGCAAAGTTTCTGTCCTATTAAGCCCCACTAAAAGCCACAATCCTCCCTTTTGGGGTAAGCTACGGCACTGGCAGCATGCTCCATACCACCTCAGACACATGGAAAGTTACAAATCCCCCAGTCAGAGGAGTTTACAGCCTATTTATGTGCCACTCATCTACTCATATTCAGATCTGAAGAATGGAGAGGATGCTAAGAACTATAACTTCTTAAACTAGACTTCTAGATTCACAGAAAATAGAATAATAGATAGAATATAAGTTTCAAGAAAGTTTCTCAAGTGCTGGAAAACTGAAGAAGCAATGTTTTATTTAAAACAGAAATGCTGCTAGCTAGGTGCTCAATAAACATGCAGAGAAGAAAGAGAAAAAACAAAGAGCCAAACATAAAATGATAGAGACAGGAAAGACAAAAACAGGGGAAAAAAAGCCAGAAAAAGAGAAATAGACCAAAAAAAAGGGGGGTAAAGCCACCAGAGACATGCATAGATACATGTGTGTACACACAGACATGCACGGGATTTAGAGAGTGCAAAAATAGCATTCAAAGTGATACAGACATAGAAGAAAAGAGAGACTTCCCAAAGTGACATCACCATCTGGTAGCCTAGGAAATTTCCACTAAAAACTCAAAGGTGTGTTTTATTTTCTCAGCTCTGGACAATATGTGCCCTGACAGGGATGGATATTCCTCCTAGTAGTTGCCTCACAGGACAAATGAAATTAAAGTGATGACCAGACAGGGCCCCCAACACTATTTGCAACCATCCAAAATTATCCCAATGTATTGCATGAAAATTTCAAAATAGAATTGCCCAAAGTGATCTTCAAAAATCACTGAATACAGGACCCAAACTAATTTCCTTGAAGAAGAATAGGTACTGCTATGTCCAAAGGCCTATAAAAATGTGCATACCCACTGACCCAGCAATAATATTTCTAGGGCTGTATCCCAAAGAGATCGTAAAAATGGGAAAAGGAGACATATGTACAAAAATATTTATAGCAGCTCTTTCTATGGTGGTGAGGGGATGCCCATTGATTAGGGAATGGTTGAACAAGTTTTGGTATATGAATGTAATGGAATAGTATTGTGCTATAAGAAATGATGAGCAAGCAGACTTCAGAAAAACCTGGAAAGACTTGCATGGACTGATGCTGAGTGAAGTGAATAGAACCAGGAGAACATTGTACACAGTAACAGCCACGTTGTGCGATGACTAACTTTGATAGACTTAGCTCTTCTCAACAATGCATAAGACATTTCCAAAAGTCTCATGATGGAAAATGCTATCCATTCCAGAGAAAGAACTATGGAGTTTGAATGCAGATTGAAGCATTTTATTTGGGTTTTTTTGTTTGTTTTTTGGGGTTTTTTTTTTAGGCAATTGGGGTTAAGTGACTTGCCCAGGGTCACACAGCTAGTAAATGTCAAGTGCTTGGTCTGAGGCCACATTTGAACTCAGGTCCTCCTGACTTCAGGGCCAGTGCTCTATTCACTGCGCCACCTAGCTGCCCCTGAAGTATACTATTTGCTCTTTTTTTTTCCCTTCTGTTTTGTTGTTTTGTTTCTTCTTTCTTGTGGTTCCTCCTATTGGTTCTAATTCTTGTTTACAACATGCCTAATGTGAAAATATGTTTAATAGGAATGTATATGTAAAGCCTATATCAGATTGCACGCGTTCTAGGGAGGTGGAGAAAATTTAAAACTCAAAAGTTTATGGAAATGATTGTTGAAAACAAAAAATTAATTAATTAATCAAAAAGGTGGAAAAAAAAGAAAGATGTTTTCTGTTATCTTTAAAAGGAGGGAAAGAATATATATATAGGTAGTCTTTCTTGGGGCTATTAAAATGTATAGATTCTCTGTTCTTGAAATCTTATGATTCATGAAAGTGGAATTTAACAACATCTACAGTTTCACAAGACCTGAAGGACCTATGGGGCTTTGTACAGTTCCTACACTTATCCCTACACTGATATCCCTATCAAATATACCCCAAGAGTGTGGATAAATCAAAAGACCTGATCCAGGAACAAAAGCATGAGATATCTCTTCCCTGGGTACTAATTTCAATGAACATTTTGCTGCTTGTGAGGTGCTAGCTATCCTGAATACAATAACCCAAATGTTTATAGCGCTTTCAGGTTTGTAACATCTTTCCCCACACCAACCATGTGATTTAGGTCAGTATTAATAGCACTATTTTATAAATGAGAAAACTGAAGTCCAAAGAGGGGAGAATTGCTCAGGGTCACCACATAGTTAATAAGTGTAGATTTTAGAAAGGAGCATACTAGGAAGGACATGATCAGAGCCTTCAATGTATGGAGAGTAGAAAAGGGATTCAACTTGTCTTATATGGGCCCAAAGGATAGAACAAGGCTCAATGGATGGAAGTGGTAGAGACACAGATTTCCATTCAAAATAAAGAATTATTTCCTAACAATCCAAGCGATCTAGTAGTTGAATCTGCTGAGCTAGAAGGACATGGCATCATAAAATTAGAACTGGAAGGGACTTCAGAGCCAATCTAGTTGTCACATCCCTTCATTTTAGAGCTGAGGCCCAGAGAAGTAAGTGACTTGCCCAATGTCATCTGAATATTTGAGGCAATATTTGAACTCATGTCCTCTGACTCCAAACTCAGTGCTCTTTCTACTATTTCAGGCTGCCTTTAAGTTCTGGGTTTCAGCTCAAATTGGTTCAATTGTCTTCTCTACATAAAGATGATTCCTAGATATATAGGTATATATATAGATGTATCTATATATGTACATTCCAATCTCTCTCTCTCTCTCTCTCTCTCTCTCTCTCTCTCTCTCTCTCTCTCTCTCTCTCTTTCTCTCTCTCTCTCTCTCTATATATATATATATATACATACATATATATATATATACATATATACATATATACACATATATAATGTGTGTATGTATATATATATCCAGCCCTAGTCTCTCTCCTGAGCTCCAGGACCACATTACCAACCACTCTTCGTAAACACCAAACTAGATGTCCTATAGGCATCTCAAACTCAACAGTTCTAAAACATAACTCATCTCTTCCCCTAAACCTTCACCTTTATCCCACTACTATTCTTCCAGTCATCTAGACTCACAACTTCAGTGTCACCCTTTCTTCACCATTCTCACTGATACCACATATCTAATCACTTGACAAATCTTGTTGTTTTCTACCTTCACAACATCTCTTTTGTACCTCCTCCCCTTCTCTCCATGTACCCTAGTTCAGGTCCTTATCGCCTCTCACCTGGACTACTGCAATAGCTTCTTGGTTAGTCTCTTTAACCTATACCTTCTCCTTCTCCAGTCCTTTCTCCCCTCAGCTTGTCAAAGTGATTTTTAAAAATGTAGATCTGACTATGTCACATACTTGATTCCTTCCTTCTAATTCACCGCCACCCCCCCCCCCCATGAACTCCAGTAGCTATTACCTCTAGGAACATATATATGGGGGCGGATGTCCTGAATCTTATGTTCCTGCCAGATTGACAGCTCCCTGACCTGATTCTTGATTGCCAGTATAACCATCTCCCCTCTCTGATCACCTCTGGAGGCTTCAGTTTCATCTGTACATTGAGCATTGACCTAAACCAGATGAACTTTAGGATCCCCTCAACTCCAAGAATCCATTCTCTACCACACTCTTGGTGAGCAACGTAAGAGGAGCAGAGATGAGAACCGCAGGAGGAGGATTCTTTCAAAGACAGATCTGACTGTGAAATAGACTGGGCTCACGTAGGCGCACACAGAGACAAACACATGTACACATAGATGCAGACACCCACGTAAACCACACAGAGATATGCAGACCTGGGTATACATGCATAAACATATAGATATACACAGACAGATATATTTATTCGCTGGAGCTGCTTCTAGCTAGGACCTAGGCTGGCTTCAATCTGGGGCATGTCTCAGGGGATGGCAATGAGGAACATGTGGAAAGGCTAAGCACCCCAATGCAGTGAGCTCAGTATCCCAAAACTATGACTTCCTTGTCAGTATGGCCAGGCCCTGGGTAGAAGATGGGCGAGGAGGGATAGGAATCTCCTCCTTAGTCCACTATAACTCCTGGCTCAGATACAGAGAGAGGGCCAGCTGTGGGACAGGGAAACAGGGAAGAAGCTATAAGATCTAGCCTGAGGTCTATGATACTCCTTCCTATAGCCAAGCACAGGGGTCTGCCCACTGTAAGCAGTTAATAAGTACTTTTGAATTGAATAGAAGAAGCACTGAATTAGGAGTAAAAGAACTGGGTCTGATTCATGCCTTTGCTATTTAATGCTTGCTGTACCCATCTGTCTAGACTTCAGTTTCCTCATCTGTAAAATGAGGGGGTAGCCACTCATGATCTCTCCGGCCCTTTCCACTCTAAATCCTATGAACTGCCTCACCTGTCTTTTGCTTTGTGATAATAATAGCCAATATGGATATAGCACTTCAAAATTTTCAAAGCAGTTTATATGCTTAATCTCATTTGTTCCTGTAGAATGGGCTCTCAATAAATCTTCATTGATCATATTTGTTAATTACTAGGGATGAAAAGTAGCATGGTATAACAGAGAGAGGGTCACCCTTGAAATTAGGAAAATATGGGTTCAGGTCCTGCCTTTGATTCATGCCTGCTGTGTGATGATAGGCAAGTCATTTAACCTTTCAGTGCCCCCAGGCAATTATCTATGAGTTGTCTACCTGCATGGTGAAGGAAGATTTAACACTAGAAGTTCCCTGAACATAGTACAAGTTCAGAGTTCTTCCTTCCCTCCCTAGTTAAAAAAAAATCATAGTATCAAAGATTTAGAATTAAAAAGGACCTTAGAGGTCAGTTAGTACAACTCCCTCACTTTTCACATGAGAAAACAGGCTCTGAGTGATTTGCTTGGGGTCAGTTACCAGAGGTCAGCTACAGATTTGGAATATAAACTCAGGCTGTCTTACTCCAAATCTAGCATACTAGGTAAAGCCAGGCTTTAGAGAGGTTGAATGATTTGCCTAAGGCCACACAAGGAAACCTGTCCTGGAATAAATATTAGATTCCTAACTCCTTGACATTGAAATATCTCCCATATCCCCTCTCTCTTAATAATTGGATAAAGATATTTTCAACACGAAGCCAAGTAGCCCATAAAGTCTTACTTCAATGTTGCTTACTTTAAGTCCTTCCTTCCGGTAGCTCTGGGAGATACAGTCCATGACGCCCTTGTACTTATTGCTATAGACTCCATCTGCTTGGAGTCGACTTTTTATAACATCCATGGGAGTGGCAGTTCCCCATGAAATGGCTCCTATAAAAAGACAGAGACACATACACAGACAACGACACAGAGAGGTTTAGGATGTTAGAGCCCACTGCAGAGTCAGTAACTTGATTATATATGGGATTCAGTTGGGGAAGTTGAAGAGAAATTTTTGGCTTGAGTGGTTCATGAACCCATTTACCTGGCAGGGAGGGGTTGTGATACACATCAATGAAACCCATGCAGATTAAATCAGAGATCCTTGAAATAACGCTGCAGTGGAAAAAGTGTTAAACTTGGAGTTAGGAGACAGTTTAGCCAAAATCCTGGCTCTGATCCTAGCTATGTGGCTATGGGTAGGGATAGCATCTCATAAGATTGTTGTGAGGGAAATGATATGGAAACCCTAACATGCTATGGAGATATGGATGTGGTGCTAGCAATTCTAAGTAACCTAGTGGCAAACCTACTGGAAAGGGCCATATGCTAGTAACAAAACATTCCAAAATAGATGTGTAAAAACACATACTTAAACTTAAATGCATACAATGTTTCTACACGCATACACAAACATGTTTATATACAACATACTGTTTTCCATTAATTCTACCAGCTTTTTGGCTTGTCTTTCACACTCTATCTTGACTACAATCACTACCATACCAGATAAATGTAAAATTGGGATCAAGCCCTGATTTGTAGAATTTGCAGTTTCTGAAGTGTAAATACTCACACTGTAACTGTAACAGCTGGCTTTCACAAGCATCTATGAATTGGCTCCAACACATCCCTGAGTAGAAAGCACTGACTTTAGAGTCAAAGGACCTGGGTTCAGATCCCATTTCTGATTCTTACTACCTGTATGACCTTGGCCAAGTCATTTACATTTCATAAGCTTTGGTTTCCTCATCTGTACAATGTGTAAGTTAAATAAGACAGCTGTATCATTACATATTTATTTGTATACACATGAGTACAAACCTACCTATGCATAAATGTAGCTACATATATATGCAACATATACACACACACACACACACACACACACACATACACATGTATGCAACACAAATCCAAATATACATTTAACTGTAGGTTTAACTCAAGGATGGCTAACTTGACTGTAGCAGGAGACTACTCATCAGGACTGTCACAATGAGCCATTATACACTTTAAAGCTAGAAAAGTACCTTTGATCATTCTTTGAAGCATTGAGGCAGGTATCTTTCTCTATGATTGAATAGTAAGAGTAACAGTTCATTACCCCTGATAGTCTAAGGATTCCTGGGGATCCCTAGACACATTCAGGAGATCCGCAAAGTCAAAATCATTTTTGTAATAATATTAAAATATTATTAGCCTCTTAAAATGCTCTTGCCTTTTCCAGCTATGTACATATATAAAGCCCATTTTTCTTCGTATACTTCAAATCAAAACAAGACATTGCAAAAGATTTAAAGCAGATGTGAGAACCCAGCTGCTTTCCATGAAGCCAGATATTTAAGAGATTTGCAAAAATTCATAAAACAGTACCATTTTGTTTTGGAAGATAGTTATTTTTTATAAAGATGTGTGATTTTTGTTAACGTATAATGGGTTTATTTTGATAGTTTTAAATGTATGTTTTAATTTCTAATATGGTAAATATCAATAGGTATAACCCACATAGACAAAAGCTTTTTGGGATTCTCAATAATTTTAAAGAATATAAAGGAATTGGGGCAGTTCAGTGGTGCAGTGGATAGAGCACCGGCCCTAAAGTCAGGAGGACCTGAGTTCAGATCCAGCCGCAAACCAAACACTTGACACTTACTAGCTGTGTGACCTTGGGCAAGTCACTTAACCCCAATTGCCTAAAAAAAATGAATATAAAGGAATCCTGAGACCAAATATTTGAGAATTGCTGAATTAGAGCATACCCTTATGTCTCTATATCATCCTATAATTTTAGTTGTTTCAATGAATGTCTTGTTACTTTTTATCATAGTGTCAATAAAATTTGTTGGATCACAGAATATTACAGCTGGAATGGGCCTCATTTGACAGAGATCAGAAAAAGGGACTAAACTGGGATTAGAATGAGGCGAGAGAGAGAGAGAGAGAGAGAGAGAGAGAGAGAGAGAGACAGAGAGACAGAGAGACAGAGAGACAGAGAGAGACAGAGAGACAGAGACAGAGACAGAATGAATCTATAATTGTATATTTTATTTTTATATGATCTTTTTTTTAAGGTCCACAAAGGAAACACCCTGTGATGCCTTCTGCTTTTGCCAAGCCATCCCTAGTTTATTGATAGATTTGAAATAGAAATTGCCACCAAAGGCTTTATCATTTCAACCAGATTAACTAGCTCTGATTAAAATTGCTTTCCTGAAGTGCTACTCTATAGGAGGAGAGAAAGGACTAGCCCAATAAAGTCATTGACTAATCTCATAGACCTCTGCTTTTCCCAGACATAGGCATCTAATTTTTTTAAAAAAGTAATTGCTCAGTAATCATTACTTCCAAGCTGACTTACAGCCTGCTCACAGACCAAAGAGACAAACTTTTCCGTTCAGCAAATACAATGCTTCTTTTAAAAAGCCACCTCCTAGGCTTCTGTGCAAACACAGAAACTATTAGATTCTTGGGCAGGAAGGGAAAAAAAAAAGAACTAATGCCAAAGTTCGAATTTTGCAACAGTTGCTTTACTGGTTCACTCAATAACAAAACTAATGGTTCACATGGAGAGTTTTCCTCACAACTGTCCCCTGTGATCAGGTAATATAATAATATATTGGGTAATAACATTATGTATAATATGTGATGTTATATATATATATATAATATTAGATAATAATATAATTTGGTAATACTTAGGCAATTAGGTAATATCCTTATTTTAGAGATGAGGAAATAATTTTGCTAATATTGGGTTACCTGGTCATTGTCACAGATCGAGATGTCAGAGCCAGAACTCAAATCAAAGTCTTCTGACTGTGGGTGCAGGGCTCTTTCAACTCTGCATGCTGATCAAAATAAATCCAGACCTATCTGAGGGCCTCCCTGACCCAGAGCTCCTATATGATATATGAAGGCTCTGTATGAGCAGAGAGGGAGCTTCCTCACTGGAAGTGCCTCACACCAATGATGTCACAGGTCTGGTTGCAAAAAATAAAAAATAAAAAAAATAAGAGAGAGAGAATAAAGGCAGTATGTTTGCAGAATGACCTAAAGTGATAGTACAGTATGAAGACACATGGGGATTCATTTAGCTCCCTCCTCCACTCTTTCTTATCCATCTTCCCATCTATAGCTCTCCTACAATAATGACAATTGGTTTACTTAGAACTTTGGAGGCTAACAAGGCACTTAAGATACTTTGCCCCTTTGAGTCTCACAACCTTGCCAGGAAGGTACTATAGGCATTATTAGACCTATTTTGCAGAAAAGGAAACTGAGGCTCAGAGAAATCAAGTGATTTGCCTATTGTCAAGTTTTGGCAGCAAGATTTGAACCTAAGTCTTCCTAACTTGGTACTCTGTTGACTTCACCACATTGTCTCTCCTGTAGGCCATTATGTGAACAATAATTATATAGTTCCATATTGGAAAAGAACATATATTAGACAGTAGCCGTTTACCACCCCAGATTCATTCTAAATTCTAGAACACAACAGGGCATTGCAATTTAGCATCCTTTATGGAAGGCAGTGCAGTGGAGACTAAATTCATTTGTGACTTTGAAGGAGTTGTCTCCACCTTCTAGGCCACAGTTTCCTCATCTACAAAACAAATGGGTTGTACTAAAGTCTCTCCAATATCTCCTAGCTGACACTTTATGATACGGATAAAATGAATCACAAAAATGGATCCACTGGGATCCACATTCCCATTCAAATCCTAATCAGAAATAGGAAGAGGCATGGAGCCAGATGAGCTTGGTATGGAAGAGAGTTAGGAAAAGATAAGGGAATAGAGACTCGTGAATCTCAAAGTAAGGATATTTTAGCCCTCATAGCTCCAGAGGCTCTCCAGAGGAAGAGAGGGAGAAGGGATTAGGTTTTAAGAATTTAAACATGAAAGCAATTTTGGCACAGAGAACATATTATAGTTGGAAGAGAACATAGAGATTACCTAGTTCAAATGCTTTATCTTACAGATAAGGAAATTTAGTACCAGAAGGTAGGAAGTGACTTGTCAAATGCCACACAGTAGGCAGAAGAGACACAAATCAACTCCAGCTCTTTAAATCCAATACTCTTTCCATTATCCCCAAACTGAAGATCTCCTCCCAGCTTCTGGATTTCATTTCTCTTTGACCCTACAACTCTTTGGTCTAACATAGGAGTGAGGGGCATGGACTGCCAAGCTGCTCAACCAGATTTTTCCTACAGTGTGCTCCCCATTCTCTCCACCAGGAATATATGCCAGTATTTCCTGATCCCAGCAGTCAAAAGTTAAGGAACCTCTACACATCCAACTTGCTCTGCTTGGACCAAGATGATAGAACTAGAAGCAATTGTTGGAAATAATGGTGTCCAAAAGTGGAATGGGCTGCCTTTGCAGGGAGTGAATTTTCCATAATTGGAGGGCTTCAAGCAGAGGCTGGGTGACTTTTTTAGGGATTTTATAAAAGGGATTGCTCTTCAGAATTCCTGCTTAGGATTGGACTAGATAACTCTGAACTCCCTTCCCACTGTAAGTCTGTAACCCAGTGATTCTCCACTACTTTGTTAGGGGATAGGAAGATTAAAGCCAAGGTTTGGTGTACAGTTCACCTATTATTCCATCTCTTCCCTAAGATGAGTTAAAGAAAGGGGGGGGTATCCATACCTGCAATGCCCCCTGCCAACCACACTGTATAGGGATTGGAGGTTGTGTTGCTATCAGGAGTGATCCATTCGCTGATAATCTCATAAGGGATGAAGTAGAGGCAATAGCCTGGGACATCCCTTAGCAGCATGGCATTGGCCCCCCGATAGAGTCCCACTAAGCCCTCCTTCTGGATAACTGATGTCATGCAGTGAATAGGTCCCTGGTACATTGGTCGGTTCCAAAGGTCCTTTGGTCTGGGCTTTGAATGGAGGTTTGCTGCACATACAGGAGAGAGAAGATTACAATTAATTAAATGACCATTTTTTTGTCACAGCCACCTATGCTTGCTTTGTATCACTTACTCATATTTGCCCATATGATTTCGATACTACTCTCTGAATCTTTGCTATTACCTCACTAGAGACCTAATTGTGATTGTTTATTTATTGTACCTTTGTAACTACTGGATAATACAGCTGTAGCTTTTGTTGCTGCTGCCAAACACCGACTTTGGCATCCCTCACACCAGCACAGGCCAGGAAAATCTTCAAAGAGGTTAGACTTTTGACATTTAGGGGAATGTCAAACCCTTAGAACCATTTTTGAACAAACAGATTGTATCCTTCTCAATCAACACTGCTTTCGAAGACAATCTTGCTAAAGATATATCCTAGGACAAACAGAATGTCAATGAAAGTGTTCCTAAAGGAAGATAAATCCTGAGTAACCAAAAAAAAAACAATTGAAGGTCTGGGGAAACTGCTAATGAAAAAGAAAAAGTATGCCTGATTCAGCAGAAAGATGGAAACCCACAAAACAGAATATTGTATACATTGAAAGACGTAGGCATTATATTCGGATGTTTTTGTTTAACTATGTTTGTCAGAAGGCAAGATTTAACATAGGGCAGGGAAGAATGAATGTCAGAATAGTCTACTGTCCTGAAAGAAATCATTAGGAAATTCTGTTCCCCTCTGCATGCTTGTGGGCAATTTATTTAAGAAAAAATTTTCAAATGAATTAAATTTTCTCTGTACCTCCAAAAAAAATAAAACAAAACTTTTGAGGGATGAAGCAGAATAGAGGAAACACTTGAGGCTTAGGTGGTAACAGAGGATTGCCCTGATGCCTGATAACAAACTAGAAATGGTTTCAGAGATTCACTAAATGATTTTGTCTTGTCCAGAGAGGAAAATTCCAAGGAAAAGCTCAGGTACCAAAGTCTTCAGTAGACATGCCCTCATGCTGACTCTTCCAATTAGAGTTCAACCTCCAAATTCAATACAACAAATATTTATTAAGCACATACTATGTTCAAGGCCTTGTCCTAGATACTGAGTATGGAAAAACAAAAATGAAATCGAAGGGAGAGACCTGACAAGCAAGCACAGTTAAACAAACACAAGGTAATTTGAAGAGGACACTGAATCCCAACACCCTATGACGGAGTGGGCAGGAGGGTAGGGTCCAGGTACAACAAACATTGAGAGTTAAACATCCTCCTGGGTTTGGCCTTTGCTTCTGCGCTCAGCAATTCATTCTCAGTCAGTGGAATGGAAGGACTGAGGCTGTGTCATTTTATTCAGTGAAGAAAATCTTTTTAACTTATTGTTTTGTCATTGTGTAGGATGGCAAAAGAACCTATAATAGCAGTACCTCCACTCTTTACCATTCCCTAGCTTGGGGCCATATGCACAATAGATTCTCCATGCATGAATGAATGAATTAATGAAAGACTATATAATTCCTTCCTTCCTCCCTCTCTGGCCCCTCACCTCTTATCTTCTAGTTCTCTTTAGGCCTTCTCCTTTTGCTCTTATTTTTTCTTCTCTTCCTCTACATTAGCTTCCAATAGCACCAAACGGACTCTACTTTCCCATAAAAGGCATTCTTTGGACGGGAGGTATATGAGTTCTTGTGTAGGTTATAGAGCCTCTCATTAAACATTATCATTTTCTCCTTTTGCTCTGACATAGGCTGTTCTGGACATCTCTTATCTCATTCTCAATATTCAGTTTTAGGGGAAGCCAAGCTTCATAAATGTTAGCAGAGTACACAGTTTAACAAATTATGTGGTCTATGAACATGCATTAAAAACAAAGAAGATATCCAATGACTGAGAAATGACTGAGTGATTGTGGTACATGAATATAATAATTTAAGAAATTATAGATAGGATGAATATAGAGAAAGGTGAATTCTCATATCAACTGATGAGAAGGGAGGTAATCAGAACCGGAATAGCATACACAATGACTAAAACAATGCAAACAGAAACAACAACAACAAAATGATGTAAAATTATAATGATCAAGGTTGGCCCAAAGGAGAGATGAGAAAGCATTTCCCTCTCTTCTTTACAGAGGTGGGACCATGAATGAAGAATATCATATATAATCGTGTACCTAGTATTTGTTTGGCTTTGCTAAACTGGTATGTTTTTTTTTCTTTTTTCATTTTTTGTTATAAGGAATGGCTGGCAGAAGGGCCATATTGTCCAACTTGAATGATACATAAAAACAAATAATGTCAACAAAATATTTTAATGATCCATGTCTTTTCATAGTCAACCGAACTCAGAATCCCTCAAACCCCACAATATTTACAAGGGTGAAATGGAACATGACTTAGCCTCAACTAGACTTCTGGCCATGGGCTCAAACTGTATTTTACCTGTCACAGTAAATAAGTTACAGGAGGAGGGTGATTTTTTTTTTCGTTGCCCTAATATGTGTGCCTAAACAAACACATTCTGAACCTTTTGCTCATGTTATTTGGAGCTAGTAAATGATAAACACTTGTACTCAGCATTCTCCCTGTAGTGAAAGGAGTTGAACAACAGATTGAGTCCAATTCACCTGTCTTTCCCCAGTGCCTCACTGGATTTCATCAAAGACATGGCGAGGCAATACAGATGCACCCAGAGCCCCCTTTTTGAAGTTACCGGAGAAAGAAAGGATTGTGCTGCACTGATTTGTGCAACAACGCTTCCCTTCACCTCCCCCAGACTTCCTCTATAGGAGCTTAATTTATCAAATGAAGCAGATTTCATTGCTTAAAATGATAAGCCTCACCTATTGTCATGTTCATCTCAAAGTAATAATTATAATATGACTCAGAAGTCAAGGTTCTCAGCTATTAGCATGGTATAGATTTCCATGGTTACTGATTGAATCAAAATACTCTTCCTTAAACTTCAAGTTGTTATGTTTGAGTAGATGGGAAAACATTTGCTAGCCACAGAAACTAACAACTGTCCAACAAGAATTCAGTTTGCTTTCTCCTTATATGAGTCATAAGGAAATTCTTTCCAACCACTCAAGGATAATAATGCATACAATCAGCTTTTATTGCCCAGAGTTACTCAAGCAGTCATTACTTGGAGTTTAATTGCCATGGGGATAGTTGCTGTCCAAAATACTGATACCTGTTAAACAATGCCTCCAGTGACCTCTTCCTGCATATGAAGTAAATGTCAAAGTATAATGCAGAGAAGAATGGGAGCCATCAGAGGTAAGGGAAGAAAGACCACTAATACTTAGAAGTCACAGGCATGAGTCTTTTCCTTTAGAAAAAAGAACTGCATACCCTGAGGAAAAAATAACCTCTCTTTATTCCAAGGAATAAGGAAGGCCCAATCAGGAGAAGGGCCATCGAGTAAGAGTCAGAAGAAGAATTTAATTCAATCCAACCAAAATTTATTATGAAGCTGCCACCCGGTGTGCTAAGTGCTAAGTTCCTTCAAGGAGCCCAGGATTGTGGTTTTAAAATTGCAAAGAGCCCTCAGAGGCCATTTAGTCCAATCTCCTAATTTTACAAATGAGGAAAATGAACCCAAGGGAAATTAATTGATTTGCTATGTTCAGTCACAATCATAAGAAGCAGCATTTGAATACAGGCCTTCTGACTCCAGCTACTGTGTACTTTCCCACTTTGCCATGGTACCTCTCCCAAAGAGGTTTCATTTTATTCTAATGAGGAGGATATCATGGCCCTGACAAGAAGTATAGAAGTAGTCGTCTGACAAGACAATTACAATAAAAAATTCATCTGTCTTTCTTGAGGCATGCAAGGCTGTTTAATCTGATGACGTCTACCCATTTCTGGTGATTAAAAACGAAGACAAATAATATCACAGCAAGGATCGTACCATTGCTGGGGATTATGACGATTTGAGTAAAATACTTTAGTGTTTGGGGGCAGAAATCATGTTCTTATCATGGCTATCAATGGAAGCAGCTAAGAAGAAGGCAGATTCAGGAACAGAACAGATGTTGAACAAGAAAGTTTCTGAGAATGTTGTATCAATATTTGGTTCTGGTTTAAATTTAGGAATTATGAGCTCTTGACTAAGGATGGACTGCTGCTAACAAGATCAAGCAAAAATATAATTGTAATTTTATAAATCTGATCAAAAGGTTTTAAATTGAAAAGGGAAGGGAAAGAAAACTGCTTATGTGTTTTTACTAACTAAGATAGCAGCAATGGAAGTATCTACAACATGGGAGAAAAAAATAAATTCAAAATCCAAGAAGGCATCCAGCAATAAAATACATGGGCACATATTTCTCTATAAAAATACATATAGCATAGGCAATAAGAAAGATAGACTAGAGATCCTCACGCAAGTAGTGATGAAGTGACACCTACAACTGAAATAGGACTGTTCAAAAGGAGCACGCTAAATAGCTGGGGTGCTATGTCATACTGGAATTAAAAAAGACAGATACTCATGTGACAAACCCCAGGAATCTGAAAGGGAAAGGGAAAACAAAACATCTGGATGGAGATCAACAGAGTGAGAAGCCACTGATATTGTCATGACAGTATAGTATGGATAGAAAGAGAAAAGAGATGAATAGTTGAGGGAAAAGATTACAAATAGCATGGAGGTTTGATTTACTATCCGGAGGCCCACTGAAGCATTTTCTGTGCCAGAAGCAACAAATGGTGTTTAGTTTAAGCTCCATAGTACTTAATTTTTTGCAAAACTTTAAATATACAATATCTCATTGCCTCATTTGAGCCTCTGAATAATCCTACAATAATTTATTGTACCTCTCAGGTACAATTGATCTTAATATTCCCTTTATTACAGATGAAGAAACTAAAGCTCAGAAGAGTTAAGTGGTTTGCCCAGAGCCACATAGTTAAGTAAATTTTAGAAGCAGGGTTTTAACCCAGGTTCTGTGGCTTCAAGTACACAATAGCATGTTGCCTCTCAACTAATAAATTCATCCTTGCCTCAGTGATCATATCATTCTTTCAAAGACTGAAGAGCTGCTGAGGGAAATTTCAATTCTAGACCTGATTCTAACCAACAAAGAGGAAGAAAAAGTTGAAATTTGGAGCTAACAGAACACAATGGAGTATCTTAGGATTTATGAAGAGGGGAAAACACCTGACAAAATACACCCTAGATTTTGGAAGAGCACAGTTCAAAAGGACTCAGAGAAAGAATAGATAATAACTCATGATATGGAATTATAAATGAAAAATAAGTCTAAGTATAATGGCAAACTGTCAAGAATAAAATTTTGAAAAGACAATGGAAAGATGTGAAGCTATTTAAATCAAATGATGTGGACATGCAGGAAATTCACTGGCTTGTGTGTGTGTGTGTGTGTGTGTGTGTGTGTGTGTGTGTGTGTGTGTGAAGTATAGAACATGAAAATAATGGAAGGTAATTTAGGATGGCTACAAAAGGGTTTCATGGTCCAGTTTTAATGCTGAACTTCAGCTGGGGCTTTCCATCACAAACTGCCATTGGTTGTGAGGCTGTTGTCATTCCCAAACTATGTTCTATATCCCCTTGCATCTCTTTGGATACTTTCTTTCCCTAAATAGACCCAGAAAAACTGAGAAAGTGCTTTATTAAGAAGAAAGGCATGAGACCAAATGTAATTCTCAGCCTCTCATCACTCCTCCTGGTTTGATGAATAAGGTGTGTACTAGGACCCAGACTCTTGCATACAGTCTTTTCCGGATTAATGTATTACCTACCACTGATTGTCATATGCAGTCTCTCTTTCTATCTGTCTGTCTGCGTAACTGTCTCTTGGTCTGTCTGTCTGTCTCTCCCATACTCTTGCTGAATTTACTTCTCCACACTTTCACTTTGCAGGCTCTACAACAACCTTGGATCTCCTCTCAGTCACTCCCTACTCAAAGTACACACCAATTTTATACACTAACCGATAAACTTCCAAGCATTCAATAAGATTAGCTCTCCAAATACATACTCTGTGTCTCAGCATATTTAGGCTGATAGGGGTAAAAGGGAAAATTCTGGGAGGGGTATAGGCAAATAGTGTGACAGGGCAACATGTGATATACACATACATGTGCATATATTCATGTATATGTATATATAAATGTATATAAAATGCATACTTATGTGTATACACATATATGTGTGTTTTGTGGGTGTGGGTGTGTACAAATTTATGTGTATGTATTCACATATAAACTTCATTGAGAGGCATAATGTTCAGAGCGAGTTGTTAGTCCAGGGGCAGCTAGGTGGCACAGTGGATACAGTACCGGCCCTGGAGTCAGGAAGACCTGAGTTCAAATCCAGACACACACATGATACTCATTAGCTCTGTGGGCAAGTCACTTAAACCCAATTGCCTTGGGAAAAAAAAATAAGAAACAAAAGTCATTAGTCCCACTATGCACTTAGTAGACCAAACTAAATCTAAAAGATGTGGTTAGTTCCAGGCACAGCATTTTAGGAAGCACATTGACAAACTGGGAGCATGCAGAAGAGGGAGACCTGGATGGTGAAGAGGCTGGAGACAATGCTATAGAAGAATTAGTTGAGGAATCTGAGGGGGAAGAAAGGTATCACAGGTGTTCAGGTCATTTCAAGGATTGTCATATGGAAGAGACTTAATGTTCTTGGCCTCAAAGGACAAAACAATGGGTGGAATTTGAGGAGGAACTAATGAAGACTTGATATTGGAAGAGTTTCCTAACAATGAGTACTATCTAAAAACCATAATGAGGGCAGCTAGGAGGACAGTGGATAGAGTACCAGGCCTGAGTTCAAATCCTGCCTCAGATACTTACTAGCTATGTGACCCTTGGCAACTCATTTAACTCTGTTCGCCTCCACCCCTTATCTGTAAAACAAGCTGGGGAATGAAGTTGTGAACCACTCTGGTATCTTTGCCAAGAAAACCCCAAAAAGGGGTCATGAAGAGTCAGACAAAACTGAAAATGACTGAACAACAACACAGCAAAAATATAATGAACTGCCTCGGAAAGCACTGGGTTACCCCCTCACTAGAGTTTGTCATGTAAAGAACAGTGTATCTACTGGGTTCAGTGAACCCAGTTTTCTGTGAGGCTTCATCTAATTTTAATGTTCTCTAATTTTTTTTTTATTCCACAGTTTTTTCTACCAGCTCACACACCTCTTCTCTCCTATGGAGATTAGCCAAGTCTCCACAATGAGAATCTCCTTCCTTTGGAGATCTGAATGGAAAAGCAATACCACTTGTTTCTCAAAGCATTGATATTCCTCCAGATGTCATGAGTTCAGGTTCTTGATTTTCCTCACATGAGTGTATCTTCTTAATTACAATACTACTAGGCATACTGGATACCAAGTCTACTCCTTTTGAACAGTAATGGGTACCATTTCACCAAGTCTCAGTGATACTAGATAGATAGATAGACAGACAGACAGACAGACAGACAGACAGACAGACAGACAGACAGACAGATAGATAGATAGATAGATAGATAGATAGATAGATAGATAGATAGATAGATAGAAGATAAATAGAGCATTTATTAAATACATACTACATCCCAGGTACTATGCTAAGTGTTGGGGATAGAAATACAAGCAAGCAAAATAATTCTTGCCTTCAATGAACTTAAATTGTAATGAAGGAGGTTTTCTGGAAGGTGGTCAGAGATGAAGAGGGGAAGATACCCAGTCTGGGACTTGGAGATAAATCTGGTGGAAAGTGCCATGGAGGCCTGGGTCTGAGCAAAATAAGACAAAAGCTCACCTAGTAAAGCTGAGGTAGGAGGTGTGTGTGGGGGGAAGTAAGTAAACTCCAAGTTTCTGGTGGGGTACAGAGTAGGGCCACTCAGAGGTGTCATAGGGACCTGGGCCCCAGCTAGTTACTGAAATGTGCCTTCTTATGAGATCTTTAGATGATTCAGTTTGAGGTTAGGAAAAGCTTTGAAAATTTCTTCTGGTATCAGTGCACTTCTTATTGCCAAGTCCAACTCTGCTGTTGATGAATGTTCTTCTAGTTCCTACATATTTTTTTTAGGGATGCAATAAAACCTAAATCCTAAGAGATAAAAATAATTATGGACTTAGTATAGAGATTACCTTTACAGAAAGGCAGGGCCATAATCAGCAACTTTAGAGATTGGCTAAATTCATTTGGAGAAACAAAAGATCCGGAATATCAAGGGAAATAATCAAAAGACATAGGGATGAAAGGACATCAAACTACACTATGAAGCAATAGTCAATGAAATAATTTGGTTATTGTTTTTAAGAGAGTAGATCAATGCAACATACTAGACAATGAAGAATCAGGAAAAAAATGGAATTCAAGAAACTAATATTTGATAAACCAGAAAATATAAATTACTTAGAAAAAAAACCATCTCCCCATTTGACAAAGAGTGCTGAGAAAATTAGAAAGTGGTCTGGCAGAAATCAGGCTCAAACCTTCTGTTATATTTCACAATAATTTCTAAAAGGATACACCTTCTTAATACTAAAGATCATACTATAAAAATCAGAAAAGAAACAGATTATAATTGTTTCACAGTTGTAGGTAGGAGATAAATTCTTAACAAGAATAAAGACAACTACAAAAGATGAATTGAAGAACTTTGATTACATGAGACTGAAAAGCTTCTGTACAAACGAAATTAATGCACCTAGAATAAGGAGAGTAGTCAAAAGAGAAAAATTCTTTGTATCACATTTTTCTAACAAAAGCTTGGTATCCAAGATATATAAACAACTAATATACATATATATATACATATGCATTTACATGCATGTGCATATATTAACCTAAAACAGTTCTCAAAATTGCAAGCTACTAACAATTATATGAGAGAACAGTCCAAATCACTGATAATAAAAGAAATGCAAATCAATATATATCCTGTAAATTGGCAAAAATGGAGAGATGGGCCATCATAGTTTCTCCATTAATTTTTGATCACCACTATATCTAGTTGTCTTCTTAGATCATTTTTGAAGTAGTTGGGGAAAGGTTCAGGGGAAGATGGGCTGTACTATTTCCTCTTGTTCTGCCATCTTGGCTGACTCCCATTTAACTGATATAGAATAAAATGAGTAAAACCAGTAGATTAATGCAATGCTTGTAGCGTTATAAAGAAAAACAACTTGGAAAGACTAAAGAAGACAAGCCAAAGACCCTGGCTTCTGGGATAAGACCTCATTATTTGACAAAAAGTGCTGGGAAAACTGGAAAAGAGTATGGCAGAAACTAGGCATAGACAAAAATATTACACCATATACCAAAATAAAGTCAAAATGGGTTCATGATTTAGATATAAAGGCTGACACTGTAAGCAAACTGGGAGAGTAAGGAATTGTTCACCTTTCAGATCTATGGAGAACAGAAGAATTCATGACCAAACCAGAGATAGAGAACATTATGAAATGCAAAATGGATAATTTTGATTATATTAAATTGAAAAGTTTTGCACAAACAAAGCCAATGCAACCAAGATTGGGAAGGAAGAAGAATACTGGGAAAGAATTTTGACAATCAGTATCTCAGATAAGGGCCTCATTTCTAAAAGTACATAGAGAACTAAGTCAAATTTATAAGAATACAAGTCATTCCCCAATTGATAAATGGTCAAAGGATATGAACAGGCAGTTTTCAGATCAAGAAATAAAAGCCATCTATAGTCATATGAAAAAATGCTTCAAATCACTATTGATTAGAGAGATGCAAATCAAAATAACTCTGAGGTACCACATCACACCTACGAGATTGGCCAATAGGAAAATGATAAATGTTGGAGAAGATGTGGGAAAATTGGAACACTAATGCATTGTTGGTTGAGTTGTGAACTGATCCAACCATTTTAGAGAATAATTGGTAACTATACCCAAAGGGCTATAAAAATGTGCATACCCTTTGACCTAGCAATAGGACTTCTAGGGTTGTATCCCAAAGAGATCATAAAACTGGGAAAATAGCCCACATGTACAAAAACATTTATAGCAGCTCTTTCTGTGGTGGCAAAGAATTGGAAATTGAGGGGATGCCCATCAATTGCAGAAGGGCTGAACAAGTTGTGGTGTATAAATATAATGGAATACTATTATGCTATAAGAAATGATGAGCAGGGGGATTTCAGAAAAACCTGGAAAGACTTGTATGGACTGATGCTGAATAAAGTGAGCAGAACCAGGAAAATGTTGCACACAGTAATAGCCATGTCGTACGATGACTAACTTTGATAGACTTAGCTCTTCTCAGCAATGCATAAGACATCTCCAAAAGTCTCACGGTGGAAAATACTATCCACATCCAGAGAAAGAACTGCGGGGCTTGAATGCAGATGGAAGCATACTATTTGCTTTTTTTTCTTCTGTTTTGTTTTGTTTCCTCTTTCTTGTGGTACCTCCTATTGGCTCTAATTCTTCTTCACAACATGTCTAATGTGAAAATATGTTTAATAGGAATGTATATGCAGAGCCATCTTGGGGAGAAAGAGGGGAGGGAGGGGAAGAAAAATTTAAAACTCAAAATCATACAGAAGTAATTGTTGAAAACTAAAAATAAATTAATAAAAAAAATTTTAAAAGAAACCAAAAAAAAAGATTTAAGAAGACATAAAGACCTATGAAAAGGCCTGTTACAATTTCAGAGGACGTGCAATGAGAGGTGCAGAGTGACATGTGTATTTATGGATAAGTCACTATTTGGATCTCTTTTGTGTAACTATGTTATCTTATTATCCAGCGGAACTCCCTCATCTTTCAGATGAAAAAACTAAGGCTGTGATATAGCAAGTTATTTACTGAAGGTAACAAAGGCAATGTCAGAGAAGGTATTTATATACAGATCTTCTGATTCCAGAGGCAGTGATCAAATGGCACAAAACTGAGATGAATGATAAAGATGAAGAGCATGCTATGGGGATCAGGAAGAATGTTTTTGACAAAAGCTCTCCAGTCTATGTCAGCATAGAGAGCTTTCAACTGAAATTTGAAGGGGAGGAAGAAGAATGCCACTCCTCCAAACCATAAAAATGGATGCTACAAAAGGTAATAAGTATGGATATAAAGAACAATAGTAGGATCATAGTCCTAGAGGGGACTTTAAAGACCACTTCACCCAAGATCCAAGATCAGAGACGGACCAAAGAGTCACAATAACTCAGGGTTAGATTTCAAAGGGGAAGTTGGGAAACAAAATAGCTGCCCATCGATTGAGGAATGACTAAACGAACGGTGGCATGTGAACATGATAGAATATTACTTTGCCATAAGAAAAAATAAATATGGAGAATTCAAAGAAAAAAGAAAGATGTATATGAATTAATATACAGTGAAATAAGGAGAACAAGGAAAACAATATTTGCAATGACTGACTGTAACAATGTTAATGGAAAGAACAAAAAATCAAAACTGAGTAATTTATAATTACCAAAACTTGTCCTTAGAGAAGAGTTTAAAAAAAATACTCTTCCTACCCTTCTTCCCAGAAGTGAGGGACTACAGATGCAGAACATTGCTTTTATTGTCAGACCTAGTTAATGCCTGGTTTGGTTTCATTGAAGTGGGTTTCTTTTTTTTCAGTTTCTTTTTAAAATCTTTGTTTCAAGGGATGGATGACTGGGTAAGGGATGGGGGGTATATTCAGAAATGAAGGTAATATAAAAACAAAAGACATCAATAAAAATAAGATTAAAAAAAAAGAAAGTCCTGGAGAACAGGTAATGAAATATATTTCTCTTCTAACAGAAGAGTTGGGGGAATTACAAGGACAGACTGTCAAACATTGTCAGTCACTGTGTCAATCTTTTTTTTTTCTTAATTGTTTTTCTTGTTCACAAGGAAGGGTTTAATCAGGAAGAGTCAGGGAGTTTCTAAAATTGACTGAAATATAAAGACAAAAATGTATCAATAAAACTTTTTTTTTAATAAGGGAAAGTAGGCAGCAAGATACCAACTAAAACAAAAACAGGAATCTCTCTTGTAGAGCAGATATCGGGCCCAGAGAAAGACTCTCATCTATTGCGGCACTTTTTTTATACTCACTTAGATAAATGCCTCTGGTTCTCAGTGGCTAATAATTCTCCTTCCAATTTTAGTGACTTTGCTGATGGAAGAAAGTTGTAGTGTGTAAGGCTGTGGCCATCCACAAACATTTAGCAAATATCTTTTTTCATACTCTGTAAGCATGGGCTTTCTGGCAAACTGCAGGACTGGGAAAATATTTGTTCATTTTATTTTGATGCCACATGTGAATTTTTGAGGTTTCTTTAAGTGAAACTTTTTTTTAATTAAATACTGAAGGCGGAGTAGCCTCATGGAGGCATCAGGGCTTAAAAGTGACTTAAAAGTCTCCTCCACTCAGATGGAAAACTTTCACAGCAATTCAGAAATGTGGCATAAAATGTTCTATCAGATAACTTTATGATAGGACCATTGTATACCAGATTTCTTCTTCCCTCTGCAACAAAGAATGGTTTTCCCTAAAAGATAACAGAACGGTCCCCAGGACCTGATTGGCCCCTGCCTTCCATGACACAGTTTTCTTGGTTATATAAGAGCATAAAAAGTAACATCCAGTTGGGGGGAGAAAGAGGGGCATCTCTGATTTGGTAGATGTCTGAAGACAATGCAAATTCATTCACCCCACTGATTAAATGCATTTCCATATGAAGATTAAGCCATTAGCTTCTTTAAAGAAATTAAGTATCTTTATATACTTGTGGCACATCCTTGCCGTATTAGGGCTAAGTAAACCTCCTTTCATTAACTGTCTGATGACATATGAGAGCTTTATTTCATCTCAGAATTGAACCTGAATTAACAGGTTACTGGCATAAGGCCTGCCCCTAACATTTGTAATAATACTTGACTGAGTAAGGGGAAGGGCACTACAATTATGAAAGATGTAGTGATCACATGGCTAGACACTGTACGATAGCATATGGAACAGTACACAGCTTCACCAACAGAGTGTTAAAGTATCTGTTTTCCCACAGCCCCTCTGGCATTTGTCATTTTCCCTTTTTTTGTCAACTTAGCCAATCTGATGGGTAAGAAGTAGTGGTATTTCAGAGCTGTTTTAATATGTTTAATATATACATATGTGTGTGTGTGTGTGTGTGTGTGTGTGTGTGTGTGTGTGTGTGTAGAGCCTATATCAGATTGCACACTGTCTTGGGAAGGGGGAGAGGAGGGAGGGGGACCAAATTTAGAACTAAAAATCTTATAAAAATGAATGTTGAAAACTAAAAAGAAATTAATTTAAAAAAAAAAGAAATTATCAAGGAAAACTGCCCTGATCACCTCCTGAATGAGATCCCAAAGTTCCAGAGTTCCCAGTTCAAGGAGAACATGTTTCAAACAGCCAGAAAGAAACACTTCAAGTATCATGGAACCACAGTCAGGATAACACAAGATTTATCAGCTTCTCATTAAAGTGTTGGGGGAGGGGCTTGGAATACGATATTTCAGAAGGCAAAGGAGTTAGATTTATAACCAAGAATCATCTACCCAGCAAAACTGAGTATAATCCATGAGGAGGGAAATGGATATTCAATGAGATAGAAAAATTTAAGCATTCTTGAGAAAAGACCAGAACTAAATAGAAACTTTGATTTTCAAATACAAGACTCAAGGGAAGTATGAAAAGGTAAAGAGGAAAGAGAAATCATGTGGACTTACTAAAGTTAAACTGCTTATATTCCTACATGGGAATATGGTACTGGTAATTCATAAGACCTTTCTCCTTATTAGGTTAATTAGAAGGAGTGTATGTAGACAGAGGGCACAGGTGTGCATTGAATATGAAAGGATGATATCTAAAAAATAAAATTAAGGGGTGAGAGAGAAATGTACTGGGAAAAAGAAAGGGAGAGGTAGAATGGAGTAAATTAACTCACATAAAAGAGGCAAGAAAAAGCTTTTACAGTGGAAGGGAAGAGGAGCGAGGTGAGGGGAAGTGAATGAATCTTACTCTCTTCAGAACTGGCTCAAAGGGGCAGCTAGGTGGTGCAGTGGATAGAGCACTGGCCTTGGAGTCCGGAGCAACTGAGTTCAATTCTGGCCTCAGACACATAACACTCACTAGTTGTATGAGTCTGGGCAAGTTACTTAACCCTGATTGCCTCACCAAAAAAAAAAAAAAAAGCTTACATGATAAGAATGGACTATTCTGGGATATAGTTCCAGTTTACCCTCTCTGGTCCTTTCTCATTACTTCCCCAAGGCAGAGTTGCATTGGTCTCAAGGTCCTTATCCCATCAAAAGGCTCCAAGTACTGTGGGGGGAAAGCTCAGGTCTTTCTCAAGTGGTAGGCTTTCTTTCCTCTGGGATGGTTTGGACATCCCTTCCAAGAATGGGCTGGAGGGACCAAAGGGTATTGTTGGATGGTGCCTCACTTTCTTAAAGCATGGAGGAGGCAAAACTGTTGCTACATAACTATGGTAAATATATAACTGTTGCATATTCTTGCTACGTCACACCTAAGCAAACCTCCTTTTGCTAACTCTTCAGTGATTTATGAGTGCCTTCCTAGACAACCTGGCAATAATTCTGAGTCCCTGGATGGGGTGGGAAAGAGTCCTTACTTAGCCTCTAAGAAAGACGAGGGCAGGCCCTCCACAGAAATCTCTAAGGGGGCAAAGATTTTCTATTGTCTCCCTGATGTGGCTTTCAGGGAAGGGGAGATTTTGGTGGGTGAGCCAAGGAATACCAAGTGGGTGACAGTACTGGGAAAACCTCAGCATCAATTTAGATCTCAGTGCAGGCTGTGTACAAGAGGCTTATGAACTAAATTACTGCAGATGACCCTGATCTATAATGAAGAATTGTTGACCATGCCAAAAGTGTCACCCGTGCTGCAACCTTGATGTTCATGGTGCTACTCTGGCCCCTCAGCTCATGGTCAAACTTTACAATAGGAGAGCCACTGTGAAGTGTAAAGACTCATCATCACCCACCATATGGACCAGTTTGTTAAGATATGAACCTCATTCCTTCAGGGATTTATCCCTCAGGGACAAAAAGCCTAGAATTTTTGTCTTCCACATTTTTTCCCTTTGTATTGACTTTTCTATTTTTTTCTTTCTTCTTTTTCTTTATGGTGACTTTTGTGGGGGAAGGGATGAGCAGATAGGGGAATATAGAGTTCCCCTTAGTAGTGACTAAGCCAAGATTGTCTTTGCCTCAAAAGAACATAAGTGGTGGAAGGCCCTCTAGAAGATCCTGAGCACCATGCTACCATGGAGGGGGATGGTATATAATATGATTAATATGTACCAGGCTTTCAACCCTCCACCCTTTCCTTTGCAAAAAGGATTAGTTTTCCCTACTTTGCTCCTGCCTCCCTTGATCCAGCATCCTGGTCACCCGAGTTTTCTCTCCAGTGCTTTGTGTATGTTCATCTCACTTTGACCGGTGACCTGGCTTTGATCTTCTAATGTGGAAGCTCTAGAAAGAGGTCTCTAGTTAGTTAGGAAGTACACTAACCAATCAGAGTCATCCGTAGAAGAGCAACCACACCACATAGTCAGTTCCCTGCTCTAACTACTTAGACTGTTTTACTTTCTCTTTGTATCACCAGCATCTGGCAGTGCTTGCTTGATTTAGTGTGAGATTCATAGACTCACAGAGTATTACAGTTAGAAGATACCTAAGAGGTCACTTACTTCAATCTCTTCATTTTACAGATGAGGAAACTGAGGCTAAGAGAGGTAAAAGGACTTGTTTATATTCAAACAACACTAAGCAGAAGAATAAGAATTCCAACCCAGGTCTTCTGACTCCAAGTACAAGGTTCTTCCCATTGTACAATACTGTCTCTATCTACCTTCATGTTTCATTTTAGCTCTCTACTATGAAGCAGTTTTATAAACATTTTATTCTATTTATAGTTCTCATTTACATGATTTTATCTGTTAGTCAAAGGAGACTTTGGAGGGGCACAATCTCTCACTACTTGCTGAATTTCAGTGCTTACAGTGAGTGGGTCAATATAGAAAATATTGTTAGGAACATCACTATTTATTTTCACTCTTGGTCCCTGAACATCACTCGGTGTTACTAAAAGCCTCTTGATTAATCCTCCCTTTTGCCTCTTCCAAAGGACCATGCTGTAATTCTCTACAAACTTACCAACACATTCTTGAGGGTAGAGATGTTATATTATTCAACAGTGTAACACTGCACAGATTTGCTTGACGAAATTACTCAGCAAATCTTTGTTGAATTAATGAATGATAAATACAGGAACATCTATCTATCTTTTTCAAATTATAACAGAGAGATAATAGATTTAAAGGATGGAAGAGGTTATTTTATAGACGAGGAAACTGAAGTTAATTGACTTGCCTGGGATCACACAAATATATTGTAGATGGTAGCTAGGTGACACATGGATAGAGTGCGGGGCCTGAAGTCAGGAAGATTTATCTTCCTGAGCTCAGATCTGGCCTCAGACCCTTACTAGCTGTGTGATCTTGGGCAAGTCACTTAACCTTGTTTGCCTCAGTTCCTCATCTGTAAAATGAGCTGCAGAAGGAAATGGCAAACCAATCAAAAACAAAAACAAAACAAAACAAACAAAAACCCAAATAGGGTCATGAAGAGGGGGACATGGCTGAAAACAACTGAGCAAGAAGAAGAGCTGGGATAAGAAGTCAAGTCTTCTGACTCAAGATCACCATTCTTCCTACTACATCATTTAAAATGACATATCTAAAATACAAAAGTGAATAATGAAAATAGAGAATTATTTAATTTAACAATTGAATCATAGATAAATATGTCAAATCTAGAAAGCTCTCAAATAAGAAAAGAGAAATGCAATAAAAACTTGGTCTTCCTACCTTTAAGAAAGGGCTCTGTTTGCATCTGGAGCCTTATCTTAACCAAGTCCATAGGACCTCCAAGTCCTACTGAAACTGCACCTGACACCATGCTAGCCAGAAATAAATCTGACAAGGACCTTGAATCATTAGACTCTTCATAGTGGTACTGGGCAAGGAACTTCTGGGTATTGCTGAAGACACCGAACACCACAGAGCTGTAGACGGCAATGCTTGTCAATGGAAAAGACATTCCTTTAAAGAACCCAGCCACCTAACAGTGAGATAAACCAAACGTTAATAGGCATAAAGGCTTAAGCTAGATCCGAGAGAAGGCGTGAAAAAAATATATCTCTTTCGGTTTTCTTCAGGAGTCAGGCACTGTAAGTGTGAAATAATGTGCATCCTGTCAGATATGGTGGATACGTTGGTTAGCGTAGGGAAAGTGCTTTTATTCTTTTGCTTTTTTAAATCTTTATTACAAAGGATAATTTGCTAGGAAATAGAGAGGAGAGGGAAATGTTCAGAAAGGAATGTTATATAAAAGCAAAAGATAGCAATAAAAAGAATACTAAAAATAAAAGAATTCACAGCTCTTTTCTTTCTAGAGGCTCAGAAAACATCAGCCTGTGGTCTCTATATCTTCCACTTTACAGGGTAATTGTTGTTATTGTTTGACCTTCATTTCAAAGAGGACAATGACATCATGGGGTAATGTCTTGACATGTGTGTAAACTGGATTTAAGTGAGGCAGGGTTGCAGAGTCATCAGCCTCATTCTCTCTTCCAGAGTCAGCAAAGCCCAGCAGCCAGACAAAAGTCAAGATGACTCACAATGGCCTGGGATGCAGTGGATGACCTTGCTGTCTTCCATGTCTAACCAAGCTCTAAGCACTCC
Source organism: Phascolarctos cinereus (assembly GCF_003287225.1). NCBI lineage: Eukaryota > Metazoa > Chordata > Mammalia > Diprotodontia > Phascolarctidae > Phascolarctos > Phascolarctos cinereus. The sequence goes on from NW_027555625.1 coordinate 344,501,850, forward strand.
ACAGTGCCTGCTTCAGCTACCTTCATGGCTGTTAGAACAAATTATTCTCATCTGCCTATTCCACCAGGGGAAGTCTTCACATGCTTGGAATAGACATCCCCCTAGCCTGTGGGTTACCCTCAACCTTTAGCCTATTTACAGAGACAGTTTTATTGGGTTGTGGCCACTGCTCATGTTATAGCTTCTTGGAGGCACAGGTGAGAGTTGGGTGACAAGTGGACACCAAAGGTGAATGAGTTTCTCTGAAAAGGGCCACTGCAGGGTAGTTAGTGCCTAGTCCAAGGGTGTGGACTGGAGGCAGCTCACACTGGCTCCCAAGATACCATTATTAAATTTTCAGTATGAGCATTTATACCTTGGAAATCAGCAAATGCTACAACAAATGATTTGTTGTTTTGTTCATTGTCTAGACTTTAGAAAGTTATGGAGAAAATGTCAATAAAGCAGATAAAACTTAAAAGTATTTCGAATATGCATTTTTTTCAGAAATCTAGTCATTAAATATATACCAGCACACCCCTAATAGCAATCTGACTCTGAGGCATGCAGAGGAAACAGTTTGCCCTTTAGCTATGGAGCATAAGGTGTATCATCCAACCTTTCTTCTTTATCATCCCCAGTCTAGCACGAATTCAAGGGCTCAGCTGTTTGAACGTAGTCTTACTAATAGTTACTTGCCCAGGGGAAGAAATGGTACATTAAAGATTAAAAAAAAAATGTCAACTATATCCATTTGATCCCCTCTATACTTTCTGATGGGGGCCAGAGAACGCCATTCAGTTTTTATTCATTCTTCCAACGTGTCTTTGATATAGATGTAAAAAAGAAATGATGTAGTTGAGCCAGGCCTCAAAAAACAACCCACTCAATCTAGCTACTTTTGATTTCTAGCCACATCATTTGTTTCCATGAGAATCTATGTGTTTGGTAGACTTAGTGTTCTTACTGTCTAGGTGAATATTTATGTTCTTTTAAGGGAAGAGAGATAACATAGAGTGGTAGGTAGAGAGCTGGCCTTGGAGTCAGGATAGCCTGAATTTACATCCTGCCTCTGACCCATACCAGCTATGTGACCATCTCTAAATCATAACTTCTCAGATTCCCCTACGTAGCTCTCCAAGAAAGTAACTTACAGATGACTTGCCAATTTGTATCAATGGAAAGACTTCCCATACTGTGAGCTCCCTAGACAGATGAAATTATAGGACCAGGACAATAAAAACAGAAAGCAGGAATTACTGAGGATAACTTAGGAGTGAGAGCAAGGAATCAATTTATTCTAAGCATTTATTAACACTACAGGGACCATACACATCAACTGATGTAAAAATAATATAACTTTACTTTGAAATAAAAATGTTCATCCTCTGAACTCTAACTTCTCATCGTAGATTTTTTTTAAAGGCACTTCATCAATTGATGCATCCTGGTCTTAAATTCTGGTTCTAGTGTTAAATACCTGCCATGTGCTTAGCACAGAAAGTGCTCTAGGCCTTGGATATAAACATAGATGAAAATTAAATAGTCCCTCATCATCCACTATAAGAAAGCACACTGGCTGTGGGGGAGGATGAATGGATATGAATGAAATTTTGATGAGGTCTAAAAGATGAGTTGCTGAATTATTGCTGAAAACTATTTTTAGAGTTATTAATTTCATCTGGGCTACTTGATCATCAAAGGTACATTTTAGTCAAATTTTAGTTCCACAGATTTTGCATGATTTAATAAAGTATGTGTGTGTGTATACTTATTTTTAGCATTAAAGATAACAAAGATATTGGGAGGCCTCTAGGTTATACCTGGTCACTTCAGTCTGCACCCACATGGACTATACTCCTGTATATGCCAAATTCAGGCAGGTACATACATGCATGCATGTGCACACACACAAACATATAACCTAAGAATAGCTAAGGCTTTTCAGGGCCTTTCTTAACTGTGAAATGTTACTTTTCAGTTCAATTCTTCTCTTTGTTATGGATCTCAACAGAAAGCCAAAAACAGAGTTTTTAGTGGGTATGCCATTTATCTTGGATAAGTCTGTAGAAATGACCAAAATGGGGACAAGAAATACCCATATTTTTGAGGACTCCCCAGTTACAGAATGTTATGCTTTGTGAGTGGAGTAAGACATGTAGTTTCTTTGCTCAGTTTTAGAGAGAAAATGGCCTTCATAAAGAGAATTATTTTACTTCAACCTTTTAAAGATCTGTGATTTTGTATGGGTATTCCTGGTACCAATGCACACCACAGCCACCTTCACCTTAATAGAATGTTTTAATGTATTACTGTGGCTGAAACAATCTGTCATCTCATAATAAGCTTTCTAGGGATGAGTCTTTCCAAATAACAGGTATGGTTCACTGACCCTGTAATGGGGCCTATAAAAAGAACTATAAAGACTCACTAAAATAATATGTTTCATCCAGTTGAACCAAATGGATCAAGGCAAGCTATTTGACAGGTCTAAGCTACCATCTTTTGACTGGGGAGACCCAAATGCATTTTAAATAACTATATATTTTTCCCAAGTTATTCAAGGAAAAAATAGTTTTCCCTAAATATTTTAAAGCTTTAAAAATTATCTTTTTCTTTTTACATTAAGTTTATTGCTTAATATATCTTTTCCCCTACCCTACTAAGCAAGTCATCTATTGTTCACAAAGAATAATGGAAGAATGAAAAAAAAATGCAATTCAGCAAAATCAGCTAGCACTTCAATTGATATTTCATACCCATGATCCCCTACCTCCTGCAAAGAAGGGAAGGAGATAAAGTGACTTAAACCTTATCATTACTTTGAAGTCTCCATACCTTCCTTCCTGGTAGTACTAAATACCAACATATAGCATCATCCACCATGCACAGACTTCAAAAATCTTAAATTCAACAAGCATTTAAGTACCTACTATGTTCCATGCTTGGCACTGGGGAGACAAAATGAAAAAATAGTCCCCATCTTCAAGGAGATTACAGTATATACATATATATATATATATATATATATATATATATATATATATATATATATATATATATATAATATATACATACACATATATATACACCCACATATATTCATATATATGTGTGTATGTATATATATGTGGGTGTATACATATGTGTATGTATATATATATTTATTTAAAGTCTCATAATTGTGTGGGAGGGGGATTTGCACATTTTCTTGTGGTATATTTATTATTTAACCAGTTCTTTCCAGTTTATAACCTTGGATTCTAGCACCCCAAGCAACCTCACAATGATATATTAATGGCCTTGCTCCAGAAGTCAGGAATAAAAAGCACCTGCCTTGGGGATCTTCCTGTCCAGAATGAAGAGAAGATATTAATATACAGTGCAGACCAATGGCTCAATTAAAAAAAATGCAACAGGATGAAATTGCCAGAAAACACAATTTTTTAAAATTTCAAAAACAATAAGCATGGATGTCACTATGGTAAAGAGTATTCCATGCTGCAAAAAGTTCCTGAGTACTCTATCCCTTTACTGCTTCTATGAAACACTCTCAATGAAAGAGTTCACCACATCTACTGTCAGAGCTCTTTTATTCAGCCACATACATTATGCATGGACATATGCTCTCTATATGCGCTCTCTCTCTCTCTCTCTCTCTCTCTCTCTCTCTCTCTCTCTCACTCTCTCTCTCTCTCTCTGTCTCCCCTCCCTCTTTCTCTCTTTCTGTGTGTGTGTCTCTGTCTCTATCTCTTTCTCTCTGTGTGTGTGTCTGTCTCTGTCTCTCTCTGTCTCTGTCTCTCTGTCTCTCTCTCTCTCTCTCTCTCTCACTCTCTCTCTGTCTCCCCTCCCTCTTTCTCTCTTTCTTTGTGTGTGTCTCTGTCTCTATCTCTTTCTCTCTGTGTGTGTGTCTGTCTCTGTCTCTGTCTCTCTCTGTCTCTGCCTCTCTCTCTCTTTCTCTCTCTCTCACACACACACACACACACACACACACACACACACACAAAGTACTTACACTTTCCTTTTTATACGTAGTGAGAATGCAATTCAGTGTGTTTTGATATCCTGTTCCAGCTTGCAAGCGAGTCTGTTGAAAGATTTAGGAATGATGAGAACTTAGAAGTATAAGATCATGGAATGTTAGAGCTATGAGGAATTGTAGACATAATTAAGTCCAGATCCTACATTATCTGGATGAGGAAAGTAAGGTCCAAGAAGAGAAGACAAGTTAGGTAAGGTCCCTATATACTAGCAAAGATGGAACTAGAACTCAAACTCTGGAAAGAACACAAAACTGTAGTCTCTGCCCTCAGAGAATTTGCAATCTATTCGGGAAGATGAAACACATAAAAATATGACAACTTAGCTAACAAAAGCATCTGTGCTAACTGTAAAATGAATGGGACTGTCAATCTGAACAACAGGAATTTAGACAGGGAAATATCATTATGGTCTAGATTTGCTAAGAAGAAGAGCTTGATGGAAATAGTGGGCATTCAATGGGCCCTGAAATTACCTCACCTTCAGTCTCAAGACTAAATGAAGCACATTAAGTCAATGGTGATCAATCTATTCCTTCCTTTTCCAACCGTTTGCCCTCTGTTTTTCCTCTTTTTCTTTTTTCTCCCCTACTTCTGTCTGATTTTCCAGTGACACAAATTACAATTGCTTAGTTCCAATGGCACAAAAATAATTACAATAGTAATAATGATGGTGATAACTAACATTTACACAGTAGTTTAAGGTTTATAAAGCACTGCACATACTTTACCTCAAGTGTTCTTTACATCAACTCTATGGGGTAGATACTACAGGTATTAAAGAGTTGATTATAAAATTTCAGAGTAGAAAGAGACCTACCCAATAGAGTACCCTCCAGCTGTGACATTTCATTACCAGCAATGATTTGGATAAAAGCATAGATGGCATGCTCATCAAAGTTTTGGGTTACAGAAGATGACAGAGTTGCAGGAAGAAAAACTGCAAAGGTCCAACAAGCAATTCCTCCAAACAGATCTGGAAAACACACTAAACTAAGTGCTGACTGAGAAAGCCAAGAAGAAAATCACAGGGAGTCATTTTTTCCAGCTCAGGTTGGCATAAGGAAACAGACAGTGTTTCTCTATGACACTGGGGTAGAGTTTATCCAAGAATGGCTTCATGTAGCAGTCTAGGGGAAGGAAATGTCATGACCAAAAAAAGAACCTATGTATCATATTACCAAAATAATAGTAATCATAAAATAAAACTGCTCCAATTTCCTAGAACCAGAGGGAGATATGGAAATCAAAAGAATCTGCTGGTCATTCCCAAAGGAAACCACAAAAGGAAAACTCCCAGGAACATTAGAGACAAAATATTAAGCTTCCAGGTCAAAGAGAAAATACTGCAAGAAACCAAAAAGAAAGAATTCAAGTATCAAGTAATCAGAGTCAGGATAAAACACAATTTTACAGCCACCACTAATAAAGGATTGGAGTGCTTGGTATAAAATATTCCCAAAGGTAAAAGATAAAGGCTTAAAACCAAGAATAACTTTCCCAGAAAAATTGACAGGGGAAAAAACTAGTCTTTAATGAACTACAGGATGTTTAAACATTCCTGGTGAATAGTCCAGAGCTGAGTAAAAACTTTGAAGTACAAACTCAGGAGTCACATAGAACAGAGATTGGACTTCTTCTGTGTGTCCACAGAGGGCAGAAACAGGAGCAATGGATAAGTGTTGCAAAAAGTCAAATTTAGGTTTAATGTTTAAAAAAATTCCTAAGAATTAGAGCTGTCCAAATATGAAATGGACAGTCCAGAGAGGTAATGGGCTTCCCTTCCTCAGAGGTCTTCAAGTAGAATCTGGATGATCTTTTGCCATGTATGTTGTGGTGGGGATTCCTTTTGTATACCTAGATAGACATATTCCATTCCAGACACAGATCCATTCCAACTCAAATTCTGTGAAATAGAGATGTTGAGTCTAGAGAAGAGAAGACTTAGGAGGTGCAAGGTTTTTATCTTAAAGTGTTTGGAAGGATGCAATAGAGAAGTGGGAGCAGATTGATTCTGCTTTGCCACAACACTTGGATCAGTAGTTGAGCCTTGGAATAAGGTCAGTTTAGGGTTAACATGGCAATAAGAACTGAATTACGGATGTCTGTCCATTGAATGGTCTTCCTCATAATGTAGTAAGCTTCCTATCACTGGGCATATTCAAATAAATGCTAGATTGCCAGTTGCCCAGGATACTGTGGCGGGCATTCTTGTACTGTGGTGCAAGTTGTATTCAGTGACCTCTGTTGTGTGCCCAAACGTTAACCTTCCATTATATTCTGCTTGTAGAATTTATGCTCCTAGTTAGCTCCCATCATTTATGTATTGAAATTTACTAAAATGAATTCTAACCACTAATTAAGTAACTACTGCTAGCAATTTAGATGCTGCCAGGAATGCCCATTGGCAGTTGGTACTCCGCCCTCAAGAAGCTTGTATTCTGTTGAAGGAAACAAATCCCTACTGCTTTTAAAAATGGCAAAAATGCAATAGTTTAAGTAGTGGTGATTGTTTTTTAGCATTTTTTCATAACAGTCCTGTAGGTAGCACAAGTAATGTTGGTTTCATTTTTTTTTTTGGGGGGGGGCTTGTTCTAGACCTGATTTCATCTGTGTATGGAACTTCCTCCACCAGTGCAGATCAGTAATTCATCTTTTAGCTTTTAGTCTTAGAAAGTTATTTGGGTCACTAAATGACTTGCCATAGTCACATGGCTTGTGTGTATCAGAGGTAGGACAAGTCTTCCCTACTCCAAGGCTAGCAGGCCATTTGTCTGCCTCTCTTCTTGATTTAATAGGTGAGCAAACTGAAACTGAAGCTGAAATTCAGAGAGGATTCCCCAAGGAAGAGATATATTTAGCAAGTGACATAGCCAGGATTCAGAATTAGATTTTCTGATGGCAAGTCCAGTGTTCTTTTTACTACCTTGCACTGGGTCAAGAGCACATCCATTTGTTTTTCTAGAGGAAGCATCCTTTAGATAAACACATTTGCATTATTCAACAAGAGTGAGAGTTACTTTCACACAATTTGTTCCACTCATAGGGCATCCAGCCCCCATGACATTTCTTCTTTGCATACTAGGCCCTTCATAGGGCATGGCCATTCTCCATCATGCTCCATGCACCTCATCTTTATTTCCAGGCCCATTAAATTTAAATGTATCAGCAAGGGGGACATAGAGAAAGAATATAAGCCAATATGGTAACTGAAATTCCTTCAAGGGCACTTTGTGTTGTAGGGTGATGACAAAGATGACAAAGCATGTTAGTAGCAAGCTCAACTTTGGCCAAGGAGAGCCATTTTATTTAAAATCAAACAAAGCCTTTTTTGGGTTTTATTTTTTAAGTATGGATAATACCGAATTAGTATCATTTCCTTTCCCTTAATACAATAAATTACTTCTGTCTAAGAATGCTCCTGAATGCATGGAAACCAAGCACAATTGAGTGATTAATCACCAAGAATTTACTTTGCATTAAATATGTACAAAGAATTGTGATAGGTGCTGAGGGCATAAAAGCAAAAATGAAGTAGTCTCTGCCCTCAAGAAGCTTGCATTCTATAGAATGAGACTGATAATGATGATGATGATGATAACTAGTATTTATATAACATTTTAAGGTCTACAAAGCATTTCATATATGCTATGTATATTTCATATATGCAAAGTGCACATACTAGACTTTGCACATACTAGACATAAATAAATCTAATATCTGCAAAGTTTATACAAAGTAATGGGGAGGGAAGAATTAGTGCTGGGGTATCCAGAAAAGTCTCTTAGAATATAGTGCTTTTATAAGAAGATAGCGATCCAATCAAGTCTCCCGAAAGCCTTTGCTCTTCCTCTTCCCTTGACCCATCCTAGGTAATCATTTAAAATGGTGAGGTACTCTCTTGATCCAGAGAACCCCATAAGTCAAGAGGTTCAAATCTCCGGGACCACTTCAAGAACACCCATGAAAAAGCCCAAGCTATCAAGGGCATGCATATCCAAAAAGCTACCAAGTATTTGAAAGATGTCACATTGAAGAAACAATGTTTCCCTTCAGGTGATATAATGGTGGAGTTGGCAGGTGTGCCTAGGCTAAGCAGTGGGGTTGGACACCGAGGTGTTGGCCCAAAAAGATTGCTGAATTATTGCTGCATATGCTTAAAAATGCAGGGAGTAATGCAGAACTGAAGGGTTTGGACGTGGATTCTCTTGTCATTAAGCATATCCAGGTTGACAAGGCTCCCAAAATGGGACGGCGTACTTGCAGGGCTCGTGGTCAGATCAACCCATAGATGAGTTCTTCTTGCCATATTTAGATGATAGTTACTGAAAAGGATCAGATTGTTCCTAAACTAGAGGAGGAGGTTGATTAAAAGAAAAAGACATCCCAGAAGAAACAAAAGCTTATAGCAGGGGAGTAAATATGACGTTAGAATGCAAATAAAAGTGAAACGAAAACAAAAAAAATTTAAAAATATATACATAGATATCCTAAGAGGTACAGAATGATAAAATGGAGAAAGAAATGGTAGAGGGAAAGGCAGACAGGACTTGAGTCTTGACTCTGCTACTGGACAAGCTCTAAATTCCCTCCCAGCTCTAAATCCTAAGCACTGACCCCAGGATTCTGCAATGAATGCATTTTGCAAACCTTTTAAATCTTACAGTGCTACGTAAATCAGAGAACAATAGTCTTATGCTATATTATAATAGCAATGCTATTATTTCAATATGACCTTACTCGTTAACTATTTGAATTTTGGCATGCCGCTTTACTTGTCGGGTCCTAATCTCTGTTTTTTCATCTATAAAATGAGGGTAATGATATGCGTACTTACTCCACAGTTGCTGTGTGGATTACATGTGACAATGGATGCAAGTTGATAAAGAAATGTGTGCCATTATATTTGTTAGAAAGTATGAAGGCCTGAAGGAAAAGGCTATGTCAGTCAACTATTCTACTACGTTAAGTTCCTACTATGTGCCTATTACTATATTAAGTGCCTACTATGTGTCAATCACCGGAGATACCAAAGAAAAGCAGGAGGAAAAATCCTTAATCTTAAGTAACTCACTATATAATGGGAGAGAAAACATGCAAATCACTATATACAAACAAGATATATAAAGATCAGCTGGAAGTAATCTCAGAGGGAATGCACTAAGGAGGCCTAGGAAAAGCTTCTTGCAGAAAGCAGGACTTTAGGTAAGGCTTGAAGAAAGCCAGGGAAGCCAAGAGGCAGAGATGAGGAGGGTAAGAATTCCAGGCACGAGGAGGCAGCGAGTGAAAATGCTTGGGGTGAGAGATGCAATATGTTGTTCAAGGCACAGAAAAGAGGCAATGGTACTGGATTGCAGAGTATATGGAGAGGAGGAAGATGTAAGAAGATTGAAAAAGTAGGAAGGGGCCAGATCATTGAAAGACTTTTAAAGACAAGCAGAATTTTATATTTTATCACTAAGGTAATAGGGAGCCACTGGATTTTATTGAATAAGAGAGTAACATAATCAAATGTGTGCTTTTAAGAAAATCAATTCTACAGTTGATTTTAGGATGGATTATAAACTTGAATCAGGGAGATCCAATGGAGATTGCAATGGTCCAGACATAAGGTAAGCAGAACGTGTGCTAGGGTGGTGTCAGTATCAGAGGACAGAGATATGGTAAAGGCGGAAACAACAGGGCTTGACAACTGATTGGATATGAGGAATGGGTGAGAATGAGGAGTCAAAGATACCTGACCTTTAGTTTACAAAACTGGGTGAGTAGGAGGATAGTGGCACCCTCCACAGTAATAGGGAAGGTAGGAAAAGGAGAGTCTTAAGGAATAGGCAATGACTAAGGGAAGACATTTTTCCATTCTTTTCCCCATGCTGAGTTTTGTACTCTTAACGTTCCATCCTGAAAACATTAGCATCTGACAATACCGTTCTCATATACCAACATTTTCTAAGTTTGGCAAAAATCAGGCACACTCATTGGTTATTTTCTCATCAGAAGTGCCTCCAGTTTCCTTTCCTTTTTGATGTTTCTCTCATGTCCTCACTTACATCTTCTTCAATAACAAGGTGTCTAGGTGGTGTGGTTGAGTACTGGCTTCAGAGTCAAGAAGCCTTGAGTCTGAATCTTACCGCTGTGTAACTACAGGCAAGTCACTTAACTTTATCCCTTCATTTCTTCATATGTAAAATGAAGGGTTGCACTTGATGGCTTCTAAGGTCTCTTGTAGCTCTACATCTATGATCCCCTGTTTTAAAATACTTTTAGAAAGGAATTGGAAGTCTATTTGAGAATTCCCAAGAAAGGGAACTAGAGCTTCTGGACAGCAGGGTTCTCTGACTGTGACAGGGAGACATTCCGAATCAGAGTGCCTATAGGGGGCAGTGGGACCCACCCTGGTGCTTCTCACTCACCCCTCTTAGAAGCACCAGAAAGCATTAGGTCAGTAAGAGTCTTATCCTGCACAGCCATTGTTCTTTATCCTTCAAAATGGTCATGGGGAACTGCATCCTCCATACCTTAACTGTATCCATAGGATGACCCACAATGACACTTGTAGCACCTGTAGATGAAAAGAAAAACAACTCAAAATGGTGAGTCCTAACTCCTCCCCTCTTAACTCACAATGTTGAAAGACAAATCAGTTTAGGATTCATTTCACAAAAGCAGCAATGTGTAAGCTTTGCAAAGGGGAGGCATCTATGTCCTAAAGTGTCTCACACATAGCACAAGCACTTACAGTCTATAAGTAGCTTTAAAATATAATTATAAATATGAATAAGGCAGATGCCAGGAAACCAATCCTATTGAAACTTTTAGCTATCGTATCTAATGGATGATGAATATGGAATACTCTTATAGATAGTGTGACCAAGAAGAGCCAGATCAAATTAACACATCACAAAAGATAAAGCCATTACTCTCTTTTAGATCTCTTCCTACACTCAGTAAAACTTAAAACCTCCATTTGGGACTTTGATAAGTCAAGGGGAGAGTACCCCCTTACCCCAGGGACACTATAGCCCTCACCCTCAATCAAGGAGATTTCATCAAAAGGGACCCTAAATATTAGTTCTCTACCAGCCAAAAATACTTTGCATTTTCTTTACAAATGTTTTTTATTCATTCATTCATTTGTTCATTTATTTATTTGTGTTTCTCCCTATTAGAATGTAACTTCCTTGAAGACAGGGATTTTTTCAGGTTCCTTTTCTTTCTTTCTTTCTTTTTTTTTTTTTGAAAGGGTAGGGTAGAGATTAGAGGAGGTCTTTATATTCTTTACCCAGTACAGCCGTTTATTTAATTTATTTATCTATTTATTTGTTTGGCTAGGCAATGGGGTTAAGTGACTTTCCCAGGGTCAGGCAGCTAGTAAGTGTTATGTGTCTGAGGTCCGATTTGAACTCAGGTCCTCCTGAATCCAGGGCCAGTGCTCTATCCACTGAACAACCTAGCTGCCCCCCAGTACAGCATTTTAGCAAATAGTAGTCACTCAATTCTTCACTTATATATGACCTCTTCAAAGACAAAATAAAGGCCTTACCCTTTAACCATGCTAACTTGACCAGACTTCTACTTGTCACACCACGTACACACTTCAGACTTCATCAAAGCTTTATATGTGGCATCAATGAGGATATTTATACCTTACATTGGGAAATAGCTTCAAAGCCAAAATAACACCTTTTTAACACTACTAATAAATCTTAATCTCTGCATTGAGCCTTATCTGTGAAGTAAGAGTATTGGACTAGATGACCTCTGTAACTCTCTAAATTCTGTGATCCTATGATGCTAAGATTATTGGTCAATCATCCAGAGTCAAAGAGGTAGTAACTTGAAGACCTGGGATTTGGAAACATCATTTTAACAACTGTATGGAGGATGGATTGGAAAGATGAGGCACAGGAGGCAGGGAGAATAACAAAGAAGATACTGCAACAGTCCAGGCCAGATATACTAAGGGTCTGAATTAGGGTAGTTTGGGTGTGAGTAGAGAGAAGGGAATGATGAAAGAGATGTGGACAGAGCATCTATAAGATGTGAGGAGTCAAGGAAAACTTCAAGGTTGCAAACCTTAGTGATTGGAAGGACAGTGGGTACTCTTGACAAAAATAGGTAAGCATGGAAGAGGGATGAGTTCTGAAGAAACAGTGGGCACTATTTTGGATATATTAAGTTTGAGAGGCCTAGAGCACATCCAGTTTGAAATGTCCAACAAGCAGTTACTGATGTGGGCCTGGACCTCCGAAGAGAATCGAGGACTAGATATACAGTTCTGGAAGTATATATGCCTAAAACACTGATGTTTGTAAAGTACAATCTAATGTGGTATAAAAGTGTGAGTTCTTATTATTGTTGGGGTTTTCCCTATAAATTCCTATACTTCTCTTGACATCTTGTATATGCTATATGTGTACAAGGAAGGAAGGCATCATAATAGAGGGGAAAGAACACAGAAAATGGAGTCACAGGACCTGATTTTAAATACCAGTTTTGATATTTAGTCCCTGTGTGACCCTGAGCAAGTCATCACATCCCTGTGCCTCAGCTTCCTTATCTGAAAAATGGGTGACCCCTCAGGCCCCCTTTCAGCTCTACATTTGTGATTTTCCTTAACTTCCACGTAAATTTCACCTGTTCTCATGGACATCATCTTTGGGGGTAATATAAGTGCTTGCTCAGGGGCATCACAGTGTGTGGGGCAGGCTAGAAGCACTTTCCTGCCAAGGGGTCTTTCTCTCATGAGGTGAATGAAGATAAAATGATAAGGGAAAAGGTAAATGGGAGCATAGGAGACAGTCCAGACAAGAGAAGAGCCACAAAAGACCTGTTCAAATCAGAAGAAAAGTAAATGAATCACTGAGGAAGGAGAGTAAGGTTAGCGAATAATAGAGAGCACAGAAAAATGAATCCAGTCTCCCTAGAGTCCTTTTGATTGTCTTCCAGGCATATTTCTCTCCTCTATTGGAAGGGAAGAGCCATGGAGAAGAATGGGGAATGGGGCCAAGTGTGCTTGAATGAATAGTGATTTTAGGAAAGAGGACAAATGAGGGCAACTAAGTGGTCCAGAGGATGTCAAAGAATAGTTTTGAAGAAATACTGGAGAAAATAAAAAGGCTTAAATAAGAGTAACAATGGGAATGGAGGAGGGAGAAGGAGGAGAGGAGGGAAAGGTAGAATTTTCTCAAAGTTAACAGGAAATAAACACATCTGAAAGGTTTCTGCAGGCTTTTTTTCTTGTCCGACCAAAACCCCAGCTACTTCAGTAACATGTCAGCTTGAACAACTAGATAACTTGGCTGCATTCTACCTCCTTGCCAAGGCTTTCGGGTTAATTCATTCTGACAATGTAGGTGGCTGTGTCTCACAACTTAGCTCCAACCTGCTCTATACTTGCTCAGCCCTCTTAGACTCCATCAGTCTCCCAAGGGGAGCGCTAGTCCTTCCTTTCCTCCTCTTAACTGCCATAAAATGGGAATTCAGAAGTCATCCTGAATCCTACTAGCCCTACCCTTCTGTAAAGGTGCAGTCAGCACCAAACATTGTCGAAACACTCATGTCATATGTTTCTGTTGAGTTAGAACGCACACTTATCAAGATTTCTCACTGGCAATAAGGTACATCCAGTCATAAAAGGGTGTGTATTAAAAAACCCAGCCTATTGGCTGAGGACTCTTCCTAGGAGTTTAATAATTAAGATTATCAATCCACATATATGGGGATTTTTAGTTAAAACGGTAATGGTTTAAAATAGGTTTAACATTTTCCAATTTGTTTTTTCTTACTAAAGGTGAGTGTTTGATAAAGGTGTCCTCCTTAGATACAACACAAAATACTCTTGTAAGGGTGGGCAGGGGACATAAACCTGAGCCTATGGCAAATTTGTTCCAATATCCAACAGTCTCTTGACTTACTCAAGTCAGGCTTGCTCTGAAATGCACATCTGCTCATCACCATCCACCCTAGCCCATTTCAAAAAAGTGATTCACTGTCAACTCTCCTACCCCCTCAGGGTCAGAGTTCAATAACATCACTTTCCCACCTCCTCCTCATTGTTGATCTTTAGGTCCCCGGAGATTCCAAAAGACAAACTTACCCCCGATCCAGCCAGCTACAAAATCTTCCATAATTTAGCAGTGTCGTTCCAACTCCACCTGATGATCTACGTGCGTGTTTATTTTAAAAGGGTGCAGGGAAACAAGGTGGGCGGATATGTGGCAGGAGGTGATGGAGGGAGGCTTTAGAAGTTTACAAGCCCCATTCGGCTTCCTTTGCCCGTGCTGTCTGCTAGCGATCCAGCCTTCAGCAGTTATGATAACGTTCTGGGGTTTATCCAAATCCAAGGGCAGCTCAGAGCTATGCCAGCGCGTGTCTGATTCTACAAGTTTCAAAGATTGGAACTAGCAGAGCGGGACGCTTCACCTCTCCCACAGCTTGTCTCAAAGTAGCTCACCGCTGGGGTTTTAAGAACGCCCCTGGACCTTAAAGGCACAGTACACAGACCCAAGCAATAATTTAGCTGGGCCGGTACAGAACACTCCTTGGCACAGTTTATGCTGAAAGAGAAATTCAAACAAAAGCTTAAGCTATCCCACCGCAACTAGCATGCAAATCACCGTATGAAGAAAGCGCCCACTCTTTTTATTTTGTAGCTCAGTAGAAAGAGAGAGAGAGAGAGGCGGAGAGAGAGAGAGAATTAAGATCCCCAAAGCATCTGCAAGGTTAATTTCAGACGGTGGTACGGTGATGAAACGATGAAACATCTCTCTCTCTCTCTTCTCTCTCTCTCTCTCTCTCTCTCTCTTCAAAGAAGATAGGAACTACTTAGGTGAGAAAGTTGTAGAGTTTCGGTTGTCAGATGGAATCACTGGCTCAGGCATTTTGGGGGTTGTTTTTCTTGGTTAGAAGGGAAAGGGATTAATTTCAGAAATGGCTTCATGGTAAAAGTCTCTCCAATAAAACCTTTATCTAATGGATTTTTTTCAAAGTCAGGAGGTTCACGAATTCTGATTTTGGGTGTCTAATCAAACAAAAATATTGTTGTGTTTTTGTTTACTTTTCTAAACACTACATGCTGGGAAATGATCATATCACCTACCTTACTCCTAGAAGTGTTGTGAAGATCAAACAAGATAATACACACACACACACACACACGCATATATATATGCAACATTTTGAAAACTTAAAGCACTTGGATAAATATTTACTATTTTTATTATTAAATTAAAGTTGCAAACTGGAAACCAGGTAGTTGCCTATCCATTAGGGAATAGCTCAACAAATTGTGGTACATGGTTGTTGTTTTTCCTGCTCAAAGAGGATCAATCAAAATGACATCACTATGTCAGGCAGTCACGGTAAAATGTGTCTGACTATGGCTGATCAGACCAATATGAGCTCAGAATACTTTACCACAAGTCAGGCACAAATAGTCCATATGAATATTTGGAGTTGAGATGCCTCTGAATTTGTGTGTCTCTCATTTCTTTTGAGCTACTGCAATTTTGCTTTGCTCATAGAGCTCAGTGCCTTCTTTGATGTGGTTATGCTACACTAGGCAGTCCTGTGCCAGTGTCTCCCAAGTTTCACAATCAATTCCAAAGTTCCTCAGAGAGACCTCGAGAGTGTTCTCAAATTGCTTCTTCTGATCTCCATGTGAGCACTTGCCTTGTGTGAGTTCCCCATAAAATAATCTTTTAGGTAAATGCATTTTTGGCATTTGAACAACATGGCTAACCCATTGGAGTTGGGTTCTCTTCAGTAGACTTTGAATGCTTGGCAGTTTAGCACAAGAAAGGACCTCAGTGTCTGGTACTTCATCTTGCCAGGTGATTTTCAGAATCTTCTGAAGACAATTCAAATGGAAGTGATTCAGTTTCCTGGCATGGTGCTGGTATACCACCCAAATTTCATACACATACAATGATGAGGTCAGCACAAGGAATATGTATGCCTTCAGTTGGGTAGGCAGCCCGATACTTCTTTTCTCCACACTTTTCTTTGAAGCCTCCCAAACACTGAGCCAGTTCTGGATCCAGATTTCATACACATACAATGATGAGGTCAGCACAAGGAATATGTATGCCTTCAGTTGGGTAGGCAGCCCAATACTTCTTTTCTCCACACTTTTCTTTGAAGCCTCCCAAACACTGAGCCAGTTCTGGCAATTGGTGCTTCAACCTCATTGTCTATGTGTGAATATAATGGAAATGATGAACCTGATGAATACAGAAACATGAGATAACTTACATAAACTGTTGAAAAGTAAAATAGGAAGAGCCAGGAAAACAATGTACTCAATGACTACAGCAATGTAATTGAAAAAACAATAGCCACAAAGTAATTTAAACTGAACGTTGAGACCAAGCTTGGCCCCAAAATAAAAGATATGAGAAGATAACTCTCCTTGATCCTTTGTAGAAGTGGGATATGGATCCAAAGGTATGAATCATTTCATAAAAACCTGGTGTCTTGCTGTATTTCATGGAGATGGGACTGGTCTAGGTGTTTGCCTCTGAAAATTGATTCTCTTGGAGGTATTTGATTCCTGTTCAAGCAGATGCAGCCTACCAGGTTCTTCTTCTGGTTATGAAAGGCTACTTCTTCTACTTCTACTTCTAAAATAAAGTGTTCCCAGGAAGTATTATAAATTGCACATTTCCCCAGCAGTGTTCATCATCCATAAGCTGGGTGACATCTTAGTTTGGAACATGCTTCTTTTCTACCTAGGTAAAGTAAGGGTAGTGGCCTGTTTTGTCTGTTTGAATATACCTTTCATGCCATCTGATCCATCTGGCCCTTTATAGGGAAGATCAATGCTCATGCCTTCTGCCTTGTTACTAGCTGTACTTATAAGCACCAGGAGAAAGAGAAGCTGAACTGGAAAAGGACCTGAAGCAGACATTTAAATTACTGTTCCAAACAACTGATAAGATGAAAGACCACATCAAAGTTAAAGAAATCACTGAAAAATGAGGATTCAGTATAGAAAACCTGGGAACTCACCAGATCACTTAGAAGATAACAGAGGAAGATATTTCAGTTCTACATGTAGCAGTTCTAGAAATCTGCTTTCAGGAATCCCTTAAACACAGAAGAGAATTGGCAGTGAGCTGAATGACTTGGCGCTCTATCCACAAGAATATAATAAGCCCATGGAAAACTGGATTTGAACCAGACCTTACCTGAAACAGAAATACTAAAAACTGCAGAGTCTGGTCTCCAAAAGAAAGGTCAAAAGAACTCAATCCAACCATCATTGAATAGCTGAAAGACATGGACAAGAGTCCTTTAGGGGTCTCTGTGCTTTTGTGTGGGATGTTTACGTATGCATGCATTTGTATCTTACAAGCAGCACATTTATCATTTCACACAAGGTGATTAATACAACTTTTGTCCAAATGGTAGTTTTCTCTTTCATTCAATCCTTATCACCAACTCTGCTTCCTTCTTTTGTTATAGCACATGCTACAAATTAGGGCTTTAGTTTTGAATAAGGATAAATTCAAGTTTTGATGTTTTTATTGAGTGAGTAAAGAGGGGAAGCCACCGAAATAACTGCTATACAGCATAACAATATGTTATAATGATGGGAATTATATCTTACATAATAATTATAGGAATTAGAATTAGAATGGTAGTTATTAATATTCTTAAAGGTAAGAAGACCAAATTTGTGTCACATTTCTCTTTTCATATTTGACAGTTTTCTAGATTTGGCATACCTATCTGTGATTCAGTTCTCAAATTAAATTGTTCCTTATTTTCATTGTTCATTTTTATCCTTTAAATCTGTCCTTTATTTTAAATGATGCAGTGGAAAGAATGCAGACTCTGGAGTCAGGAGACCTGGGTTCTAATCTTGTTCTCTTGCTCCTGTTCAGTCATTTTCAGTCATGTCCAACTCTTTGTAACCCCATTTAGGTTTTTCTTGGCAAAGACGCTGTGAGGAAGGGAGGAACATGGTCATAATTATGCACTTTTGAAAAATCACTTTGGTGGCTTTGTGAAAGATAGGCTGGAGTTGGGAGAAACTCAAGGCAGGGAAACAAGGTAGGTAAGAACAGATGAAGACTTGAAATAAAGTACAGAGAGAAAAGGTTTAGATGTCAGAGATGCCATGGAGGTAGAAATGGCAAGATTTGATAACTGATTGCTTATATACGATAAGGAAGAGAGAATAATACCAAAGTGCTGACAACAGAAATGGAAGAAGTTTACTAGAGGGGTAAATTTAGAAAGAAATATATAGTTCTCTTTAGCAGACATAAAGATAGAGGCAAAACCACGCTATCCCATTTTAGCTGTGATACCATAACTATGTGAGAACATATTTGCCTTTGAACTGTAAGTCAACAAGAATTTATTAAGTATTCACTATATGCCAGGCACCATCCTAATTCTTGGGACTACAATTAAAGGAAAAAACAAGATCCTTACCCTCAATAAACTAATGTTCTAAAAGGGAAGACAACATGCAAAGCATTGTACATAAAAGATATTTAAAATGTAAATGGATGGTAATCTCAAATGAGGGCACCAGCAGTAAGTTGAGAGTGGTGGGGGGCAGAGATCAGGAAAATCCTCATGTAGAAATTGAGATTCTTGAAGGAAACCATGGGATTCAAGAGGTACAAGTGAGGAAGGAGAACATTTCAGGTATGGGGAATAGCCAGATAAAAAGCAAAGGGTCGAGAGACAGAAAGTCGTGCAGTATCATGTGCAAGAAGTAGCAAAAAGGTCAGAGTCACTGGATCACAGAGTGTGTGAAGGAAGAAAGCAAAAAAAAAAAAGAAAAGAAAGAAAAGAAAAGTATATGAAGACTTTCTAGAAGGGAGGCAGGAAAGGACCAGGTCGTCAAGGACTTTAAAAGCCAAATGAAGAACTGAGATTCTAGAGGGGATAGGAATCCAGTGAAGCAGAGATTTGCCATATCTACAATTTAGAATAATTACCTTGGTAGCTGAGTGGAAGAGAAACTGAATCAGGTAGATAGTTGAAGGAGGGAGACAACCAGAAGTCTTCAGTAGTCCAGGGGAATGGTGATAAGGGCGTATAACAAGGTGAAAACTGTGTGAGTGGAAAGAAAGGGTTGCTGTGAACCAGAGATGATGTGAAAGTAAAAATGAGAGGATTTGGCAATAGTTTGGATCTGTAAGGTGAGTGCAAGTGAGGAGCTGAGGATAACAATAAGGTTGTGAAACTTTATGACTAGAAAAATGGTGGTGACCTCAATAGTAATAGGAAAGTTGGTTAGAGGAAGGTTTGGGGTGGAAGATAATGAGTTCTGTTTTGGACATTTTGAGTTTAAGATGTCTAAGGGATAATTGGAGAGATGTTACTGAGATCAGTGGGCTGGATAAATAGATCTGGGAGTCATCTACATAGGAATAGTAATTGAATTCATAGTAATTATTGAAATAACCAGGCAAAATAAAATAGAGGAGGAAGAGAAGAGAAGAGCACAGACCCTTGAGGGACACCTGCATTTATTAGGAAAGACCTGAAGGAAGAAGTATACCAGTGTGGGGCTTGAGGCAGTGGACATTAGAGATTCATTCCCAACCCCCTCAGGGACACCCCTAAAAGAACGAGGGGCAGATGTAGCCAAGCTCTGGGCACTCAATACACTAGTGTGAGTATGAGTTCAGATAAAGATACCTCAAAGTTTACAAAGGCTACAGCTATTTTGAGCTCAAGTTTTTCCCAAGATGAGAAAAAGACTGTGGATATGTGTATATATGTATATATGTATGCATATGTGCGTGTAATATATTGTATGTATGTGTATACACACATTGTGTGTATATATATATATATACACACACACTATATATGTGCATATATATATATATAAATGCAAGCATTATATATGTACAAATGTATATGCATATATCTGAGTGTCATTGACATAGATATCTTCAGGCTTTCATAACTTGCTTCAAGATTTAGTTCAACCCCCAAACCACCCACCCCGCCCCGCAATAAGCTTTTCAAGGATTTATGATTTAGATATAAAGGCTGATACTGTAAGCAAACTGGGAGAGTAAGGAATAGTTTACCTATCAGATTTATGGAGAATAGAAGAATTCATAACAAACAAGAGATAGAGAACATTATGAAAAGCAAAACAGATAACTTTGATTACATTAAATTGAAAAGGTTTTACACAAAGTCAATGCAATCAAGATTAGAAGGAAGGTAGAAAATTGAAAAAGAATTTTTACAACCAGTCTCTCTGATAAGGGCCTCATTTCTAAAATATATAGGGAATTAAGTCAAATTTATAAGAATACAAGTCATTCCCCAATTGATGAATTGTCAAAGGATATGAGTGGGCAGTTCTCAGATGAAGAAATTAAAGCCATCTATAGTCATATGAAAAAAAAGTTCTGAACCATTATTGATTAGAGAAATGCAAATCAAAGCAACTCTGAGGTACCACATCACATTTATCAGATTGGCCAACATGACAAAACAGGAAAATGATAAATGTTGGAGAAGATGTGGGAAACTTGGAACACTAATGCATTGTTGGTGGAGTTGTGAAATTATCCAACCATTTTGGAGACCAGTTTGGAACTACGCCCAAAGGCCTATAAAAATGTGTATACCCTTTGACTTAGCAATAACACTTCTAGGGTTATATCCCAGAGAGGTCATACAAATGGGAAAAGGACCCACATGTACAAAAAGATTTATAGAAGCTCTTTCTGTGGTGGCAAAGAATTGGAAATTGAGAGGGTGTCCATCAATTGAGGAATGGCTGAACAAGTTGTGGTATATGGAATACTATTGTGCTATAAGAAATGATGAACAGGCTGACTTCAGAAAAATCTAGAAAGACTTGTATGGTCTGATGTTGAGTGAAATTAGCAGAACCAGGAGAACGTTGTACACAATAACAGCCAGGTTGTGCAATGACTAATATTGATAAATTTAACCCTTCTCAGCAATACAAGGATCTAAGACATCTCCAAAGGCCCCATGATGGAAAATGCTATCCACAAAAAAGAAAGAACTATGGAGTTTCAATACAGATTGAAGCATGCTATTTGCTATTTTTTCCATCTGTTGTGTTTTATTTCCTCTTTCTGGTGGTTTCTCCTATTGGTTCTAATTCTTACAATATCACTAATGTGAAAATATGTTTAATAAGAATGCATATGTATAGCCTATATCAGATTGTGCGCTGTCTTGGGGGAGGGAGTTGAGAAAGGAGGGGAAGGAAAATTTAAAACTCAGAAACTTATGGAAGTGATTGTTGATAATTCAAAATTAATTAATTGATTGATTGATTGATTAAAATAAGCTTTTCCAGAGTCACTTGTATCCTCTTGGCAAATCTTAGGCAAATCTTAGAGCATCACCTCTGAGATACCTTTCATTACATTTTATTTAGCTTGTATGTGCAATTATTTACATTTTGTCTCTCCCATTAGAACATTAACTCCTCAAGGACAGAGACCTTGTTTTTGCCTTTCTGTTTTGTCTTAGTACTTATTTACCAAGTGATAGAAGGGCTGAGAAGTGCCAGGTACTGTTCTAAGCCCTGGGGTTACAAATTCAAGAAAGCAAGATAACCCCTGCCCTTATGGAGTTTACCTTCTAAAGGGGAAAGACTATGCACAAAGGGGATTTAGAAAGGTAGTGAAAGTAAGCTTGTATCTGGCTTAGTAATAAAATTATAAGAACTATATTATTATAGAATTATTATAAATAATTATAATTATAAAATTACAATAAGTTCTTGTTGACTAACTATGGGTTTCAGAGGACATAGGCCTCTGGATGTGCAGAGTTTTCTGTGGGTGATAGTAGGATTTGTGGGTGGGAAACGGGAATGGTATGGAACAATGCCTACATGCTTTCTAAACTTCATTGTTTATAGGTTGCTTCTGGCTAGATCAGCTAGAAAGACTGAGAATTGGCATGCAGTGGGCAACTTATAAATTAAATTAATAGAAAGAGCTTTGGCTGGATCGTCAGGAAATCTAGGTTCTGGCTCCTCAACCAATTAGTAGTATGACTTTGGGGAAAAAAAAAGACTTTTCTCTGGGACTCATATATGTCTGTATGTATATTTGCATATATAAATACATATATATGTATACATATGTATGTGTATGTATAATGCATAATAAAACCTAACATTTACATAGAACTTCTGTAAGTAGTGATGGTGTATAATAGAGGGGCTCTATCCCCAATTGAGAGAATATGTATTCCAAAATCACTTCTAAAACTACAGACCAAAAGTCCACACCAGTGTGTTTACCCTTAAGTCAGACCTTAGATTCAATTAATTTTTAGCATATAAAGAATAGTTGCCACAAAATATTTCTCCTTAAATTTGGGGCATATTGTCCCACAAATATAGACATCTGCAGAAAGAGTGGGCATAAATTTAAAATACAATGGGTAATGGGTCTCACAGGTAGGGAACACATGGTAAAATCAACTCACAGTTCCAAAATTATAGGGTCTTGAAATCCTTCCTCCCTTTCTGTAGCCCTTCCTACAGTTCAATTATCAGTTGCCAAATCTAACTCTGTCTTCAGTCAATAGTCAATTCTTTTCTCTGCTGCCAGGGTTACACTCCTCAAAGCTGTTTCAGGACTGATTTTCTGAACTGTAATTTGAATTTTCTCAAACTTAACTCTCCACCTGCTGGCTGGAGTGTCTTTTTCTGGGCAAGTAACTCTTCTTCAAGATGCCATAGCTGATGAGGTAGAGTCAGAGACAATTTCCTCCTACTCACTCCACCACCAATAGGTAAAGAGCTTGTTTTCCTGAGTTTCAATTTCTGAAACAAGGGAAACACACTTTTCGTCTGTAGTTTTGGCAATGAATACCCATAGTGTACCCTAGAACATGGGAATAATAACTAATCTCTTGGGACTCAAACTTAAAGTGTGAGGTAAATTAGGGGAATGAACCCAGAAGGAGTGATACATAAGAAACTATGAACTTCTGTTATGTATAGTTTTTTTAAAAAAAATACGTGTATACACACACACACACACATGCACATGCACATGTACATGTACATGTATTTATATATGGTATGCATGTAATAGTTTATACAACGTAATATATAGCGTATATGCATATATATAAGAATATATAATGTATATGTAATAGTTTATATATATAGTATGTGTATAGTATGTATATTTATACTTGTGTGTATGCATGTATATGTGTGTATATTTTAGACACAGATATATAAATATGCATATATACAGTTAGGTGGAGCAGTGGATAGAGAGCTGGATTTGAAGTCAGGAATACCTGAGTTCAAATCTGGCCTCAGATGCTAGCTGTGTGACCCTAGGCAAGTCACTTAACCTCTCTCTGCCTCAGTTTCCACATCTGAAAACAGGAGTAATAATAGCTTCTACCTCCCAGGGTTATTGTGAGAAGGAAAAGAGACAATTTGCATTTATTTTTTGGTAAATCCAAATGACATCAATCAGCTTTTACAAATGGACTTTATTGAGATGATATGTTAAGAGCCAAAGTACAAGGCTGCCCATCCCTGCAAAACTTGGACATATTGAACTCACTCTCCCCCTCTACCTCTCGATTCCTAGGGAGAATGAGTTCGAGCTTAAAGTGGTAGCTATAAACATTCTTCTCCTCCCCAGTCAAGGCTATTCCCAAATGAGACATAGCCAATGGATGAGTTGGTTCACTTGCTTACAAGTGAACTACACTCTTGGTTCATTGAAAGGCTGGGTCATGCAGGTGTCTCCAAAGTTTCACTGGCTCCTCACCAGGCTCAGACACTGTTGTCTCTGGTTAACGCCACCTATGTACTATGACTGCTGAACCTTTGGTGGTTCGTCTGACCTTTCAAAACTGACATGGTCATAGCCTAGTCCATTTTATTTTGATACCCCTTCACCAAGAGCTTGAAAGAACAAACATATAGGCAAAGAAACAAAAGAGTCATGTTTTTGAGGCCAGGTATTAGCCTGAATGGAGAGAGGAGACCATGAATGTCACCTCTCTTCCTACGTGGATGCTTATAACAGTTCTTGTCGTACTTGCCATCCGGGAAGAGAAGGAAATTTGGTTTGTGTCTTTCGTATGTACCCTCAGTAATTACCTCTCAGCAGTCAATTAAAAGATTTTTCTTTGCCATACAATAAGTAGATGAAACAGTCCCCCAAAAGCCCGTACATACTCTCAGTTGGGGGAAGAGCCCTTCCATTACACACCATCACTACTTCTAGAAGCAGACTCCTTCCCACACTTCTCCTCACGCAAGTTGGCAGCAGGCCGATCCTCCTGGGCGTGTTCCAAGGACTGGGTCCTCCATTCTATCTCAAGTCACTTAAGAATACAAACTTGTTGTCATGCACTGTTTCTACATATTCCACGCGGTACTTAGTGTCTCATTATGTTATGGCTGTTTAGTAGACATTAACAATCAACCGCATCAGTCTGTTAAACTGACTGCTTGCAGGAGGAACCTCCAAGGCACAGTTGCTAAGTTACTAAGTTACCCTGGGAACAAAGTCGGCCTCCTTCCTTTTTGTTGATTCTCAAGCTAAGACATTTCTTTTGGATAACTGCACACCAACAGTTTTATAGAGATCACCATGCTATCTTTTATCAATTGGTTAGGCTGCCTCAGGGACATTGTACCAAGAACAGTACCCTGCAACACTTAGTACTTGAGGAGGATACTCTGGATGGAAATCGGGGAATGTGCATATTCAGATGAGAACATACAACTGAGCTGGGCCCTCCTATAAGGAATCTGAACCATAAACAGAACAAGTCAAAAGGCATTGTCTTTTGTCTACCTAATATCTTCATCCACAATGAGCATATCACTGATACTTAAAATATTGCTTCTAACCCTAACATTGTGTAGTAGAAAGTACTGGGTTTGAGATCAGAGGATCTGGTTCAAATCCTGGCTCTGCCATCCAAAAGGTGAATGACATTGAGCAAGTCACTTACCCTCTTTGGGCCTCAGTTCTCTGTAAAATGAGGAAGTTGAACTGATTATAGGAAGATTATAGTTTAAGCCCTGAATGGGACCTTAATGACTGTCTAGTATAGCCGTCTTATTTTCTAGCTAAAGAAACCTGACTTGTTTGAGGTCACACAGGTTTTAGCACAGAGTTATGATTTGATCCTGCTTCTTCTGACTCCAAATGCCAGCTGGGTTCTTGACATTTGTGCTGTACAAAATTCCTTCCAACTCTAAATCTATTAGTCTTTTAGTATGAATATTTGAGAGATATTTGAATTTCACTCACAATCAACAATTATTTACTTATTTTGGGGGGGAAGGCAATTAGGGTTAAGTGACTTACCCAGGGTCACACAGCTTTTAAATGTCTGAGGTCACATTTGGACTCAGGTCCTCCTGTCTCCAGGGCCAGTGCTCTATCCATTGCACAATCTAGCTGCCCCTCAATAAGTAATTTATTAAATGTCAACTAGGTATCTAATACTATGACAGAAGGATGAAATCAAACATAGTTCTGTCTTCAAGATGCTTTTTTTTTTTGGTCTAGACCTATAGTTCTGTTGGTTGAAATTCCTCAACCAGTGCTGTTTGTCAACTGTTTTGTAGCAGTTTTAGAGTTGTGTGAGTCACTGTGAGCTTAAGTTACTTTTCTGGTATCCCTCTGCCATTATGCTTACCATACACGGCATATGTGTGGTGGAGTGGAGGCTGGGAGGGTAAGAAATGCAAGTGATTCTAATACCAATGATACAGGAATCACAAAAGATGGGTCCCATTCCAAGTGAGAGAAATTTCAGTGGCTTGTCCAAAGTCTAATTCTCAGCCCACAGATACCAGAGACAACTTAGAAGGTCAGTGGGAGATGTCTGTTGGAACTGTGTGGGAGAGAACAGCAATCCAGCCCAGGGCTGTGGAGCATGCCAATACAGCTTACACCAGAAAACCAGGAACAGGCTTTGGGAGAGAATGAATCAGGAGCAGTAGTGGAAGTAGTGACTGCAGCAGCAGCAGCAGCAGCACTACTCCTGAAGCTATTAGCCCACAGACTAAATGTTTGAAAGGCACCTATCTCGATTTCCAGGAGTCAAGATTGTGGAATAAGCAGTAAGTCCCTCTCACCCTCCCTTACTGACCTCAAAAAACACAGAAAATATTGCCCCAGGAAAAATCCTGAAATAGTAGAGTCAGCAGAAAGACTAGATACAGCAGTCTTCTAGCTTCTGAGGCTAGGAGGATTAATGGGAAAGATCCCTCTTGCTGTGGCTGAAAGGGACCACTATAAGAACAGAGCCATTCCCGTAAGCTAGTGGCAAGCCTCACCTCAGCAAACCAGTAATCAGGCTCTTAGCCATCTGCACAAGAAGCCTGGAACAATGCCTCCTGTACTCCAGACCCAGAGACCAGCTACAGAAGCCTGAAAAAAAGGCAAACAGCATGAGCAAGAAGCAACATAGAAAACCAATGACCACAGAAAAGTATCTTGGTGACAGGGAAGATCAAAACACAAATTCAGGAGAGGATGACATTATCAAAAAGCACACATCTGAAACCTCAGAGGGCAATATGAACTGGTCTCGAGACCAAAAAGCCTTCTTGGAAGAGATGAAGAAGGATTTTAAAAGTCAAAAAAGGGTGGTAGAAGAAAAATTGACCAATTCATTTTTAAAAATAGGGGGAAAAGTACACGGAAGAAAACAAGTCCCTAAAAAGTAAAATGAGCCAAATACAAAAGGAGGTACAAAAGCTAACTGAAGAAAACAATGCATTAAAAATTAGAATTGGGCAATTAGAAGCTAATGACTCTGTAAGACATCAAGAATTGGTAAAAACAAAATTAAAAGAATGAAAAAAATACAAGAAAATGTAAAATACCTCATTGGAAAAACAACTGGCCTGGAAAATAGATCCAGGAGAGAAGTTAAGAATTATTGGTCTACCTGAAAGCCATGATGAAAAAAAGAGCATAGACAGCATCTTTCAAGAGATCATCAAGCAAAACTTCCCTGAGGCCCTAGAACTAGAGGGTAAAAATAGTCTTCAAAAGAATCGACCAATCACCTCCTGAAAAAGATCCCAAATTGAAAATGCTAAGGAATATTGTAGTCAAATTCCAGAATTACCAGGTCAAGGAGAAAATCTTGCAAACAGTCAGAAAGAAACAATTCAAATATCATGGAAACACAGTCACGATTACACAGGACCTTGCAGCTTCTACATGAAAGGTTTAAGAGCTTGGAATATGATATTCCGTAAGGCAAAGGAGCTTGGATTACAATCAAGGATCAACTACCCAACAAAACTGAGCATAATCTTTCAGAAGAGGAGATGTACATTCAATGTAATAGGGACTTCCAGACTTTCCTGATGAAAATACCAGAGCTCAATGGAAAATTTGATCTTCAAATACAAGAATCAAGAGAGACATAAAAAAGTAAACAGGAAAGGGGAAGAAAAACATGTAATTCAATAATGGTAAACTGTTTACAT
Organism: Phascolarctos cinereus; assembly: GCF_003287225.1. Classification (NCBI taxonomy): domain Eukaryota; kingdom Metazoa; phylum Chordata; class Mammalia; order Diprotodontia; family Phascolarctidae; genus Phascolarctos; species Phascolarctos cinereus. The sequence goes on from NW_027555625.1 coordinate 344,529,354, forward strand.
ACGTACATGGGAAGATGATAATTATAATTCTTGAGAACTGTAAGGGGTGAGTTTAAGTTGCCTTTGATGTGATGATAAAAAAAAAACTTAATTGAGTGGTAAAAAGGAATTGTAATGGGAGAAGAGTAAAGGAGGAAGCAGAAAAGGGTAAATTATATCACATGAAGAGTCACAAAGACATTTTACAGCAGAGGGAAAGAAGGGAGGGGGAGGAACATTGTTTGAACTTTACTTTCACTGGATTTGGCTGAAGGAGGGAATAACATATTCAGTTAGGTGTAGAAATTTAACTTGCCATATAGGCAGTAGGAGGGGAAAAGGAAAACAAAAGGGAATGGGAGACAAAAGGAAGGGAAGAAGTAATAATGGAAAAGGCAAAGAAAAGGGAGGGGGCTAATAGAAGAAAGGGCAGATTGAGAGAGGTAGTGGTCAAAAGCAAAACTCTAGTGAGGAGGGAAAGGGAGAAAAGGAGAAAGAAAAGCATATAAAGGGGAGGAGGGAATAGGATGGAGAGAAAGACACAGATACTAATCATAACTGTGAATGTGAATGGTATGAACTCTATCATGAAATAGAAGCTGATAGCAGAGTGGATTAAGAACCATAATCCTATAATATGTTGTTTACAGGAAATACATTTGAAACAGAGGGGTACACACAGGGTAAAGGTAAAAGTCTGGAGCAAAATTTGTTATGTTTCAGCTGAAGTTAAAAAATCAGGGGTACCAATCCTCATCTCAGAAAAGCAAAAATGAAAATCTTATTAAAAAAGATAAGGAAGGAAACTACATCCTGCTTAAAGGCATTATAGACAATGAAGTAATATCATTACTAAACACATATGCACCAAGTGGCATAGCATCCAAATTTTTAAAGGAGAATTTCAGGGAGTTATAGGAAGAAACAGACGCAAAACTATGCTAGTAAGAGACGCCAACCTCCCCCTCTCAGAACTAGACCACAAAATAAACAAGAAAGAAGTTAAGGAGTTGAATATAATTTTAGAAAAGTTAGATATGGTAGACCTCTGGAGAAAACTGAATGAAGATAGAAAGGAATATACTTTTTTCTCAGTGGTACATGGCACTTACACAAAAATTGACCATGTACTAGGGCATAAAATCATCACAATCCAGTGCAAAAAGGCAGAAATATTAAAAGCATTCTTTTCAGATCATGATGCAATAAAAATTATATGTAATAAATGGCCACTGAAAAATAGCCAAAAATTAATTGGAAATTAAATAATCTAATCCTAAAGAATGAGTGGGTCAAACAACAAATCATAGAAACAATCAATAATTTCATCTAAGAGAATAACAATAATGAGACAACATACCAAAACTTACGGGATACAGTGAAAGCAGTTCTTAGGGAAGGTTTTATATCTCTAAATGCTTACATGAATAAAACAGAGAAAGAGGAGATCAATCAATTGGGCATGCAACTAAAAAAAAAAACAAGAAAAAGAACAAATTAAAAATCTCCAATTAAATACCAAATTAGAAATACTGAAAACCAAAGGAGAGATTAATAATATTGAAATTAAACAAACTGTTATACTAATAATTAAAACAAAAAGCTGGTTTTATGAAAAAGCCAATAAAATAAACAAACCTTTGGTTAATTTCATTTAAAAAAAAAACCAAATTACCAGTATCAAAAATGAAAAGGGTGAATGCACCACCAATGAAGAGGAAATTCAAACAATAATTAGAAACTATTTTGCCCAATCTTATGCCAATAAGTTTGACAATCTTAGTGAAATGGATGAATATTTACAACAATATAAGTTGTCCAGATTAACAGAAGAGGAAGAAAAATACTTAAATAAACCCATCTTGGAAAAATAAATTGAACAATCTATCAGTGGACTCCCTAGGAAAAAAATCTCCAGGCAGATGGATTTAAAAGAGAATCCTATTAAACATTTAAAGAACAATTAATCCAATACTATATAGACTATTTGGAGAAATAGGTGAATAAAGAGTCTTAACAAATTCCTTTTATGATACAAATATGGTGTCGATACCTAAACTGGGAAGAGTCAAAATGGAGAATGAAAATTACAGATCAATTTCCATAATGAATATAGATGCAAATATTTTAAATAAAATATTAGCAAAAAAGATTACAGCAACTTATCACAAGAATATCACTATGACCAGATAGGATTTATACCAAGAATGCAGGACTGGTTCAATATTATGAAAACTATCAGCATAATTGATCACATCAGCAACAAAACTAATAGAAACCACATGATTATCTCAATAGATGCAGAAAAAGCTTTTGACAAAATACAACACCCGTTCCTTTTAAAAACATTGGAGAGCATAGGAATAAATGGAGTCTTCCTTAAAATGATAAGTAGCATCTACTTAAAACCTTCAGTAAGCATTATATGTAATAGGGATAAGCTAGAAGCATTTCCATTAAAATCAGGGGTGAAATAAGGATGTCCATTATCACCACTGTTGTTCAATATGGTACTAGAAACATTAGCTTTAGCAATGAGAAGAAAAAGAAATTGAAGGAATTAGAATACGCAAAGAAGAAACAAAGCAGTCATTCTTTGCAGATGATATAATAATATACTTAGAGAATCCTAGAGAATCAAAAATCAAAAAACTACTTGAAATAATAAATGACTTTAGTAAAGTTGCAGGATATGAAATAAACCCACATAAATCATTGGCATTTCTATATATTACCAACAAAGCCCAACAGTAAGAGATAGAGAAATTCTATTTAAAGTTATTGTATACATTATAAAATATTTGGGAGTCTGCCTGCCAAGGCAAACCCAGGAACTATATGAACACAATTACAAAACACTTTTCCCACAAATAAAGTCAGTTCTAAATAATTGGAAAAACATGGTTAGGCTGAGCTAATATAATAAAAATGACAATTCTACCTAAATTAATTTACTTATTCAGTGCCATACCAATCAAACTACTAAAAAATGTATTTTGTAGAGCTAGAAAAAATAATAACAAGATTCATCTGGAACAACAAAAAGTCCAGAATATCAAGGGAATTAATGAAAAGAAATACTAGGAAAGGTGGCCTAGCCATACCGGATCTTAAATTGTATTATAAAGCAGCAATCATCAAAACTACTTGGCACTGGCTAAGAAATAGACTGATAGATGAGTGGAATATGTTAGGTTCACAAGACAGTAATCAATGATTATGGTCTCTGAGTTTGATAAACTCAAGGGCTCCAACTTCTGGGATAAGAACTCACTTCTTGACAAAAACTTCTGGGAAAACTGGAAAAAAGTATGACAGAAACTAGGCATAGACCAAGATTTTACACTATATACTAAAATAAAGTCAAAATGAGTCCACGACTTAAATGTAAAAGCTGATACTATGAGCAAACTAGGAGGGCAATTATATTACCTGTCAGATTTATGGAGAATGGAAGAATTTAGGACCAAGCAAGAGATGACTGAGACTACTGATCTCTCCTTTATTTGGAATCATCATGCTTCTTTCCTTGAATTTTTACTAGGCAAGTCACACAACAGTGATTTTCAGATGACCAGAGTTGGCTCTTGACTCACATTATGAAATGCAAAGTGGGTAATTTTGATTACGTTAAATTAAAAAGTTTTTACACAAACAAAGCCAATGCAACCAAGATTAGGAGGGAAGCAGAAAACTGGGAAAAAATTTTTACAACCAGTGTCTCTGATAAAGGCCTCATTTCTAAAATATGTAGAGAACTGGGGAAAATTTATAAGAATACAAGTCATTCCCCAATTGATAAATGGTCAAAGGATATGAACAGGAACTTTTCAGATCAAGAAATTAATTCAGATGAAGATGATAATGCTTGCTGAAGTCATGATAGTGATATAGATATGACTATCTATAGTCGTATGAAAAAATGCTCTAAATCACTATTGATTAGAGAAATGCAAATTAAAACAACTCTGAGGTATCCACTCATACCTATCAGATTGGCTAACATGACAAAACAGAAAATGATAAGTATTGAAGATGTAGGAAAATTTGTGCACTAATGCATTGTTGGTGGAGTTGTGAACTGATATAACCATTCTGGAGAGCAATTTGAGGGCTATAAAAATGTGCATAACCCTTGATCCAGAATACCATACCACTTCTAGTTCTGTATCTCAAAGAAACCAAACAAATGGGAAAAGAACCCACAAGTACAAAAATATTTATAGCAGCTTTTTCTGTAGCAGCAAAAAAATTAGAAATTTAAGAGATGTCCCTCCACTGAGGAATGGCTGAACAGGTTGTGCTATGAATGTAATGGAATACTATTGTTCTATAAGAAATGATGAGGGAGAAAATTTGGAACTCAAAAAAAATTTTTTAATGAATGTTAAAATTTGTCTTTACATATAATTGGAAAAAAATACAATGCTATTAAATAAGGACATGGGGTCACTAATCCATACACAATGTTATTTCATTATATTTTTATTTGTTTTGTATTTCCCAATTATATTTTAATTTGGTTTGAGCCATACTTAAGAGTGTTGGGGTCAAATGGGCCAGGTATTTAACATCCTCTGTTGTAGAACATTACCCCTAATGAATATTGATGTAAAATTTTTAGATGAAATATTAGCAAAGAGATTATAACAACATGTCATAAAGACTACACACTATAACCAGGTTGAGTTTACAGTAGGAATACAGGGTTGGTTCAATATGTGGAAAACCATAAATATAATAAACCATGTTAGCAACAAATGACTTATATTCTATGATTACATTAATAGATGCTGAAAACATTTTTAACAAAATCTGATTCCTATTAATGTGAAAAACTTTAGAAAATATATGGATAAATCAACCTGTTGCTTAATATGTTAAATAATGATTATTCAGTATCATTTATGTGGTGAAAAAAGTTAGAGGTTTTTCCAATGACATTAGGAGTGAGGCAAGGATATCAAATATAATGCTGGCTATTTAACATAATGCCAGAAAAGCTAGCTATAGAAATACAAGAAGAGAAGTCAAGGGAAAAAGCAAAGCAAAGGCAAAAGTAAAAATTAAATATATTGCAAAAAATATAATTACTCAGAAAACTCTGAAGAGTCAACCAACAGTTTAAATAATCAGTGGATTCAGTGAAGTCACAGGGTATGAAATTATTACATATAAATCATCATTCCCATATATTATGAACAAAACTTTTCAGGAAGTGATGAAAAGAGAAATTCCATTCAAAATAACTACAGAATACATAAAATATTTGGGAGTCTATCCACCAAGACACACCTAAGAACTATAGGAATCCAACTGCACAATACTACAGAATAAAGACAGAATCAAATAATTGGAAAAATATTAATTGGTCATTGCTAAGCCATATTATATATATATATATATATATATATATAATACACACCATATGTAATATACATGATATGTTATATAAAATATATAATATAAAATAAAAATTATACTACTGAAATTAACTTACTTATTCAGTGCTGTATCAAACTACCAAAAGACTCATATAGTAAGAAAAATAATAGTAAGATTCATATGAAACAACAAAACATCAAGAATCTCAAGAAATATAATTTTAAAAAGTAAGAAAGCAGACATAATACAAACTATATCACAAAACAGTAATCATTCAAAAATTTGGTACTGGTTAAAAAATTAGAGAAGTAGAACAGATTAGGTTCCCAATATGTGGGCGATTCAGAATGAAACATGTTTTTTTGCATGGCCAATATGGAGATTGCTTTTCTGTTTTTAGTTTTTGCTGGGCTAAGCAACATTTTTATGATAGTATTCTTTTCTTTTAAATTATTTAACAGGGCAGGAGGAATGGGAAGGAGAACTAATAAATGGTTGTAAAACATTTTTAAACTTAATAGTAAAAAATTCTCACCATGGTCTTGAGGTACTCTGACACAATTACACAAAGGATCAGTGAGAAGTTTGTACACACAGCCACATTGAATACAGTAGAAGAAAGAGGTACACTTAGGGAACACATGAGACTCAGGCAGACAACTCAGATGTCCAGCTCTGCATGGCCCTACTGATCTTTCCTTCGTTTGGGATCATTGTGCTTCTTTCCTTGAATTTTTACGAGGCAAGTCACACAACAGTGATTTCCAGATGACCAGAGTTGGCTCTTGATTCACAGAGTCCATGTTCCTCAGATGTATCTCCTGCTCCTACTCTCTCACTAAAGATGGTGTCTTCTTTTTTAAAGGGTAGTGAAGTTTTGCCTTATGCTTCAGTCAGCCAATGGCTAGTTAATTCCATTAAACTTGACAGAACTTCTTTATACCTTAAATAGATAATGAAGTATAGATATTTCTTTACACTCTGCTTAAGACCATACTGTTTCCTCTCCCTGACATTCTGTTATTTTATCCACTGGGTTGAGGGAAAATAAGTTGTTCCTGGTTATAATTCCTAGCTCCTTCTCCTGCCCCATGAAATAAGCAAAAATTAAAGTCTCTGTCATCAAGGAGTTTATAATCTATCAGAAGAAACAACATATATGATTTCCCTCATGGTATGCTAGAAAGAGTTCTATATTTGTTGCCAGAAGACCTGGAATCAAATCCTAACTCTGCTATTTGCTCCTCATATAAACAGGAAAATCATTTAACTTCCCTGAGTCTCTGTTTCGTCTATAAAATGGAGAAATTGGACTGGATCATTTTTAAGGTTCCTTTCAGATCTAAATCTATTGTCCTATGTAAATGTGAGGAGTATTAAAATTTTAATCAGTTCCCTTGGCCAAGAGAAACACAGGGCTTCATTTCAATTTAATTTAAAAACTTATTTATTAATCAACTATTACTATGCTCCCACTCTTCTCATACCCAAAGCAGGATGTGATGCCTCCAATATCATCACAGAAAGGTTGTTGAGAATTGTATCTTGGACAGCAGCCCAACTTCTGCAGGCACAGTGCCACCTGGTGACCAGATATTCTGCTTTCCCTGCAGCGTGGACATGGGCTTTTCCACTGTGAGAGATGTTGTACAAGGAGTCTGACTTACTGACTCTGTTTTCCAGGACCACCGAATAAGTCAGTCCTAAAAGAGCTGTTTCAGTAGAGAGCGCCAATGAATGCAATATTTTTTTTCTATATTTAACTTTTCCAATTTTAAATGACTTAAAGAAAAACAAATCCTATAGGTTGACTATACCTACAAAACCAAATGAAATGAAACAAATGCTGGGTAAGAGTTTGGTAATGTAAATAAACAAACAAGAATAATTCCAATGCCTAAGGTATAATTTTAACTTGAATGAATGACCTGGCTTTAACAAAATTCACATGAAGCTCGCCAATATTCCATTTCACTAATTGCCTTGTACTTGGTTTATATGTCATAGTAGTAAACCATGCACTGTTTAGGTATACATTAGTTCTTCTAATCAGTTGTGTTGTATAAATATATAAACTTTCTTGTTAGTATATATTGTTTCAAAACAAGTGAAAAGTTAACTTTCTGAAAATAATCTTGAAAATTCTAGTAGGAAAAAATATATTTTTTTTACTTGGAGTTAATTTGAGGAAGATTCCTTTTGGTTTGAAATACCTCTATCTGTAACTCTCAGTTTTTTGATCTTAGCCTTTTGTCAGTTGGGAATGGACTGGAAATTTCCTCTTGGAGCCATCAGAGTGAAGTTCAGAGTTATGATGTTCTAAATCTCCTGTTGAGAGGAGCATTTTATTTACCTTTTCTAAAGATTACACTGGCAGGACAAGTTTTGCCTTTGAGTTCTAAGCCATTCTGCTAGAGAGCTCATCTTCTTCTCTGCTAAGAAGAACCCTGTCCACTGCCCTGAAAGAGAAAGCAGGCATTGTACATGAGATTTCTCAAGGGGATAGTCTTTCTGTTCCTCAGAAGCCTTGTCACAAACCTCAAAAAAGCTATTCTTGTCCTCTTGTCTTGCCTCAAAGCCCATTTCTCATTCTTCTCCCATCTCCATTCAAGCCAATCTGCCTGGCATATTTTCCACTCATGACCTACTTATCCTTTCCTCTACATCTTTTCACATGCCAATACCCTACATAATCTCTGCCTTTCACCTTTACAACCTGCTTTCATCTCTTGGAAACCTTCCTTGAAACAGAACGTGGTTTTGATGATTGTATTCCATATAACCATTCAATGGCTGATCATTGCCTCTGTTTCCTCACTTGTGACATGAAGGAAACTTTAAGCTCTAGATCTATATTTTTTTGTATTGAATATAAAATCCAAACTAATTAAAACCTGGCATTCAAGGTCCTTTCCAATTCATACCACTTTTATCTGCTTTCTGTCCACCCCTTTCCCCAATTTCTACACCGCATCCAGACCGGTCTTATTACATCATCATCATCATCATCATAGCTAGTATTTATATAGCACTTTAAGGTTTGCAAAACATTTTACAAATTTTATGTCATTTAATCTTTATAACAGGTCTGAGAGGTTGAGGTTATTATTATTCTCATTTTACTGATGAGGAAACTGAGGTAGATAGGTTACATGACTAACCTAGTGTCACACAGCCAGTAACTATTTTCAGCTCAGGCCTTCCTGACTCTAGGTCCATCCCTCTATCCATTGTGCCACTAGCTCCCTGTCAAATGTGATCAAGGTTCCTCTAGTCTTGAAAAGCAGAAGGGAATACATGTGAAATACAATATCCTCCCCTCCCTGTTTTTTTTTCTTTTTCATTCACAGAATCACAGAATTTGAGACATGGAAGGTGCCTCAATTGTCTTCTAGTCCAACCCAACCATGAAAGAATTTCCACTATGATATACCTGAGAAGTGCTCATTCCATCTCATTGCTCTCCAAATGGGCCATGAAGTTTTCTGCCAGTGTGCATGAATACACATTGCGTGTCCATGGGTTCCTTTCTCTTAGGGAGACATCCTAGGATGTCTTTCCCCAATTTCATCTGTTAAAATCCTAAACCTTCTGCCAAGGCCCAGCTTAATTGCTAGGTCTTTCATGAAACCTTCCCTGATCCCTTCAAGGGGATCTGAATTCTCTTCAGAACTCAAAATCTTTGTGTTTATACTGTTATATTTTTAATGAAGAAGTAGACATGTGATTTCATTGGTGCAGAAAATTCCTGGAAAAGGAAACTCCTTCAGCCAATGCAGTTGGATATGTTCTCTGCAATGTCATACTTTCAAGAGTTTCCTAGAAGGCTTAGAGGGACCTGCCTACGGTCACACATTCAGTCTATATCAGAGTTAGGACCCTAACCCAACACTCTAGCTACTCTGCCAACATTCCTACTTGTGTGCCTCACTATTTTTTCATTTCTCTTTATCTACTAAAGCATATTACTTAAACCATGAGTTCCTTGAAGGCAAGGTAGGAATTACCTTCCTCTGAAATGGGGGATGGAGCCAAGATGGCAGAGTGAAAGCAGGGACTCACCTGAGCTTTCCCCAAATCTCTTCAAGTACCTCTAAAAAGTGACCCTAAACAAATTCTAGAGTGGCAGAATCCACAGAGACAGAGTAAGGCAGATTTCCAGCCTAAGATGACCTGGAAGATTATCAGGAAAGGTCTGTTGCACCGGCCTGAGAGAGGTCCAGTGCGAAAGGTGCAAGGGCAGACCTGGCTAAATAAAGCCTGAGCAGGCTTCAGGGAGGGAATCACCAGCAGCAGTATCAGGCTCCAGTCTTCTCAGCCCACAAAGGGGACTGGGTAAGGGAGAAACGTGGTCCAGCACGGAGAGGCAGGGCTTGCAATGCAGGCCTGGCACCAGCAAACCAGGAACAGGCTTTGGGAGGTACTGAGTTAGCATCGGTTGTGGCAGCAGTGAGTGGCAGCACTGCTCCTGAATCTATTAGCCCACAGACTAAATGTTTGAAAGTCTCCTATCTCGACTTAGAGGAGTCAACATGGTGGAATAAGCAGTAAGTCCCTCTCACCCTCCCTTATTGACCTCAAAAAAAAAAAAACAGAAAATATTGCCCCAGAAAAAGTTCTGAAATAGTAGAGTCAGCAGAAAGACTAGATACAGCAGGCTTCTAGCTCCTGAGGCTAGGAGGGTTAATGGGAAAGATCCCTCTTGCTGTGGCTTAAGGGGACCAGTACAGGAAGGGAGGCATCCCAGCAAACCAGTGGTAAGCCTCACCTCAGCAAACCTGTAGCCAGGCCCTAGCCACCAGCACAAGAAGCTTAGGACAGTGCCCCCTGTACCCCAGACACAGAGACCAGCTATAGAAGCCTGAAAAAAAGGCAAACAACATGAGCAAGAAGCAACATATAAAAACAATGACCATAGAAAAATATCTTGGTGACAGGGAAGATCAAAACACAAATTCAGGAAAGGATAACATTGTCAAATATACCCACATCTGAAACCTCAAAGGAGAGTATGAAGTGGTCTCAAGCCCAAAAAGCCTTCTTGGAAGGCTTGAAGAAAGATTCTAAAAGTCAAAGAAGGGAGGTAGAAGAAAAATTGAATAATTCATCTTTTTTTTTAAAATGGGGGAAAAAAGCACACTGAAGAAAAACTGCTCCCTAAAAAGTAAACAGTGCAAATGAAAAAGGAAACAAAAAGGTTTTTTACAAAAAGGAAAAGGTAAAGGGACAAAAGCTAACTGAAGAAAAGAATTCATTAAAAATTAGAATTGGACAATTGGAAGCTAATGACTCCATGAGACATCAAGAATCAGTAAAAATCTAAAGATTGCATAGAGAAAACTTCTCCTTAAGTAAAATTAGGCCCTCTCTTTTGGTTTGAACTAAGATGTCATCTTGATGGGGTGCTTGGGTGCTTGTGCTTGTACCTGGACCCCAATTTCTCCCTAGTCTCAGAAACACTGTCTCTGACAACCACTCCCCGACCCAAGGACACTGTGCCTAGCAGTTATCCATGTGTAGGTTCCAGCACAACCCTTATCTCTCTCTCTGGTCCAGCTACACAAAGCTGGATGAGAGAGTGCTGGGCTACTTAGGCCCCACAGCTCACATCATGTCTCTGGAAGCCTCCCAATTCCTTAGTAAGTTCCTGTCTTGTGAGAAAGCTTTCCCTTGTTGCAGAGCATTCTCTCATCAAGACAGAGGGAGGAGGTGCCTTGGTCAGCCCAAGGACTTTTGTCCTTGCCCAGCCCAAGGACTCTTCCTCTTGCCAGACTCCAAAGATCCATACCTCTGTCATCTCCCTCCCTGTTCGGTATACTCCCTGTACTTTCTCATCCATAGCTCCCAAAGACACCTGGACCTTTGGATTACCTAATCAGTACTCCTGGCATTCCTTTCCCATGCCCTTTTCCACATAAACCCTAAGGTTCCTTAAGAATCCTTGCCCGCTGAAAAGTGTAGCAATAAATCTTTGCCACCTTGACTTAAAGAATGCTTGAGTCTGTGAATTCATTCCAGATGATCCGTCCCGTACTCTGGTCTTTGAGGGGTCTCAACCTCTCAGACTGCAACAATCTCACTCATATAGAGTGACTCCAAAAAGAGCTCATAAAGATCTCTATCTCTCTTGTGTATTTTCTGGTATAATTTAATCTATTAAATTTTTAAAATCTCCAAGTTTTGCTTGCTCTTTCCTTGGTAAATGGGTCTACTTGCTGTTCACTATTTGTTGTCATCTTTTGTAGAGCCAGCATTTGATGGGAATGAGCCAAGCCAATGAGTGTCAGCTTTGTTGCCTTTAGCATCTACACCCTAATCAGTCATTCCTGTCTATTTCCAGGCATCAGGAGTTAGAACTTGCCAGAGCTTGTGTTCTACTGGTATAACTTTTAAGATCTTGGAGTGGCTCTCCACGCTATAGCCTCAGAATAGGCCTTTTGTGTATGTTTTCTGCCCATTTTCCGTATTTTGTTATTGTTAGAGTTATTATAACTTACATAGTTATAATCTTCAGAATCTACTTTTTAGCTACATTACTTCACATAAATATTGCCATATAAAATAGGATATCCAAGAGAAACTTCAACAAAAGCCAGAGATCTAAAGAAGCTAAAAGACAGAGATAATTAAATTTGAAGAGAAAAATCCTTCAGATGCAAAAATAGATTTTTCTCTGCCCTAGAAAGGGTCTGAGGCAGTGAAACAATGAACTTTCCTCTAGGACACAAACTGAATTCCTACCATTGTCCCCTGTTGCTCATCTTCATAAGACCCCAAAAAGAGTCTGGGACAGCTAACTGACTGAATTGTGACTGATTAGGAAGCATGAGGGAACTGGTTCTGAAGCAGGAAAGACTGTTGAAGAGAAGAGTTGATCTTCCTCACCTCTTGTTTGGAGGTAACAGATCTCAGAGTGGAGGCTTAGTGTATTTTCTGCCACTCCTAGACTATGGGTCACTGACTTAGCTGAAAAAGCATTGTAGTACTCCAGCTAACACGAGCACCATAGCATTCCAGCGTGAAATATCACCCAGGTCAGCCAATGACTGAAGGCGGAAAAAGACTGCAGTTGCACATTGAAGAGTGAACCCAGGGAGGGAGTCCAGCAGTTCAAACCCATCTGGCAGAGATGTCACCCCCTGAGAACAGTCCAGCAGCCAAACAGCCTTCCTAGCAGTAGCCACCCAGCAATAGAGTGGCTTGTCCAGCCTTATCCAGCAGCAGCTGTCCAGTAACAGACTGGTCTATCTGGTCCTATTTAGTGTAACAATCCAGAGACTGAGAAACTTGCTTAGTTCAAGTTATTGTCAGGTGAGCTGAATGAAGATGCAGTGCAACCAAGTGACCTCCTTGACCCACACCAGCAGCAAACTGATCCATTCAGCTGAGACAGTACCCCCAAGAAGCAGATCAATCTGAGCCTCCTATTTGCCAGTGATGTTGTGTCCTGCAAAAAGCCAGATCAACTGAGAAGTGAGGAGAGTTTCTCCACTACCTCCAGTGATAGATTTTTCACTGATGCCATACCTTCATCTTTATAAGGACCCTCCAAAGAAAGAAAGATATCAAAGCCCTGCAGTCTGGAGTTGTGCTGGCCATGCAATATTCCCTACATTTGTACCTCACAACCATTACACTTTAAGCTTGTGACCGTGTGTGTGTGTGTGTGTGTGTGTGTGTGTGTGTGTTTATGAAGAGTGCATTCCAGATGGGGCAGCTAGGTGGTACAGAGGATAGAGCTCCTGCCTTGGAGTCAGAAGGACCTGAGTTCAAATCTGGCCTCAGACACATGACATTTACCAGCTGTGTGACCTTGGGCAAGTCATTTAACCTCGATTGCCTCACCAAAAGGCAAAAAAAAAAAAACATTCCAGGTTTTGAGGGAAAAGGCTTTATGAGTGTTATTCTTGCTATGCTGATTGAGTAAATGTTTTTACATCCTTTATGCATTGAACCTGCCAGGGCTGGTGCAGGTTAGAGAAATAAAACCAGAAGGGATCATTGCACATATTACCGTCTTGATATTTTTGTTTCTTTTGGCGTAAGCTTCAGTCAGCTACAACAAGCTCTGTCTTATTTTTAAAGACCAAGCTAACTAAGAACTAGGTAGATTGGCTGTTAGGCACTATGAAACAAAGAAACCATATAAATTGACCCCTCAGTCCTATGTGGTTCCCTTCTGATTTGTCAGTGATAGTGAAAGAGAAGTCAAAAAAGAGACAGAGGGTGCTAAAGATCACAAAGTGGCCTGTGTCTGAATAGTAATCTACACATGATTGAGTTGGCACAGTCCTAAAGGGATGGGATCATTCTTGATGTAAGTGAAACCAGAAGATATAGCATCAAAGATATGTCTACCAGAAAAGTAGGTAGGTAGACCACGTAACCAATTCAAGGGACAAGCCAATGGACAGACCAAGTGCTGCACTGAGATGTAGATGATACCTGGAGGTAAAGAGCAAGGTCTCAGTGGAGAAGAATGTTGCAAGAGGAGAAGGTGTCCATAAGTGGTAACCTATATCATTGAAGGAAATGACCTTAACAAAGGGATTCATAGACATAGCATTGAAGTATGACATAACAGCATTCCACTGCATGCATATGATCACACATTCTTATATGTTACAACTTATTCAGACATTTTCTGACCTTGTGTTAGAACATCTATATTATTTCCAATTTTTTTTTTTGCTGCTACTAATTATCCTATGAAAAATATTTTTGTACAAGTAGTTTTCTCTCAATAACATCTTTAGGATATAGTTTCAATGTATAATGACTAGATCAAAAGTTATGAAGAGCTCTATGACTGTTATTGTATTACTCAATATCATACCTAAATTTCTAATTTCTAAAAGAATATCCCAATTCACAATGCATGATTCTGCAAATTATATCACCAGGACTCAATTGCCTTTTCCCTACACCATAGAGGCCCATTCTCACATTATTGAGTTCTTCCTAGAACCTCTTTGGGGAAGGGACCAGACTAGCTATCCTTGATTCTCCAGATTTACTCATCATACCTCCTCCCCTACTCCTCACTTCTCAGTTTCCTTTTATGTGTTATCTTCCCCTCATCAGAATGTAAGGTAGTTGAGAGCAGGGACTGGCTTTCTTTTTTTTTTTTAATATTTTTAAAAAAAATTTTTCCCCAATTACATGTTAAAACAATTCTTAACATTTTTTTAAAGTTTCAAGTTCCAAATTCTATCCCTCCCTTCTTTCCCTACTTCTTCCCTAAGATGGCAAATAATCTTATCTAGGTTATACATGTGCAATCATGTAAACTAATACACATGTTTGTGTCTTTAGTATCTGGCACAGAGTAGATACTAAATAAATGTTTGCTGACTAACTGGCAACTTCAATAGCAGTGTAGTTCAATAAATCAATAAACATTTATTAAGTGCCTACTATGTTCCAGGCACTGTACTAAGCACCAGCAATACAGCAAAAGGTGAGACAACCCCTGTTCTCAAGGAGTTTACAATCTAATGGGGAGACATGCCACCAAATGAGCTACATACAAGATAAATGGGAAATAATTAAGAGACAGAAGGCAGTAGAATTAAGAGGAGTCTAGGAAGGCTCCCTATAGAAAGTGGGATTTTAGATAGACCTGAAAAGAAGCTTGGGAGTTCCCCAGGCAGAGTGGAGGAGGGAGACTGCTCCAGACATGGAGGCCAGCCAGAGATTGTCCAGAGCTGAGAGATGGAGCATTGACCTTCCTGGAGGCCAGTATCACCAGATCAAAGTGCTGGGGAGTAAGGTGTAAGAAGATTGGAAGGTAGGAGCGGGGTTAGATTGTGAAGGACTTTGAATGCCAAACAAAGCAGTTTGTATTTGCTCCTGGAGGCAAAATGAAGCCACTGGAGTTTATTGAGTAGAGCAGAGTGGTGACATGGTCAGATCTGTACTTCAGGAAAATCACTTTAATGGCTGAATATTTTCCACAGACAAAGTAATTTCACTTTTAAACTTTTGTCTAGACCTGAGCTTTACTGGTATAGCGAGATCCATCAGCTAATGCAGATTGTCATTTGTTTTGTAGCTTACAGTTTTAGAGAGTTGTGTAGGTCACTGAGAGTTTAAGTGATTTGTCTGAAGTCACTCTGCAAGTGTTTGTCAGAAGCAAGACTTGTGACTTGATTCCAAAGTCTGCTGGCTCTCTATCCACTCCCTGATTCTCTATCTACTAAATCATATTGTTGATTAGGTTTTAGACAATTTTTGCCATTTTGGTAGGAAACATAATACACATTTCCAAAACAAAACTATTTGGTTTTTATGGTTTCAGGTACAATTATTTTTATTGGCTTTTTATTTGAATGTTTGCTTTTATTGATACTGATTGAATAAAAATGGAAAACAGGAGAAATAAATCTTATGAAAATAGTGATGACTCCAAGCAAGGACTCCCCTCCCCTTAGCTGCTTTAGGATACAAAGGCTGTTTGTCATGTCTGGGAGTTGGCAGGAATGCTGGGTGGCAGTCTATGCCAACTGAGCAGAGACAGAGCTATGGCTGGTAATGTTAATGAGTTTAGGCAGAATAAGTAGCTTGCTCCCTAGGAAACATCATTGCTAGCACTGGGGAATTGCCTGGAAGGAGATTTCCAGCATCACCCATCCTACTAGGCTTTCATAAACACATGGTACTTTAGTGGGAAGAGCCCTGGTCTGGAAATCAAGAGACCTGGTTCTAGCCCCTGTGCTCCAAATATCTAGTTCTGTGAATACAGGCAAGTCACTGATCTTGGGTCTTCATCTGTTAAATGGGGGTAATAATCCTTACCCTTGATTTCCTTAAAGGATTATCATGAGTTCCAAAGAAGGAATATTCATGATGTCGTTCGTAGATGTATAAGCACTGGTATAGTGGGGAAAATGCTGGACCTGAAAGTTAAGAGGATGTGAGTTCAAATCTTCATCTCTGACAATACATAGCTGTATGAACTTAAGTGAGTCACTTACCCTCCTTAGGCTTCTGCTTTCTCATCTGCAAATTGGGGATGACGACATTGTTATTGTTGTTGATGATGATGATGATGATGATGACACCTATCTCAGAGTTGTTGCAAGGCTGAAATGAAATAATGTAAATAAAAGACTTTGTAAACCTTTAAAATGCTACATGAATATTAGCAATCATTACAATAAGAGGGAATGTGGTGTACTGAATAGAATTCTGTCCAGGAAGACCTTGGTTCAAGTCCTGTCTCTAACACATTCTGATTATAAGAGCCTGAGCTCATATTTGACCTGTCAATGAGTGGGCAATGCTCCAAGACAAGGGAAAATGCTGATCGGCATTGGCAGAAGGAGTTTTCTCACCCAGATGTTCCTTAGGTCAATGAAATCATAGGTCTGGTCCCTATCCCTGGTATTATAAGATCAAAGAAAGAGCACTTTGTAAAGAGTATTGTCTAGATTTAAGGCCATGTTATGGCTAGTAATTTACCTCTACCTCTACTGAACATAGACATAACTAGTCAAACACGCTATCTTCTCTCATTTACCCTGGATATCAGAGAGAGCTTACAGTAATTAAAGAAGGACACCTGGACTTCTGTAGCACAAAGGGAAGACTGAAGGCTATGTCTGCAGGCTCAAAGAGCAAAGTGAAAAGACAAGCCAATTAAGATGCAGATGGCACAGGCATTTTTATCACTTGTACCTTGAATCTGTACAGGGTTTTTAACTTTACAAAATATATTGACTTCTATTCTCTTTATTAACTCAATACAGCATCACTTTGGAGGAGATGGCACATGTCAGGTTACATTCATTTTGTGCTTAAGGAAACTGAGATTCAGAGAAATGATGTGTCCAGTGGCAGAGCCAGAACATAAAACTTGCTTTAGTTTTAAAATACAAGGCTATAATATAAGTAAAATTATATCTGCAGTTTAAGTATAGGTTGAAAGATTATAATGCAATATAGAATTTGATATAATACAATAAATGACACGACATGGTATAAGATCAGATCTTATCAAGATAAGGATAAGAAATGTATGGAATGCTCTGGTGAAGAAATTTCTTTAACTAATGCAAGTCAGTACATTCCCTGTAACTACTCAACTCACAGAATTATTTAGAGCACCGATTAATATAATATAAATATTCTGTGTCTGGACCACAAGGCTCTGTCTTGTGTTCAGGAAGCAGCATGTGTCAACCAAGTCAAACCATCACTACTACTACTTTGACCACCATCTCCTCTCATATTCTGAAACAACATTTGCTCCCTCTTCCACAGACTTCCTTCCAAGCCAGGTATCATTGAGGAGACAAATAATTGTGGAGAAGGGGCCCACCTTCTTCATCAGCACTAGCAACAACTTCTGATGAATTGCCACAAGCAGCCAGATTAGCACAAGAGCCACATGAGTGATAGCATCACCCATATTACCAATCCTGCTTTCAGATCAGTCTTTACAGTCACCATCCCAGGAAGAAGTTCTTGTGGAGGAAGAACCATCAACTGCTACCTACAGGGAAGGCAAGCCAACCTAGCTGAAGCAGGAAGGCACCCTGAAGGAAAGACAAGAGGCGGCATGTCTTAAGCAAGTCAAACCACCAGCACCATGACTGCCATCTCCCCTTAGACCTTGATGTAGGTAGCCCAAGACCCTGAACCCCAGAACCTTGGGAATAGCAATGCTTCCAGCCCAAAGCTCACAGACATCATTCTAGGAAGAAAATCCTATAGACATGTCAGCTAACAATTGCTCTTGTAGGTGATATTTATTGAAGATCTAGGGGGGAAAAGTTCTCATCACCAAAATCCTTGTCACTTTCCAATGGTTCAACATCAAAAACTGCTATGATCTTATCAACAGAAATGACATTAAAGAAGAAGCATTCCCATATGCTTTGCCACTGTACCGTAAGGACCATGAATATTTTCTATCTGACTTGCAACTGAAACCTTCTATATGTGTTGTCTCTTCCATTAGAATGTGAGTTCTTTGGGAGCAGGTATTATTTTACTTTTCTATTTGTGTCCCCAGCACTTAGCACATAGTAAGTGCTTAATAAATGCTTAATTCATTCATTCTTGTACTTTCTTCCTTTCCCTTGCCTTCTCTTCTCTTCTTTTCTCCACATATTCTTTCTCTTAGTGATTTCATCAACTCCCACAGGTTCAGTTACACACATCACTTGATGGAACTTTCTTTTCTTTTTTTTTTTTTTTTAGCAATTGCAGTTAAGTGACTTGCCCAGGGTCACACAGATAGTGTCAAGTGTTTGGTCTGAGGCTGGATTTGAACTCAGGTCCTCCTGACTTCAGAGCCAGTGCTCTATGCACTGTGCCACCTAGCTGTCCCCTTGATGGAACTTTCAAGCTACACATTTTATAGATATCTCAAACTCAACATTTCCAAAACAGAACTTATTTATCTTTTTCCCCAAACTCCACACTTCTTCCCAAATTCCTGATTTCTATTGAGGACACTTTTATAGTCATACTGAGTCAGCTGAGGAAGCTTGAAGTCATCTTTGGATCCTGACCTTTCCTCACCCCACGTACCCAATCAGTTGTCATTTTTACCAGTTCTACCTTTTCAACATCCCATGCACCTTTCCTATTCTTGCAACTAAACAGCTACCATCTTCTTGCCATAATCACCTATTGCATGGACTATAAGAGTATCTTCCTGACTGGTCTCCCTGCCTCCTCTTTTTTCCTACTCAGTATATCATCCACACAGTGAACAAAGTGATATTGCTAAGGCACGAGTCTGATCAAACCACATTCCTGATCAATAAACTCTAATGGCTCCCCATTACCTCTAGAATCAAACACAAATTCCTCTGTTTGGTCTTTAAAGATCTACACAAAACAGAACCAGGAGAACATTGTACAAAGTAACAGCAACATGGTGTGATGACCAACCTTGATAGACTTAGCTCTTCTTAGCAATATAATGATCTAAGACAATTCCAAAAGACTTGTGATAGAAAATGCTATCCACATCCAGAGAAAGAACTATGGAGTCTGAACGTAGATCGAAGCATACTATTTTCTCTCTGTGTGTGTGTGTATGTGTGTTTTTCTTTCTTGTGATTTTTCATCTTTGTTTTGATTCTCCTTTCGCAATATGACTAATGTGGAAATATGTTTAATATGATTATACACATATAGCTTGTATCAGATTGCTTGCCATCTTGGGGAGGGGGGAGAGCGGGAAAGAGGGAAGGAGAAAAAAAATTTGGAACTCAAAATCCTATAAAAGTGAATGTTGAAAATTTTCTTTACATGTAATTGGAAAAAAATACTATTAAATGGGGGGAAAAGATCTACACAAAATGGCCTATCTTACCTTTATACTTCATTATATATTATGTTCCTTCAAGAACCAAGGCCAAACTGGCCTTCCTATTATTTCTTATTATACTACTATTTTTCATGATATTCAACAATCTTTTTTGCACAAACTCTCCTCCATGCCTGGACTACATTTCCTTCTTATCTCCCCTTCTTAGAATCCCTCGTTACCTTCAAGACTCTGCTTGAATACCACTTCCTAAATTAACCCTCTCCAGATCCCAGCTTCTAATGCTTGACTCCCCTAACAAAATTACCTTGTTTTTATTTTATATGTACTCACATGAATACACGTTGCATTTTCCAATTCGTTATAAGCTTCTCGAGGGAAGATCTTTTTTCTTTTTTCCCTTTGCAACCCCAGCATCTAGCTCAGTGCCTTGGTAGATAATTACAATTTCTTTGTTATAGGGAACTTTTTAGAGAGAAATTCCCTCTACCTATGATACAGTAACAACCCTTCTGTAACATATAATTTTTGCAAGTTGTGTATTAATCACTCCATTACATTTAAAGTAATTACCTTAATCACTGAGAAGACATTTGTGGAATCAATCAACCAAAGGCATTAATAAGGACTTAAAAATTCATAATAAATGTGGAAGTAATGAAAGTCATAGGATGAAATGAAAAGATACTACCCAGTAAATGAATTAAGATTGAATGGGGAAATCTCAGTCATATCTTATGGGACTTGAGTAAAATAGCAAGACAGTTTGGACAACATTTCAGTGGCTGTCTACAAGAGACAGCACTGCAACCAAGTCCCTAAGAGGGAATTGCTTGGGGAGGGAAAGAAGAACTTCTCTCTAGCATCAGCATTCCCCCTCCCCCCATAACAACCTGAGGATGACCTTTGAAAACCTGGAAGATTTTGGATTTCGTAGGAGCACAATAGCAGTGTTCCTAACAACATTGATTGTTGATAGTGTTTGTATAGGGAGCTAAAGACAACCTAAACACATAAATGGCAGCTTTGGGAATCTACAAAAGCCTAGGAGAAAACTACACAATACGTAAGGTGAAACTAATGAAGACTATAAAGAAATAAAAGGACTTCCAACAAGTATGATCCCAATTTTTTCCCAGACTTTGTATGTTTCTGTGAGAGGAAAGTCCTAGACTTCAGAGGAGATGTCTTAAACCAAATGTTCTTACCAGCTCAGTAAATACCTCTAATACAAAGTTAATTAACTCCAGCTAGCTACTTGATATCAACTCATAATCAATGAGATAAGTTTAATTGTGGGAGTTTATGGACTATAATGCTGGAGAAAACACCCCAAACTAATTTAGTAGAAATCCTTCTTCACATACTTTTTTTTCAGTTTATATAATAATGGGATGAGTTGTTTTTAAAAATTATTTACTAGAATGTGCCTGTTTTTTTTTTTTCCTTAAAGGATTCATGCATGAACGTGATCCTCACTGGTCTTCAATTCACTTTCTTAAATTTTTGATACTGGTAATTTGTTTCTCTTCTTTCTTTTTTTTAAAATATTAATTAATTTAATTATTTTTAGTTTTCAGCATTCACTTCCACAAGATTGTGAGTTCCAAATTTTCTTCCCATCTCTCCCCTTCACCACCCCAAGATGACATGCATTCTGAATACCGTTTCCCTCAATCTGCCCTCTCTTCTATCACCCCCCCCTTTATCCTTTTCCCTTTCTATTTTCCTGTGAGGAAGGATAGATTTCTATACCCATGGCCTGTATATCTTATTTAACAGTTGCATGTAAAAATAATTTTTAACATTCATTTTTAAAACTTCGAATTCCAAATTCTCTCCCTTTTTCCCTCCCCACCCACCCTCATTGAGAAGGCAAGCAACTTGATATAAGTTATGCTGGGAGAACCTGCATCCCCGGCTGTGGTCTAATGCCAGCAGAGTGTGAAGAGAGAAAGAATCACTGGCCAGGTGAGAGCAGTGAAGAACAAACTCTGTTTATTGATCTGAGGACTCAGGCTTATATAGTACTGGATCAAGCAATAGTAACATTATTATTCATGAAAAGTACAAATCTAATTAGGTGATTTCCTTACTTCCTTGTACCTTGTCTGTTACATTCTTTCCTGTGTCCTGTCCTGTACCCCATCCGTTTCCTCCCTTCCAGCATCCTGTTCTCAAGAGACGGAACAGGGGGGTGGTAAGCCAACATCCTGAGTTTCACAGCTGTCAGGCTTAGTACAATCTACATGTAAGACCCGGGATGGCCTAAGCCCTCCAACTCTCCAAAGCTGGCCATCTACAAAGTTATAGAGCTGTAGCCATGCAAAACACTTCCATAATAGTTATGTTGTAAAAGGCTAACTATATTTCCCTCCATCCTATCCCTCCTCCCCCTGTTTTTTTTTCTATTCTCTCATTTAAGCCTGTCCCTTCTCAAAAGTATTTGCTTTTGATTACTTCCTCCCCCAATCTTCCCTCCCTTTTATCATCTTCCCCTCTTACATCCCCTTCCCCCCTATTTTCCTATAGGGTAAGATATATTTCCTTACCCAATTGAGTGTGTATGTTATTCCCTCCTTAAGCCAAATCTAATGAGAGTAAGATTCACTCATTCCCTCTCACCTCCCCCCTCTTCCTCTCCACTTTAAAAACTTTTTCTTGCCTCTTTTATGTGAGATAATTTATCCCATTCTACCACCCCCTTTCTCCTTCTCCCAGTACGATCCTCTCTCTCACTCCTTAATTTTATTTTTTAGATATCGTTGCTTCATATTCAACTCACCTTGTGCCCTCTGCCTATGTGTGTGTGTGTATGTGTGTGTGTGTGTGTGTGTGTATTTCCTAATACTGAGAAAGGTCTCATGAGTTACAAATATCATCTTTTCATGTAGGAACATGAACAGTTCAACTTTAATAAGTCCCTCATGATTTCTTTTTCCTGTTTACCTTCCCATGTTTCTCTTGACTATTGTATTTGAAAGTCAAATTTTTCCATTCAGCTCCAGTCTTTTCATCAGGAATACTTGAAAGTCCCCTATTTCATTGAATATCCATTTTTTCCCCCTAAAGGATTATACTCAGTTTTGCTGGGTATGTGATTCTTGGTTTTAATCCTAGCTCCTCTGACCTCCAGAATATCATATTCCAAGCCCTCCAATCCCTTAATGCAGAAGCTGCTAAATCTTGTGTTATCCTTATTGTGTTTCCACAATACTTGAATTATTTCTTTCTGGCTGCTTGTAGTATTTTCTCCTTGACCTGGGAACTCTGGAATTTAGCTGTAATATTCTTAGGAGTTTTCCCTTTGGGATCTCTTTCAGGAGGTGATTGATGGATTCTTCCCATTTCCATTTTGCCATCTGGTTCTAGAATATCAAGGCAATTTTCCTTGATAATTTCTTAAAAGACGATGTCTAGACTCTTTTTTGGATCATGGCTTTCAGGTAGTCCAATAATTTTTAAAAATTCTTTCCCCTGGATCTATTTTTCAGGTCAGATGTTTTTCCAATGAGATATTTCACATTGCCCTCTATTTTTTTCATTCTTTTGGGTTTGTTTTATAATTTCTTGATTTCTCAGAGTCATTAGCTTTCATTTGTTCCATTCTAATTTTTAAGGAATTATTTTCTTTAGTTAGCTTTTAGACCTCCTTTTCCATTTCACCAATTCTTCTTGAGGCATTCTTCTCCTTATTGGCTTTTTGGACCTCTTTTGCCATTTGGGTTACTCGATTTTTTTTTTTTTGGCAATTGGGGTTAAGTGACTTGCCCAGGGTCACACAGCTAGTAAGTGTCAAGTGTTTGATCTGAGGCCAGATTTGAACTCAAGTCCTCCTGACTTCAGGGCCGGTGCTCTATCCACTGTACCACCCAGCTGCCCCCTGGGTTACTCTATTTTTTAAGGTGTATTTTTTTTAGCATTTTTTTTGGTTCTCCTTGAGCAAGCTGTTGACATGTTTTTCATTATTTTCTTCTATCACTCTCATTTCTCTTCCCAGTTTTTCCTCTACTTCTCTTACTTGATTTGCAAAATCCTTTTTGAGCTCTTCCATGGCCTGGGAATCAATTCATATCTTTCTTGGAGGCTTGGATGTAGAAACTTTGACTTTGTTGTCTTCTTCTGGTTGTATGTTTTGATCTTCTTTGTCATCAAAGTAAGATTCTATAGTTGCACTGTTTGTTCATGTTCCCAGCCAATTACTTGACTTTTTAACTCTTTGTTAAGGTAGGGCTCTGCTTCCAGGGTGAAGGGTGAACTGTCCCAAGCTTCGAGGTTTTGTGCAGCTGTTTTCAGAGATACTTCTAGGGACCTGTAGTTCTTCCATGGTGGTATGATCAAGGGTGAGGTGTTTACTCCTTTCCTGGCCTGTGCTCTGGTCTATGAGTGACCACAAGCACTGTTTTCTGCTTTGGAACTGTAAGAAGGATTTTCTCTTCACCACTTCTATAAGCACTGCCACTCCAGTGCTCCTCTTCTTCTCAGGACCACCACCCAGGACTGCAACCCATATCCAAGCATGGGCAAAGCAAGAAAATCCTGCCTCAGCACCAGCAAAGAGATCCTTGCATTCCCCCTCTGATCATCTGTTCAATCCCCCCACCAGCTGTGGGCCGAGAGTGCTGAGAGCAGCCACTGTTTCTATGGCCATCACCCTGGGACTGTGCTAGAGCCAGGGCTACACCAAGCTCCTCCCTCACCCAGGTCCAACAGACCTTTCCTACTGACCTTCTAAGTTGTCTTTGGCATTTGTAGGTTGAGAAGTCTGAAAACCACCAAAGCTGCCCCTGATTCAGTCTCCTGAGGCCAGCTCCGGGTTTCCTCTGGCCATATCTTTGCCTGCATGGTCCATACTGAACTGTACTCTCCTTCCAGCCGGGCACAACAGACCTTTCCTATCAACCATCCAGGTTGTCTGGGTTGGAAATTTCTTCAACTCTGCCTTTTTGTGGGTTCTGCTGCTCTAGAATTTGTTTATAGTCATTTTTACAGGTACTTGGAGGGGTTTGGGGGTGAGCTCAAACAAGTCACTCAACCTTTCTTCTTTCTTTTTAAATAAAATTAGCCAATGACTTATGTAGTTTGTTCATTTTTTTTTTAAATCTCCAAGTTTTATTTATTAGTTTAATGATTGCTGGGATTTTTAAACTTTCACTTTTGTTCATTTCTCCTCTGGATTCCTGGATTTCTATTTTGGTGACTAATTGGGGAGAGGAAGTTAATCTGTTTTCTATTTTTTTTTTTAGTTGCAGGCCCAATTCGTTGATCTTTTCTTTTTCTCTTTCATTGATGCAAACGTTTAGAGAGATAAAATTTTATCTAAGTACTGCTTTGTGTGCATCCTACAAATTTTGGTATATTGCCTTATTTGTGTTCATTATCTTTAATGAAACCACTGATTGTTTTTCATGATTTATTCTTTGACCCACTCATTGTTTAGGATTAAGTTGCTGTTGAGGGCCTCTCTTAAGAGTCTGATGTGGGTTTAAGATCCAGAACAGAGTTTGACCTTTGCCCAGGCTTTAATCCAAAGGGCTCAATAATTAAGAAGCAGGGCTCTCCAAATCTCTCCCTGCTAGGAGGCTCCTGAGACATTCCTTCTCACTCTTTGCACCTTAGATTCACATATTCACTCCTCTATGCAGGTGCCAGGAAAAAGCCTTGGAATTTACAACCCTATCTAGGAACTCTGATAAGGAGGAAATGTATGTTATCATATCCTTAACACATGTTTCGGGGAGTGTCTCATGGGGAGGACTCTTTGAAGTTAGGATGGATTATCTCTATATATCCTGTACTCTCAGAAGAATAAACGGAGTCAGTTCTATTGCTCCGCCTGGCCCACGTCTTTACGTTTTATTTTGCGCCTTTCCATTCCGTGTACTATCTGATTGTGGGCAACAAGTTGCCAAATAATTTTCAATCAACTGCCTTTTATTAAATGCAATTTTATTGCATCATGGTCAGAAAAACATGCATTTAATATTTATGCTTTTCTACATTTCTTAATTAAGTTTCGTGTCATGCACAACTGAAAAAAAATCTTTGTCTGTCATATCTAACTTTTCAAAAATTCTGTTCTTCTCTTTAATTTCTTTCTTGTTTATTCATGATTAGATTTATGCAATTATGAAAGGGATAAATTGAGGTCCCCCATTAATATAGCTTTATTTCCTCTTGTAACCCTTTTTTAACTTTTCCTTTAAGTATTTAGATGCTATGCTGCTTAGTGCACATATGTTCAGTATTGATATTAATTCACTGTATTTGGTAACTTTTACCAAAATGTATTTTCCCTTTTAATTGGGTGCATTTTTATTTTTATTTCATCTAATATTATGATTGCACCTCCTCCCTTTTTTAACTTCAGCTGAAGCATAATAGATTCTACTCCAACCCTTTATATTGATTGTGTGTATGTCTTTCTGTTTCAAGTATGTTTCTTGTAAACAAGAAACATATTATTGGATTCAGATTCCTGGCCTATTCTGCTATCATCTTTTGTTTGTGGGTGAGTTTATCCCATTTATATTCATAGTTAGTATTGTTATCTGTGTATTTCCATCCATCCTATTCTCTTACACTTGACCTTCTCTTTTCTACCCTGACTTCTCTTTAAGAGTATGTTTTGCTTCTGACCACTGCCTCTCTTGATCTACTCTTCCTCTTCCCCCCACCCTCAGCCCACTTCTCTTAACCCCTTTCCCTCCTATTTCCCTTTTGGGTGAGATGAATTTCTATACCAAATTGTACTTGTATATGTATTCTCCTCTCATTAAACCAGTTCAGAAGAGTTTGAGGTTCAAGTGTTGTCCACCCACTCCCCACCCCCATCGTATAAACTCTTGCTTGCTTCACCCACTTATGTGAGATAATCTTGCCCATTCTTTGTTCCCTCTCAGAATTCAATTTGGTACATTTTCTAGGTGTTGTAGGAGAGATATTCTGGATGAGCTAGGCAAAAATGCTTCCTCTCAATCTAGCATCTTGACTCCAACCCCCATGAATGACTGGCCCAGAGTTATACAGCCAGCATATGTCAGAGGTAGGGCTTGAATCTAAGTGTTCTTGATGTAGGTTTGTTAGCTATACATTGTGACACTGCTGCTTCTCATAATAGGATATAAATATAGCATAATATAACACATGAATAGTGAATGAATCTATGACTTTATTGATCCAGTGAACTCCTGAATAAGTGAAATCCTCTTCCAATGCAAGCCAGCACATTCTTTGCAGTTTATTGCATGGAAAGGTTAGCTAAGTGACTTGCCTGGTGTCCCATGGACTCTGTGTCAGATACACCTCTTCAATTCAAGTGTTCCTGTGTTTTAGACCAACCCTCTATCTACCTTTCCACCCTGCCTCTCCTATTGTGTATAGGAGGGACAAGTATTTATTAAGCATTTATGCAGTGTCTATTATGTGCCAAGCACTGGGCTAAGTATTTCTTATAAATATTATCTCATTTGATCCTCATAACAACTTGGAAGGTAGGTGCTATTACTACTATTTCCATTTTACAGATGAGGAAACTGAGGCAAATAGAGGTTAAATGCCTGACCCAGGGTCATACACTGATAGGTGTCTGAGTCTGAATTTGAACTCAGGTCATCCTGACCATGCACTGGGCCACCCAACTGCATCCATATGACACCATAATGGAATATAATATAATATGTGTTATAAAGCCACACTGTAACAACATAATATATCCATCAACAGACATTTATTGAAGTCTTTCACTAGACATACTCTAGGCCTCAATTTCCTCAGCTAGCATAACAAAATGTGTTTTATACTCTTGGACTCAAAGATCACTGCAGGCAGTGAGGACAGAAGGACCTTGGGATATAGTCTCTAGGGTCATGAAGAGTTGGACATGGCTGAATGACTGAACAACAAGAACAGGAGGTAGGCATCATGCTGCATCATTGGTCCTCTGGAATCGTTATATTCATCAGATTTCTTAAGTCTTTTGAAGTTGTTCTTTACAATGTTTTTGTTACTGTATAACTTGTTCTCCTGGTTCTGCTCTTTTTGTTCTGCATCAGTTCATATGAATCCTCCCAATTTTCTCTGAAACTGTTCCTATTATCATTTCTTCTTTGTTATTGTTTTGATTTTATTTTAAATTCAAATATTTTAAGTTTTGAATTTAAATATTTTAAATTTACATTTAAAATTAATTTAAATTAAATTTATTTTAAATTTAAATTATTTTTATTTTCAGTTTCAAATTCTCTGTTTTCCTGGACTCTTCCCCATCCATTGAGAAGGCAAAAAATACAATACACCTTGTGCATGTGAAGTTATACAAAACATATGTCCACTTTAGCTATGTTCCTTTCCTTATTTCTTATAGCACAGTAGAGCTAAATTATATAAATATACCATAATTTCTTTACTCACACTAAATTGATGGGCACTCTTTTAATTTCCAGTCCTTTGCCTGCAGCTACTACAAAAAGAGCTACCACAAATGTTTTTGTACATGTGAGTCCTCTTCTTCTTTCTTTGATCTGTTTGTCACATCACATCAGTAGTCACATCACTGCTTTAAAGGGTATGGAGGGTTCAGTGTCTTTTTGATCAAAATTCCAAATTGTTTTCCAGATCTTTATTGGAGAAACTTGCTGCAAAAATTTTTCTCCAGTTAATTGTTTCTAGAAATTCTAATCTTAGCTTCACTGTAAATTTGCTTGTATAAAAACTTAAGTTTTATGTAATTAAATTAAAAGTAAAATGTCCGTTTTACCTTCTGGTGATCCTCTCTATCTTTTGTTTGGTTGTGAAATCTCTCTCTATGCATAGATCTGAAAGAAAATTGCTTTCCTTGTTGTTATCATTTATTTAGGAGGTGACCTTTCATAGCTAAGTCATTAACTTATTTGGAGGTAATCTTGATACAGAGTGTGACACACTGGTCTAAACCTAATTACTTCCCGATTGTTTCATTTTGTAATATACAAGGACCTAATTTCAATCTGTCTTCATAAATTTATTTTCCACCACTTCCAAACGTACTCTGCACCCGTCAGGCTAAACTCTTATTCTCCATATGTGCCGGTCTTCATCCCAACTCTATTCTTTCTCTCTTCTCTCCTCTCATCTAAATTCTACTTCTCCTTCTTGGTTCAATTCAAATTTCCTCCACACCTTCCTTAACTACTTCATCTCCTTTTGAATATCTGAAGCTCGTATAATCTCCACCAACTAATCAAGCAACCAAAATGAATTGATTAAATGCCTACTTTTTGCTGGGCATTGGGGATACAGAGACATAAATTTAAGAGGTCCTATCTCCCCCTATAGAATTCAAGGGGGAGATAACAAGTGTGTATGTAAATGCATACAAAGCAAATGCATAAAATGAACACACATTTTTAAAAGTCTCTAGCCGGAGTGCACGCTGAGTGACGCTTTGAAGGAAACCAGGGATTCTAAGAAATGGAGATGAAGAAGTGGATTCCAGACACATGCAAAGGCACGGAGGTGAGAAATGGATATGTGAGTTATAGCAAGAAGACCAGTTTGACTGAAATATAAAGTGTTTGGAGTATTTCTAAATGCAATAAAGCTGGGAAGGTAGGTTAGAATCAGGTTGTGAAGGGTTTTAAGCATCAAATAGAGGAAAAGAGACATTTTATCCCTCTGGGACTCAGCAAGAGTCTCCCTGACACCATGTGCTGGTGTGCTTCATGGACGTTCAGGGCAATGGACAGGTGACTCCCAGCTGCGTTTATGGTACAGATGCTATTGGGACAGAAGTCAGGATCCCACCACCTCCCCCACAGGGGCCCTGTTCATATTTCTTCTGCCAGGTCATTGAGTTGGCAGAGGGTGCCTCCTTGGAGGCTAGTTCTTGTCCTGCACCTAACTTCTAGCACCACCCCTCTGTGGATTGTGGCTGGGGCACTGCTTGTTTTTGTTTTTTTCTGTTTTTTTGTCTTTTTTTTTTTAAAAGATACATTTAATTAAAACTGCTACTTGTAATTGTCAGTGTAAAGAATCCTCCTGGATCTTGTTTCATGCTTACACACACTTGGTGAAAGTGTTACTCTTGAGATTGTCCTGCTCCCCACCCTACAGCCTTCCTGATATTAAACCACATGAGATTTCTGGCTTGGCTAAAAACAAAAAACAAAAAGCAAAAATAAAAACAAAAACAAAAACAACATGTTAACTAGAGGAGTCTGTATTTGACCCTTGAGGTAATAGGGTACCAATGGGGTTTACTGAACAAGAAAGTGATATGGTTATACTTGTGACTTGGGAATATTACTTTGGCAGTGATATAGAAGATGGACTATACATAGAACAGACTTGAGAAAGGGAAGCCAATTAGGAGGGTGCTGTTCCATTTCAGAGAGGAGGTGATGAAAGCTTAAGTTGCTGAGGACTTCAAAATATAATCTCAATGACCACTGTCTAGTCCTGTATGTGTGTCTTCCCTCCCAAATGAGGCTGCCATCAAGTAAGAGGAAGAAATTAAGTTTTCTTCTGTATCTCTTTTCCCTACTTTTCTAATCTATCACAATTCTCAGCATATGTTAAATATTCAGTAAATTACTTGTTGATTAGAGAAAATAATAACTCAAAGTTATCTCATACTCCACAGGGTTATTGTTGTTATTGTTGTGGTTTTTTTTCCAATAATACTAGAATTGCCATAGCATGCTAGATAAAAGGTTAATCTTAAATCCTGGAAAACATAGGTTCATGTTCTGTATATGATAAATATTGGCTATGTGACTCTGTCACTTAACTTTTTAGTGCTATAAGCAACTCTCTAAGATTTTAAGTTTCAGAGATATTCTGTTCTTCATTGGCAGGAATTTCCTCACCTAAAGGTTCTAGACATTAATGAACTCATCTTCCTGAGTTCAAATCTGGCCTCAGACACTTACTACCTGTATGACCCCGGGCAAGTTATTTAATTCTGTTTGCCTCAGTTTCCTTCTTGGAAAATGAACTGGAGAAGGAAGTGGCAAACCAATCCAATACCTTTGCCAAAAAAAAAAAATGAGCTCACAAAGAGTCAGACACAACTGAAAACAACTGAACAACAACTGTCATATACTCTCTCATTTAAGGCCTACAAAAGCTCTGTGTGTTAGTTAGCGAATGGAACCTAAATAGAACTCTGACCTTGGAGTCCCAAACTTTGGGTTCTAGTTCTGATTCTGTCCTGTATTAGCTCTAGCACATGTTCTCCTCTCCCATTTCAGTTTTCTGATCTGTTAAATGGGAAGGTAGGACTAGGAGCAGTCTTACTGAAGTCTCTTCCAGTTCAGACTTTCTGTGATTCTAATTTAACAAGAAGAAGCAGCTGAGGCCCAGAGAAGGAAAGAGACTACCCTAAGGTCATTCAAATCCTTCATTTAAGAGATAAAGCAACCTTGAGGATAAAAGAAATTAGGTGATTAGCCCAAGGTCACACAGGTAAGTAGCAGAGCCAAGAATTGAACCCACATCCCCTGACTACAAACCCAATGCTCTTTGCACTCTACCATAGTTAAAACTCAGGTTTTGAGGATGCAGGAATACCTCCAGGCACATTCTATGGTTCTTCAATTTCAAATACTGCCCATGGCCCTAAGCCTTGACAGTTTTTCCCAAATCCACACTCTACCTAGATACAGAGAAAAGGTGGTTAATGGGAACACACTACACTGTTCATCTGGCCCTGAGTTGGCTCGGCCAGAATAAACTTCAAAGAAAATAAGTTTATCTCTTTCTCACTTTCTATATGGCAGCAGAAAATTTAGTGAGTACATTTGTACATGTGCTCATTTAGGGTCAAATCAATTTCTAGGAAGTAAGAGACAGAAAAAAGAAAACCCATGTGTCTAAGACACAGCTCTGAATCTTCTGCAAGATCAGTGAATAAGAGCTGCTTAGTGTGTCCGCAGTTTTCTATCCTTTATCCTTTAATTTAAAGTTGTTGTGAGGATTGAATGATATAATTTATGTAAAGGGTTTTCAAAGTCCTAAATTGATGTAAACATATGAACTAATAAAAGTAATTATAGCAATCATCTCAAAGTCCAAGCTATAAGTAGGGTATTTGTAAAGTAGGGGCATGCTAGCCAGAGTGGGGACTTCTTGTGCTCAGAGTTCCTTATTGTAGCTATTAAAAAAGACAAACCTCTGGAAGTGCTGAGGATGGGATCTAGACCCCAAAAAGGAAAAACCCTGGACTTTCCCACATGGCCAAATCTCTGGCATTCACCTGAGGCTATAAGCCCATCAATTGGCCTTTCATTGTGGCTACACCCAATCTCCCAATTCTGTTACCCTTAAATGTCCCTAGCCCTGGACACTTCCCACCCACCCTTAATCCTATCTAGGTTCCATTCTCCCTTGGCCACCCCTAGAGTTCTATTACCTCATAGACTACTTGGCCACTCCTGGATCCCTCCTGTAGTCTTTCTGTATATAAGGTCCATCTTGTCTCTATTAAGATGCTCTGATTCTTATAGTCTAACCACTGCTCAGAATTTTACTATCTAGACAATACCTCACAGGTTCTCAAATTCCTTAAGAGTCTGGCCAGTGTGGCTGATCTTTAATAAATCTTGTCTTTGGCTGAAAGAAGGCTTGGGTCGAATTCTTTTGGACAGGACCTGTGTGTCATGATATTGGAGTCCCAGCACCCTTAAACCTCCAGACCTCATTAGAAGGAACCTTAATCTTAAAGACACAATGTGGACAAACAATTTGAAAAGTACTGATCTCCTAGGGAAAAAAAATGCCATAAAACAAAAATCTGGAATATTATATTACATGAAATCATGCAGGAAAAAGGCAAAGTAGATTGCAAGAGAATGTATATATTTCTGTAAGGAAGGACCCCTAGGTTCAATTCACCTAGGCTTAACATTAACAAAGAATACTGAAAATTGATAGTTCTGCATAAAGTAGTACAAATTCAGCAGGAATCAAGCAAGGCCATCTTAAAGCAAAGTCTAGAATACAATATTCCCAAAGTAACATATACTAAAATTCAAAGCTGAACCATAGTTGAAAAATGCCTACTTTCAGTAAGACAGAAAATTTTGAATTATTCCTACTAGAGGAAGAAGAGATGAACAGGACATTTAATAGATAAATCCATCAAACAAAAGGCACTTAAGAAAGTGTGAACTGAAGGATTCCAAATGAAGGCCCAAAGTCACTGGGGCTCAACTTTACATACCATTTGAGACAAAGAGCCATTATGATGCCAACAGGAGGCTGCTTTGTTATCTATAGGGCCAGTAAAGTAGGAGTATTTTCCAAATTGCCTATTAAGAGGGAGGAATGAAGAGCAGAAAAGGAGGAATGAGGAATAAGGAAGTAACAAACATAGTTGGAACCATTCCAGCAAGATACTGAGAAGGGTTAACACCTAGTCCCTGGTTTATTAGCCTTGGCATACTCAAACCCTGGGTGGCTGGGACCACACCAATCAAACCGGTTTTCAGTGGTTGATAATCTATCCTCCCCAGCCCCATCTTGGTCCCAGGATTTCATCATTCAAATCAAAGCACTGCGATCTGAGGCATGTATAAGGCAGACAGTGAAGAACTTAGTGAGTGGCACCCAGTGGAATGTGATCAGGATTAAGGCTATGTCTATCATGCAGAGGGTTAGAGTTTGGAAGGCACTTCAGATACACCCATCAGAAGTTCTTGGAGCCAGATGACAGATCTGTCTGCTGCTGGTATTACCTTATGAAATCAGGTACAAAAGGCGATGAATGCTATTAGCTCCACAATGATGTACCTGGTATGGGGGAAGGGAGGGTGGGAGTGAAACAGCAAAAATAAGAATCCCTACAAAAATCAGGAGCACCTTCATAGTGCCAATTAGATTGAGTTGCCTTTGCTGCATACATGATGGCCAGATTCAAAGGTCAAATAGAAAATCAATCACATCAACAGGGATGGGGAGAATGGAGTCAAATGCTCAATCAGTTCTCATCCATTGTCTAGTGTACCTGTGAAAGTAAATAATGGGTATAGATCAGTTCTCCTTCCCACCAACCCACATCCTCCCTTCTAGGTCTGGTCACTTCCTTCCCTACCTGCCTATAGGTGAACAAAATCCATAATGTTCCCCTAGTACCCTGTCCTATGATCTCAGCTGGGACTCATTTGTCACCATCTGTTGATTTCTGCCATATTGCTCCTTCCATCTCATTTAGGGGCCCCACTATTTCTGTGACTACTCTGAGTTATTTGTATGGTGCCAATAGGTTTCCCAGTTTGTAAATTTGTTGTCACAGGAAAAGTTAGTGGGGCCTTATACTCAGACAATTGCCAGCTATGTGACCCTGGACAAGTCACTTAATCCTCATTGCCTCCAAAAAACAAAACAAAATAAAACAAAAAAACAATTGCTTCTGTGGGAGTGGACCATCATCCTTCTGCAAGGACTGGGAAATTCTCCTCCTCCCCCTCCCTAACTCACTCAGTGGGATATGTTTGTGTGATGGCTGTGTTAAATCATTCTAACAGGGCAGCTTATGAACAATAAGTTTGTGCCATTTGATGAGTAGCCATAATTAGTTGAGGAAGGAGGATGTGTACATAAGCCCTCAAGGGCAATCTATTAACTTTCCCCAGTGGGGCTAATTTAGGCACTTCTATCAGTTATCCTGAAACTTCTAAAGATTCCTCAGGATTCTGCTAGTAATCTATCTCCAAAGGTAGCCAGTTCCCTTAATCATACATCTGCACCTCTGCCTGCTTTTTTGCATTTGGGTGGTGATTACTAGACAGATCTCAGTTGTGTTACTCATGAATCTGTTCCTACACGTCCCTCACTCTCCTATCACTGTAAGAAGCAGCCAAGGAATAGAATCCTTAGCTCCTTTTGGGTTAATTTCTTGTTCCTGAGCAAGAATCCCATCTTATGAGATACTGGGCTGAGGGGGTGGGAGAATTTAGAGTGTCATGAGAAGATTCCCATCCTCTCAATACTTCCCTTACCCCTCTTTTCCCTTCTCTTTCAGAGTTAATTTCTGGAAATCACTTTTCATCTCTAACTTCTGACCTCAGATTGTAGTATAAGAGAGTCTAAATAAAAGTGTCTTACTCAGGGATGGCTTTAACAAACTTTATTAGTACTCATAAGGTAAGAAAGAGAACAACTCCCAGCAGAAACAATCTCGATATGCAGTTACCATACCTACTATAGGGAGTACATGTGCTCCAACAGCCCCAGAATCCCTCAGGGCTCAATCTTAGATATCATTTGAGACAGAGACAGTATTGAGACAGAGACAGACCAAGAGGACCTGTAAAGTGAGAATATTTTTTAAATTACCTAGTAAGGAGAGGGAAGGATCAGTATGAGATCAGAAGGATCAGAATGAGGATCAGCAAAGTAGGAAACTTAACCCTCACAGAACCATTCCATCAAGAGACCAAGAGGGGTTAATGTCCACTTTCTGGGTTTATTAGCCTTGGCATACCCACTTCCTGGGGAGCTGGAGCCATACCAATCAAACCGGTTTTCCATAGTAGATAGAAAGGCACAGAAGTTGATAGAGCGTGAAAAGACCAAGCAAGTAAATCAATATTCACATGCTGCAAAGACCTAGTGTCTTTTACAAGTCTCACCTCTAAGGGTTGTTGTAGGAATGTGAGTTATAAGCAAAGCTTCTGAAGAGAAATCAAGTAAAATGACCCTAGAGAAGAAAAGGAGTGAGGAGGGGAATTTATATTTCTTGAAATCACATCACACACTATGGTAATCAAAAGAAAGAGATGGTGAGATTACAAAGGGAAAT
The DNA here is from genome assembly GCF_003287225.1 of Phascolarctos cinereus. Classification (NCBI taxonomy): domain Eukaryota; kingdom Metazoa; phylum Chordata; class Mammalia; order Diprotodontia; family Phascolarctidae; genus Phascolarctos; species Phascolarctos cinereus. The sequence continues at coordinate 344,564,786 of NW_027555625.1, forward strand.
CCTGAACCAAACTTTGATCAGTACTTGGTAAAGTACTTGGATAGAAGTCTCAGATTGTCTAAGAGTCACTAAGAAACAAAGAGAGAATCCCTATGGGTGAAATCTATGAAGGGTTCATTGGAAGTCTCTTAGTGGAAGAAATGGGAAAAAAAAGTAATATTTGATAGGCTCATAGATTTACTTATTCGTGGAAGCTATACCTCTTTGAGAGAAGACTGGGATCAGATTGTTTCAATCAAAACAAACCACAGGGAACTAGTATTTGGTTGTTGTTTTGTTTTGTTTAGAGAAAATAGTATGAAACAATTTGAGGGAGAAAAATGCATGGTTAGCAAATATAACATTAAATATTAATGAAATAAATTCACCTGCAAAATGGAAAAGTAGCAGAATAGATTAGAGAATGGATTCCAAAAATTGGTTGCATATAAGAAAAGAAATAAATATACACCTAGAATTATAGTGAGTGGCTGGAGCAAAACTTATAATTCCATAGATAATAAAAAAATTAATATGAAATATATTCGTTTATACATTGAACAGCATGCCATCTAAGTACTTAAATGAAAGGTGAACTGAAATACAATAAAATCTTGATTTTAAGACAGTGATTAAGGATGACTAACATTCTTCTTTCAGAGCTTAATAAATCTATCAGAAAGACAAATAAGAAGGAAATTACAAATCTGTTGGACAAACTTGATTTGATAAACTTATAGAGATTAATTAAGAGGACTAGAAATAGTGTATTTTTTTAAGCAACATATAATTTTACTTAATCATCTGCTATGACATAAAGAACTCATAAATAAATGAGGTAAAACAAAAATTAGAATCTCTTTTACAGATGTTGTTAATGTTTGTAGATATTGTTATGACATTTTACTAAGCATCTTCTAATCAATAACTCTATGAGATAAATAATGTAAATGTTATATGAGGTTATTTTTCAGCTTTTTTCAGTTGCATGTCCAACATCATTTCTAATTTTCTTGACAAAGATACTGGAGTGGCTTGCCATTTCCTGCTCCATCTCATTTTACAAATGAGGAAACTAAGGCAAACAGGGTTAAGTGATTTGCCCAGGGTCACACAGCCGATAAGTGTCTGAGGCCAGGTTTGAACTCAGGAAGAGGAGCTTTTCTTGACTCCAGGCCCCAGCACTCTATCCAGCGTGCCACCAAGTTGCTCACTATATATATTAGCTACTATTGTTATACCCCCTTATCCAGATGAAGAAATAGCCTCAGAGAAATTAAACTACTTGCCCATGCCCAGAGCCAAAATTTAAAACCTAAGTCCAACACTTCTTCTGTTATATCATACTGCCTCTGCTTCCTAGAAATATACAGAAATAGCTGTACTTTTTAAAGGATTTGTGATTCCATTGATTGAGAACACCCTCCATCAGGACAGATCACAAGCTTTCCATAGAGAATTATAAATTTAACTCTGGAAGGAATCTTAAAAGCCATCTAGTTCAACTTGTTTTATAGATCAGGAAACTGAGGCATGGTGAAATGATTTGCCCAAGGTCACAATGGCTCAGGGAGCAGTTGCAGCCAGCTCCTGTACTGGCTTGGGTGGTCACTGTTAAATTCTCAGTGTGAGCATTGACACCTTGGAAATCAGCAAATGCTACAAATCCCAGCTTGCTTTATAGTTCTGTTGATTGTCTAGACTTAAGAAAGTGATGGGGTAAATGTTAATAATGAAGATTAACCTTAAAACGTGTCATGGGCCAATTTTTTTGGGGGAGAGTCAATTGTTAAATATGTATACAATAAAAACAATATTGTTTTAAGAATAAATTTAAATAAATACATCATTTTGACTATTATAAATATCCAAATTAACTGCAAAGGACATATGAAGGAAGATGCTGTGTGCATCCAGAGAAAGAACTAATAAATAGAAGTCTGTATAGAATGGTTTTACATATATATGCATATATATAAATATACATACATACATACATACATATATACCTATACAAACATACATGCATGCATACACACACACACACACACACACACACACACACACACACATTTGTGCCTAATGGTAGCCATCTCGGGCAGGGGAAAGGAGAAGAAAGAAAGTTATATGATAACTTTATTTTGTGTTTAAAAGAAATAGAAAGTTGTATGTAATAGATTTGCAGTTTCATGTACAATCATCTTTTTTTTCTATTCTACTATGTTATATATGTTTATATTCTACTATGTTGTTTTACTTAAGTTCAAAATAAAATAAAATAAATTTTGAAAAAAAAAACAATGAGGCAAAACAATATTTACCAGCATATTTCTGCCTGGGTTGTAAGTTGCAGAGCTAGGATGGGAACCCAGATTCTCTAACTCCTAGCATAGTTCTCTTTCAACTGTAGGCACTCAATAAATATTTATTAACTGATTTTTGCAGGAAATTCCACTAGGCACTGTGGATTAAAAAAAAATCATCTAGTAACAAAATCTTCAGATAGCTCTCTTCATGCTTCCCTTGCTCTCTCTGTCTCAGTTGTTTTCATCTGTGAAATGAAATATCTGAATTAGATGGGCACTAGAGTCTTTTCTACCCGTAATATAGTCTTTATTTTGAATGTGTCATGAGTTACCCAAAAGGAACAGCAGAGGGCGCTATTGAACAACATTTCAGGAGGTTCAGCTGGCCTACACATCTTAGACTCCCTCTTTGTCCAGTTCCCAAAGAGAGCACATTAGGATGAGCATTTGTACCTAAAAGATTACCTGGCTCATTGGGGAAAGAATAGCTTGAAGGAGAAATATGTCTGCTTAGGGGCTCTCCTTACTCCTCTTAAGGCTGGAGGAAGGTGCTGGAATACTTAATCGATGTGCTTTAAAAAAAAAATCACAAGAATGGTTTTAGACTTAAGAGATCTGGATTTTGAACCCTGGCTCTTTTACTCACCAGCTGAGTGAACTCATTCAAATTCCTTTTCTTCTCTGGGCTTCAGATTCTGTAACTAAAATGAAAGGATTGGGTTTGAACAGTAGTGTCAAACCCAAATAGAAAAGGGCCGCTAATCTATACATTTAAGGATCCCTGCAGCCCCATGATGACTTGGTTTTGAAATGTAAATATTATCTATGTTTTATTATATTTTTTATTTATTTTGTTAAATATTTCCCAATTATCTTTTAATATCGTTCGAGCCCTATATTTGTGACTGTTGCAGGCTGCATGACGTGTTTCTGATACTTCTGGGCTAAATATCTTTAAGGTCCTTTCCCACTTACTGATGGAGTGATCTGAGAACTATATAGCTAATGTCTGTAATAGATGCTTAATATGTGTTTGTTGAATGAATAATTGTTGACCCAAAGGCACAGGCAAAGCTTTCCCTTCCCTCACTGTGTTAATTATTAAATCAGTGAATCAATAAACATTTATTAAGTAGATCCTATATTCCAGGGATTAGGCACTAGGGATACACAAGAAGAGGAATTGCTACACATTGGGAACAGAGTCCAAGGCCATCTATTTATAGTTCTATCATAAAAGTTTCTAGGGAACCTAATTCTGATTTGCTATACCTTAGTTCTCCATCAGTGAAATAAGCAAGAACATTTACAAATTGATCTGAGACCCTTAGTGGGGTAGGTGCCATATTGAATAATAATAGTAATGGCTAGCATTTATATAATGCTTTAAGGTTCAAAGCATTTTCATTATGTCATTTTATCCTCACAACACTGGGAGGTAAGTGCCATTATTATTAGCCTCATTTTACTGATAAAGAAACTGAGGCAGACAGCAGTTAAGTGACTTGTCCAGAGTCACACATCTAGTAATGTGTAAAGCAGGATTTGAACTTAGTTCTTCCTCATGATAGAACATCCCCCTTCCACTCAAATTTTGGTTTTCATCTTGTATTCCTTCTCATATTCACCTTATACATTGGCATGCTAATGGCGGACTGATATCGAGGGAGTGAGAAGTGGAACAAGGAGATTTGCAAGGTTTGTTATGTACAATCTCTGCTGAGCTATCTAGTTGCCCAAAGTATGAAATAAAAAGATAAAAGGTACTATCCAAGTATAGCTAGGTGGTGCAGTGGATAGAGTGCTGGGCCTGGAGTCACGAAGACCTGAGCTCAAATCCAGTCTCAGATACTTACTAGCTGCGTGACCTTGCGCTAAACCCTGTTTGCCTCAGTTTTCTCATCCATAAAATGAGTTGAAAAAGGAAATGGCTAACCACTCCCATGTCTCTGCCAAGAAAACCCCAAATGGGATCATGAAGAGTCAAACATGACTGAAAATGACTTAAAAATGCTATGTCTGAAGGTCAGCCCTTGAGTTTTCACTTCTCCTGGAGAGCTCTCAGGAATTTTGTCCATCTATGTTACCTCCCAGGCAGAAAGCTGAGCAATCTCAGAATAAATCACAGTGAATGGGGGGAGTAGCTATTTCCTGTCACTTCAATTTTCTGATTCTCAACCTCTCCGGAAGCCCTGCTGACTGTCACAAGTGACTGCTAGTGAAATAACTTCAGGGCTTTCCTCTCCACTCTATCAGCAGCCATCATAGTTTTGGCTACTGGAAATCAGATGAAATTAGTAAGCGTTCATTAAGTACATACTATGCCCAAGGTCCTGCTTTATGCACTCAGGGAAAAAACAAAGAACTTATAGAGTCTGAGGAATTTTGAGTTTCCTTTTCCCCCCAAAATTTTTCTTCAAAACCAAAATAAGGATTCCTTACTGATGGCACAGAAACTACCTATTCAAGATGCCATTAAAATATCGATTAAAACGTATAAGGGATTTCTGCATTCTCTATCTCACCTGACCTTCACAAACAGGGCTTGGTGGTAAGCAAAACATGAATTGTTGTTCCCAATTTATGGATAGGGAAACTGAGGTCAAAAAAGTAGAAATGATTTGTGTTGGATCGTATACCTACTCAGTAACAAAGCCTAGAATAGAAACCAGATCTCTTGACTCCAACTCCAAGGCTTCTTTCATTAGACTACATTTTCTGCCTCTAATAAAAGCTTAATGAAATGAACATTTTATTTTCTTCATTCTTCTGAACAGAGAAGAACAAGTTTGGGAAACATTTCCTGAAACCTGAAAAGCTGAGCAAGTGCTGAATGACCACAGTAATGTCCGTGATGCCAAGAGACGTGGGAGGCAGATGAATTTGCTCCTGCCGCCTTTCAACACTATTTTCTAAGGAATCTGATAATTAGCTTTTTAAAAATGAGCTACATTCTACCCTGTTTAGAAGGCTTGTAGGCTCTGGAAAATGTGTCAAAATCACAATGGGCTGTCTACTATACTCCCTCCTCCAACAACATGCCTATCCTTTCTATTTCCCTCCAGAATAGGACTTTGTGGCATCCTTCAAGTTCTATGCAATTCAGAGGCATCATAGGATTTGTCTAATGTCATGAAAAGTGAGAAATGCTGGAGTCAGGGCTTAAACCATGTCTCCTGACTCCAAGTGCCGTGTTCCTTTCCCTATATTACACTAGTAATTATATTTCATAGTATTGTGGAAAGAATGCTGGATATGGCATGAGTAAGATTTCTTTTTAAATCTTGTCTCTCATAACTATTCGTTATGTGACCACAGGGAAGTCAATTAACCAATTTGAGGCTCAGTTTTCTCACTTGTAAAAGTTGGTTATTACAAGGTTTGCTGAGATCACATATGTGAAACATTTTGCAAAGCCGAAGTGATACAAACGTCAACTATTTGTAAGCCAGTACCTTAGTGCAAATAAATCTAAGCTGGTTTACATCGATTAACGAATATTTGTTAAGCCCTTATCGTATACCAGGCACCATGCTAGATGCTGGGGATATAAATGAAATAAATGAAAATTCCCTACTTCTGATGACCTTGTACTCTAATAGAGAGACAAATAAATGTATATCAGCATATGTAGGATGAATATAAGGAGTAAAATTGCAAATAAGTATGAAGTAGTTAACTGCAAAGGCCTTGTATTTATTTCATGATAGACATCTGTGATTCAGACACTGAGGGCATGGGAATAGGACAAGAGTGAGTGGGTTAATTTGATAACTGGGGGGACTGGACACCTCTTTGGATAAAGAGTCATTAGGTAGGGAGAGTGGGGTACAGGTGACCCAGACCACAGACTGTTTATTTCACAATTTTGTCTTGGGCTGGCCCTTGAAATCACACCAACACCAGCATCCCCTTTCGGAAGCATGATCCTGGTGGCCTTGGTCAAGGGCATCACCTCTTTTGCGGTTTTCTCTCTCTCTGGTCCCCTAGGAAAGTAGAGCCAGGTGTGGAGATCTGGGCAGCCCCAAAGCTGTAGGCTCTACTGAGGAGGAAGTCTCAAGGGCCAAGAAAACTTCTGAGGCGGGCAGCAAAGCTCCAGCCACATACTGGGTTGCAAGGGACATGGCACAGCTCCAGGCACTGAACCCACTCAATATAACAGTTCTCCAAGCCCACATTTTAGTAATCTTGGCAAAAAAGTGATACTTCCTGTTTTTAAGAAAAAGGAGATTTTAAAAGGACTCCAAAGATTCTTTGCTTTTGATGTGTTAAGCATTTTTTTTTTAAATCAGACACATGGATTCCATTTCCTCCTAAAGACAGAATAATTTCCCAAGGGACAGAAGCAGTCAGGGCCACAGGCATATTGGGCTTGACTGAACCCCAAATGTGTGCTAAAAGTCCTCAGGATAATAAAACCAGCCCATTGACTAGCTCACCCATTGCTTTTCATGACCAGACTGGCAGATAACTTCTCAAAGTAGAGCAGGCAGCATGGTGCAACTTGGTGAGAGCCCTATATTAGAAGATGGAGGTTTAAATCTCAGCTCTGCAACTTACTACCTGTGTGACCTTGGGCAAGGTACCTAACCAATCTGAGACCATTCCCCCATTCGCAAAATGAGGCTCTAGATCTGTGACCCAGTGAAGTCTGAGTTGGTAGTCATAAGCAAATCTACCTACATTACTTAAAGTACACCTCTACTATCTCCTTGAATTCCATCTACCCTATCATCTCTCCTGGGCCCCAAACCTTCCTGCTAGAACTATATTCAGAATACTCCAAGATCTAAGGCTGGCCATAGGAAAAACAGATGGCTGCTGAGGGGATACCAGTACAGGGACACCAGAAAGGCCTCTCCTATAAATTCCTTTCAGTTAAAGGTATCTGAAATCTCATCATTAATTGTTCTTTTTAAAATGCAGATATCTCTGGGAGACTGAAACTTCAGCCTTATCAGTCATTTCTACCTTATGTGTGAACTAACTTGTCAAACCCTTCAAGCAGAGCCTGTTTGGGACTGAAGAGGCTGACGTCAAAAAAATTATATAGATTGCAATCTTCTATTTCATAATTCTGTTTCTAGACAAGCCTGCCTAATACCAAAGACATTAACAAGAGTGACAGAAAAGAGGAGAAGAGTTAGATTCTGCTAGATTCTCTTTATGATTTTGTGTCTTGAGTTCTTTGAGGTAGCAGCAAGGTGCCCAAGACAAACAGGAGAGGCCTAGGTCCGGAGGACTACGTATACCTTCTTGCATTCTGATTCTCAGAGATGAGTTCAGATCACCTCTCAGATGAGATCAAGAACACAATGTAGAGATTTTAGCAATGAATCACTGATGCTAATGAGTTATAATTCTCTCCTGCCCATGAAGCAGTGGAAATGAAAAACAGACACATTCCTTCATTTCTTCCAAAACTTCATTCTATTCACAGGGGCTTTCTCTTATTTGCTTATTTGTTTATTTGTTTGTTTTTACTCCACAATCTTGGCTAAAACTTTAGTAATTTTTGTGCTTGGAGACTTTTTAACAGAAAAATTTCCCAGAAATATATACATATATATATATATATATATATATATATATATACACATACATACATACATACATACATATATATATATATATATATATTTAAACAGTGGATGAAGACACATCCAATCTACAAAGAACTTGTTCAAAGGAGACATGTTGGGGCAGCTCAGTGGCAGTGGATAGAACACTGGCCCTGGAGTCAGGAAGACCTGAGTTCAAATCCAGTCTCAGACCAGATACTTGACACTTACTAGCTGTGTGACCCTGGGCAAGTCACTTAACCACAATTGCCTCACCAAAAAAATAAAAATAAAAAAAACAAAGGAGACATGTCACCTGACTTCCTGGAGAGTTTGAAAATGAACATTATGAACAGAAAAGCATCTAGGGGTTATGATTTTCATTCTGATGCTGATAGATTCCTTGAAGTCACTGATAGAATCTCTGATGCTTATTTGTATCAGAAAATAGGTGAGTGACAAGCCCATCGGTAAATCCCAAAGGATTCAGGGATCTCCACCAAGTCACCTACCCATATTTCTCTAATATCTCAACACAAGCCGTCAGCTCCAGCGAGGCAGCTTTCTCTTTATCTTGCCACATTCATCCTGTGCTTTCTTGCCCTTGTCACTTTGCTCAGGCTGCGTATCCTGCTTACCTACAAAGCGTTTCAATCAAGACTGTTGAAATTTTGCTTTCTTCAGGAAACATGATCTCTCTGCATTTATGAATAAACTTTGGGAGCAGTGAGATAGTATAGGCAGAGGTGTTGAACACAGACCAGGGCCACATTGCTGCCAGAAACTCTCCCAGAGTACAGTCTGAGCCAGATTAAAATAAAATTGGGAAATATTTAGCAAAATAAATAAAAATACAATAGAATATAGATAACATTAATATGTGGTTTTCTAAGTCTATATGTGACAGGCAGGGATCCTAATGTACATTTTAGTGGCTTCAGTTCTACTTGACATCACTAGTATAGTGGATAAAGCATTTAGTCAGAAAGACCTGCGTTCCAATACTGCCGAAGACTTTCTAGTTGTGTGACTACTGACAAACTCTCTCAGTCTCGGTTTCCTTAGTTTCTTGGAAATAATATTGCCAACTTCACAGTGTTGTGAGAATTAAGTGAAATAATATTGTAAAGTCACAGTGTAGATGTTTAATAAATGTTTATTGATTGCCTAACTGACAAAGCTTAAGAGCTATATTCATGTTAACTTTTACTGTTAGAGCATGAAAAACAATGTGGTGTGGGAGAAGAAAAACTGGCCTGGAATTCAGAGCAATGGGGACTCTGGTCTCAGTTATGCTTTGTGGCTAATTGGTTGCCCTACTTTAAGCAAATCTTTTCCTATCTCCAGGCTTCATTTTCCCCATTCTTTTCCATGTGGAAAGAATGGTATAGAATGTTGAGAACCAATAGAATGCAACTTCACAAAAAAAGCCAGTGCCCTGTCTTAGCAAATAAAGAAAGAAGGACCACAAAAATTCAGAATTTAGAGCTCACGTAATCTGACAGCTTCATTTTACAGGTAAAGAAACTGAGCCCTGAGAGGGAAAGTGACTTGCCCAAGGTCATACAATTAGTAAGAATTAGAACAGGTATTGGAATACAGTTTCTTTCACTCCACATCTACTGCTCTTTCCACTACATCATGCCCTTACATCAGTCACAGTGGCTTATACTGGCTAACTGTGGCCCTTGGAGCCAGGTGTTTTGGGGCTGTGTTTCTCTGTGCCCTCAGCTACTGGAGAAGGCAGGAGGAAAATACACTGTGCATACCTTTGGGGAGCTCAAATTCTGATTAGGGAATCAAAATATACACCCAGGAAACCAAATCATATGTAATGCTTGTTCTGAATGAGACATATGATTTCATAAGTGTAGGAGCTTCTTCCAATGCTGATTGATACATTCTCTACAGCTTGGAGATGAAGATATTAAGTGATTTGCCAGGATCAAACACTCAGTATGTGTCAGAGGCAAGGATGTAAACACCAATATTTCTGACTTCTAGGTCAGCTCCTTAACTATTGTGCTTCTCTGCCTTTCTCTTTGTCTCTTCTCCCAGTCCCTAACCCACCAGTGCATCAGCAATGGAATCTGGCTACAGAAGCAATCATCAGTAACCAGGGAAGGGGGTATACCTGAGGAGCTGGCTGAAGGTGTTGAGAGGAGTCAAGAGTCTGGTGCCTGGAGAGCGGCTCCTGCTTGGGAGATTCTCAGCCCCCAAACTAAGATTGCCGTGAGACCAAGGATATGTAAGGGCTCTGGTTATTTCTGAAAGTGACTAGCAAAGCTGGGGGCCCGTGGTGACTACAGCTAGGCAGTGACATAGCAGCAGTGAGTACAGGGAAAACTGGTGGAAACTGGAAAATCAAGGTGGGTGGGAGCTGGCCAAGGACTTCCGTGGCCCTGCAGCCCTACAGCGTCGTCAGCATGATTGCTCCTTCTCACCATGCCTGGATCACATATGTTCTCATTGTGTGTGTGCTTCTCCACTGGCAGGATGATAGAGAGAAAGAAATACATACAAAACAGAGACAGAGAGATAGACAGAGAAGGGATAATGACAATGAAGCACATGATAAGAGGGGGAGGAGGCAGGGTTCTGTTCCATTCCAGGCAGTAGGTGCAGTATAAGCAGAGGGGACGGGGCAAGAATGAGAGACAAAGGATTATCCAGTGTGTCTGGAATGTTGATCACACAAAGGAGAGAAGTATAAAACTGTTGAGAGCCTTGAATGCCAGTCAGGAATTTACATTCTATTATTATCTTTGATCATATCACTTGCTTACAAACCTTCACAAGGCTCCTCACAGTCTGTAAATTCTGCAGTTCAAGTAGTTAGCACAATATTCTATTACAACTGGTACTATAGTAGAAAATAAATACCCATGGTCAAAGAATATATGTCAGAAACCTTGTCGAGGTATGAAACATTGGTCTGCGAAGTCATTCAACAACCCCCTTAACCAGGTTAGATTTCTCCTTACACCAGACTCTGGAGTCACTTCCTGTCCAAGAAAGAAAAAAGGTACAGTTGTGAAATTTAGGCTGGGTTATTTTAACTGTGAGTTTCTCCAAAGTAACTACTTCTAATGTTCTCTGGTTCCCTGTGGATTGATTCATAACCCACTTCATTCCTGAATTCTTTCCATCTTTGTTTTGGCTTCTAGAATACATTTCCCTGAAGGAAAACCAAGATTGTTGTAGACATATCCTAAGCCTTGGGAGTGTCTACTACGTGTTAGGCACTATGCAATTTACAAATATCTATCTAATTTTCTAATTATCTGATTTGATCCTTACAACAACCCTGCAGGGAAGGTGCTATTATTATTCCCATTTTACAGTTGAGGAAACTGAGGCAGACAGAAGTTAGGTGACTTGCCTAGAGTCACACAGCTTGTGTCTGAGGATAGATTTGAACTCAGGTCTTCCTGACTCCAGGCCCAGTGCTTCATCCATTGTGTCACCTAGGGTTATGGCAGGAAAACAGAGCAAAATGGAAAATTGGAGTAATCATGCCACTTCCCCATAGCAGCTGAGTGGAAATACGAATAGAATTTTACATATTTTTTAGAGGTGGAAGAACCCTTAGAAATCACCTCTACTTCAAACCCTTCATTTAACAAATAGAAAAATTGAGGTTACCAGAAGGTAGGTGACTCACCCAGGGTCACTTAACTGGTAGGTGGCAAAACCAAAGTCTTGAACCCAGGTATTTGGACTCCAAATTCAATACTTTTTTCATCAAACTTAGCTCTACTATTCGTTCTGATTACCCATTCAATGTCAGGTGGCTTCTTCCTTTAAATAAATCCCTTTTCTAGTCGAAAATTGAATGACTGCTCCATATGAGCACACAGCCCCATGATTTTAGGTCCCATGAAAAAGTTTGGTTGATCTCTTAAAAACCAGATCTGATTTCGTAGTTGTAGGGAACTCCCAAGGAGAATCTTCTATCAATGCAAGACCACAACTACTCTGCATCTTAGAGAGTAGCTAGGATACTAAATTAACTGACTTGCTCAAGATCATTTAGCTAGTGCCTATCAATGATGGGATTTGAATCTAGGTTTTTCCAGAGTAGAAAGCTACTTCTTCAGCTATTTGATAGCTGTGTCTATAATTTTTGCTGATTCCTCACAGCTCATGATTCTATACTCAAAGTTCCATCCAGTTCTCTCTCCTTGGGCCCCTGCCCATGTGTCTCTATTCGATTGTTTTACTGGGCAGCTTCTCTCAACCAAATCCCCCATGTCCAGTGCTGGACAGCTGCAAAGAGAACGAATCAACAGCTGTGTAACAAAATGTTCTGTGCATCTCTATCACTACTCTGGCACCATCCCCCTACCTTTAAACAGGTCTGAAAGCTTTCATGGATGTTTTTTAATGCTGTTAGATGTTTTAAGAATAACAAGGTACTCAGATAAATCCACAGAGCACAAGAGTGACCCTGAGCAAATCACTTAACCTTGTTTGCCTCAGTTCCTTAGCTATAAAAATGGAGAAGGAAATGGCAAGCCACTCCAGGATCTTCGCTGAGACAACCCCAAATGGGCTCACAAAGAGTCAGACACAACTAAAAAATGACTAAACAACAAACAGCAGGGAAATCCACCGAGTGCAAAGGCCCAGGAAAATCAGGGAAGCATTAAATACTTCCAGATCAAAAATGTGCCTGTGAAATTAAAGCATTTGACACGTTTCTGTCCCGGCCACACTCCTGACTCTTCTCCATAGGACTTTCTACTATGCTCAGACATCTGGTACCTTCATTTCCCAACCCCAACCCCTTCACAACTCCACTTTGTATGTTGTCTTCCCTCAGTAGAATGTAAACTCCTTGAGGGCAGGGCACTTTTACTGCTTTTGTTTCCAGTCTTAGCAGTGCTTGACACACCTAGTTCAGTCTCATCTGACTCTTCATGGCCCGATTATGGAGTTTTCTTGGCAAGGATATTAGAGTGGTTTGCCATTTCCTTCTCCAGAGGATTAAGGCAAATAGAGGTTAAGTGACTTACTCAGGGTCTCACAGCTATTAAGGTCTAACACCAGATTTGAATTCAGTTCTTCCTGACTCCAGGCCTAGCACTCTCCACTGAGCCATCTAGCTTCCTGGAACATAATAAGTGCTTAATAATTGTTTGTTGTTGCTTCTCCCAGCATGCTTTCTGCCCCGGAGAGTAGCTTCTACTTCTTTTCCTAAAAACATAGCATATTTCTAATGAGAAGAGACACTATCTGTTGTCTGTTAGAATATAGCATCCTTCACTGAAGTCCCCCCCCTCTGGTTCATTATCATGGCCTGAGAGCGATTCTGAGTTCTCAAAGGCCAGGCCAGCAGAACAGAAGCTCTGGCAAATACAACCAAGCAGGCCCTAGTGAAGGACACTATCTGTGCTCTGAGGACCAACAGGATTTTCTGCTGCTTCACCACAGCAGCTCCTATAATACAGTCATACCACTAAGACCATGGATTTGGTCAGAATATCTTACCAGAGGTAGACCTAGGAATGTATCAAAGAATGTGCATTCCTTCCCCACCATCTTCCTTAAAAAAAAAAAGTTTTATTGATGTATTTTGTTTTTACATTACATTTACAGATTATTTCCATTTTCTGAAAACTCTTTTATAACAATGTAAAAGTAAAATTAATAATACAGTGACCTCATCTGAAAATGTATGCAACATTTTACATCTTCAGCAATGCCCCCACTCCTCTATATTTAAAATTTAACTGAAATCTATTTCATTTCTTTCCCTCCCATCACCCTGAGAGATGGGGGTGGGGTGGGGAGGAGAGCAAAAAGAAAAACAAATTTCTTTTAATGGATATGCTGAATCAAACAAAAAAAAAATTCTCTCAATGGCTATATACAAAGATATGTGTTTCTCATTCAATATCCTCAGTCCATCCAGTTCTCTAATAGATAGCAAGTTTCATCAAGAATTCTCTTTAATTTTCAAGATATCTATTTTGATGTTTCTTTTTCTTTAATTGATGGTTTTCTAGTATTTTTGTTATGTTACCAACACTTTGATCGTGCTTAATTGTTTTTTGATATTAAAAAGTATTTAGAGATATATATTTTCCCCTAAATACTGTTCTTATTCTATCTCCAAAAGTTTGTAATGTTAATTCATTGGTATCATTAATGAATCTATCTTTCATTTTTATAATTTATTCTTTGACCCAATAGCTCTTTAGGATTAAGCTATTTAGTCTCTATTTGATTTTTAACACTTTTTTCAGTGACTTTTTAACTTTTTTTGCATTGTAATTATTAAAGAATGTGTATTTATGCTTTTCTGCATTTGTTTGTGAGATTTATGTCCTAAGACATGATCAATTTGTGTAAAAGGGCATCCTCAACCAAAAAATAGGAATATTCCTTCCTACTTTCATTTTAAAATTGTCAGAGATTTCACATACATAATTTTTCTAAAATTCTATTCATGTCATTAACTTCTTTCTTATTTGTATGTATTAGATTTATCTAATTGAGGACCCCCAGTATTATACATTTATTTTCTAATTCTCTCTGTAATTCATTCAATTTTCCTTTAAATATTTATTAGTTATGCCACTGGCTGCATTTCAACATTAAGAATTGAAATAAATTCACTGTCTATGTTGCCTTTCAACAAAATGTAACTTGCCATTTTATCTCTTTTAATTAAGTATATTTTTACTGAGCCTAGTCTGAAATTATAATTGCTACAACTGCCTTTTTTTAATCCAACTGAGGCATAATAGATTTTGATCCAATCTCATATCTGAACTTTGTATGAGTCTTTATGTTCAAGTGTGTTTCTTACACACCAAATTTTTTTTTTGGTTTTTCTAATTTATTCTGCTAACCTCTTCAGTTTTATAGGTGAGTTCATTCTTTCTTTAACTCCCAGCTAAAACCCAATCTCCCACAGGAAGCCTTTCTGGAACCTCCTTAATTCCAGTGCCTTACTTCTGTTGATTATCTCCAATTTATCCTATATAACTTGTTTGTCCATAGTTGTTTGCATGTTGTCTCCTCCATTAGACTGTGAGATCTTTGACAATAAATATTTATTAAGTACCTAGTATCTGTCAGGCACTATGCTAAGTACTGGGGTTACAAAGCCAACAGTTTCTGCTCTCAAAGATCTCACAGTCTTAAAAAGCTGGGGAACTTTGAACCCCAGAGATGTTTGGGGATTATTGGGCAAATGGCCATTGACTAGTTAGGGACTCCAGTTCTACTCTTTTAGAACCTAGGCTCTAAAAGTTTGCTATCTCCCAACACCCCATTTCTCGGCATATTGAATGTTGTGTTATTTCAGGATCTCAGGGACAGCTTAGGCTGAGGAGTTGCAAACCTGCAGTACTTTCAAAGTAGTCTGATCCAGGATAAAGTCTGATTGATGTCCCTATGGCATGGGCTTTGCAATTTCTTGACCCACATTTAGGTCTGAGACGGTTGCAGGACTCAGCTACTTTCAGCTGTCTGGGAAACTCTGCTGACAGAACTGTAGGCTCCCACTGGATCTGGTATTCTTGCCCTCCTTATTTCTTTGCAATCTTCAGATCTGCACTGATGTTGCCTCTTGCCTGTGAACCTACTCAGTTTTTAGATTTTACCACTGTCACTAATGGCATTTAAAAAAAACTGCCCTACATTCCCTATCATTTCCCCTATCCTTAGCTTGTTATGCTAGAGACTGCCAGCTTCTTTCATGTTGGCTTCTTCCCAAAATCTTTCCCTTCAGAGACCTGAAGAGAGGTTGGCTTCCCACATCTTCTCTCTTAAAGCTGAAAGCTAGAAGAGTACAGAATCTCTCTTCTCTCCTGCTCTTGTTAACCTGTTTCCTCTCCCCCCACATACACACACAAGTGTGAGACACTGATCTCACCCATGAGGAGAAAGTCCCATACCAATGGGCTTTAGGTTTCAGAAAGGCAAGAGTAGTAATGAACTGCATCAGCAGAGACAGAGGAAAATTCCTACCACGGGACAATATTTCTGTCTTCTACATCATCTGCAGGAATTTGTATTTCTAAAACTGAGACATAACAGAAAAGGAGGATTAGGTTACAATGCAGTAACATATAAGCTGTTTAGAAGAAGGAACCCAAAATGGGCACCTTAGAAACTTTATTTCCATGAAGTATTAAAGGAAAGGGGGCTGCAGGTAAAGGGAAGAGAGACAGTATGGCTAGCGTTGTTTAAAACAGACTGAGATAAAATAACCAAAAAGACAGAGTACTATGTTTACAGAAAAAGAGGAAAAATATTTAAATCTTTTGAAAAATAGCGACAAAAGGAGAAAAATATAAACCTAACTCATAATTTAAGTGTTAATGGATTAAATAATACAATAAAATATAAAAGAGATTGAATAAAAAAAAAACCCACGGTCTGTTGTTCACACCTAAAAAGCAAAGACATACATAGTATAAAAATAAAGCACTGGAAAAAACTTGGAGTTATTAGGTGAATAAAAACAAAAAGGCAGAAGTTGCAATTATGCTGTCAGACAAAGTAAAAAAAATATTCACAACCTAAGAAGGGATAAACAAAGAAACTAACACCAAGATGAACCATAAATAACAAACAAATATCAGTATTAAATTTATATGCTCCTAATGCCTTAGCGTTAACACCAAACTACAAGAAGACGCAGATACAACAGTGGCAGGAGACTTAAATAGCCTTCCCTTGTCATTTGATGAACCTAACAGAAAGGAAAACGTGGGGAGAAATACAGAATTTAACAAATTGCTGGAGAACTAGAGCTGAAAAACGTATGGCATCTTGTAAAGGGGAGTGCTGAAAAAATGGATATATGTCTCAGTACCACAAGGAATTTTTACAAAAATTGATTATGCGTTAGGACACAAGGATATTGCAAACAACTTGTAAAAAGGCAGAAATATTAAACACACATTCCACAGGCCATGACTCAGTAAAAAAAAGAAAAGGAAAGAAAAGAAAAAAGAAAGAAAGAAGAATCAGTTCAAGAAGCGCAACCAAGCAAAAGACAGAGAATCAAGTGGAGACTTAACAATGAAATCTGAAATGAGAGGATTAAGGCACAAATCAAGGAAGCAATTATCATTATGTGAAAGAAAATAATAACGGTGAAACAACACACCAGCATTTCTGGGATGCAGCTGAAACAGTCCTCAGAGGAAAAATGATATTCCTATCAGCACACATGAACTAGATAGAAAAAGAGAGAATTAATGAACTGAATATGTAGTTTTAAAAATGAGAAAAACAAGAAATAAACCTAAATAGAGACAGAGAGAGACAGACAGAGAAACAGAGACAGAGGCAGAGAGAGAGAGACAGAGAGAGAGACAGAGAGAGACAGAGACACAGAGAGACAGAGTAAGAGAGACAGAAAGAGACAAAGACAGAGACAGAGAGAGAGACAGAGAGAGAGAGAGAGAGAGAGAGAGAGAGACAGACAGAGAGAGAGAGACAGAGACAGAGAGGCAGAGAGAGAGACAGAGAGAGAGAGACAGAGAGAGACAGAGAGAGAGAGAGAGACAGAGAGAGACAGACAGACAGACAGAGAGACAGAGAGAGAGACAGAGAAAGAGACAGAGACAGAGAGACAGAGACAGAGAGAGACAGAGAGAGAGAGACACAGAGAGACAGAGTAAGAGAGACAGAAAGAGACAAAGACAGAGACAGAGACAGAGAGAAGATACTAAAATTAAAAGAAAAATAAACTGGAAACAAAAAAAATCCTATAGAAATAATAAAACTAGGGGCAGCTAGGTGGTACAGTGGATAGAGCTCCAACCTTGGAGTCAGGAGGACCTGAGTTCAAATATGACCTCAGACACATGACACTTATGAGCTGTGTGACCCTGGCAAGTCACTTAACCCTGATTGCCTCACCAAAAAGCCAAAAAAATAAAATAATAAAAATAATAAAACAGAAAGCTAGTTCACTGAAAAGACTAATAAAATTGATAAACTTTTAGATAATCTGATAAAAATAGAAAATGCAATCAACAAAATAACACATGAACAAGGTGAAATCACAACAAAACTGAGAGCAGAAAAGGAATAGAGGAATACCTTCACAACTATGAAACACTAAACTAAAAGAAGACTAAATAAAGATCTTAAAATAAAAAAGAGGAAATAGAGCTAGCTGAAAAGAAACTACCAAAAAGAAGAAGGGAGACACCATCTTTTGATGGATCCATGGGAGAAATCTATTAAACTTTTAAAGAAGAATTAATACCAATACTATAAAATTATTCTCAAAAAAGGAGAAAGCATTATATTATATTATTACTATTATTATTATATATACTATATTATGATACAAATAGAGTCCTAATACCTAAACCATGGAAGAATAAAGCACAGGAAACTTACAGACTAGCATCATTAATGAATAGCAATTCAAAAATTTTAAATAAAATCCCATCAAACAGACTACAATGATTCATCCAATAAAGTATTATGACCAAGCTGAGTTTATATCATGGATACAACAATGGTTCAACATTAGGAAAACAATCAATATTACTAATCATACTACAATATTATTCCTTCCTGAATGGTTTGGAATGTGTCTCCCAAATTTCTCATCTACTTCTTTATCCATCCAAATGGTCTATAAAGCAATAGTCTCTTAAGCCTGTTTCTGTTGCTTCCCCAACTAAAAATATCTCCACTGTGTAGTTTCTGGATTTCCTCACATGAGAATTTGTTTTTAAGGTGCAATGGTACTCAGCTTCTCCTTCAATCTATTCTGTCCCTTTTGACTCAGGTACAACTTTCAATATCAATATTATTGTCCTATGTCCTCACCTGCCAAGTCTCAATCATAACTGTGAGATCAAATTTATATGCTTTTATATCTTACTTTTTTCTTAGCTTATGAAAAAGCTATCTCCTTATCTACCGTTAATTAGCTATTAACACTTCTGCAAATAGAGGATAGAAGGGCCTTGTGTGTTCTAGTCCATAGAGTCACAAAGAATTGGACACAACTGAACAACAATGATGTTGACTCTTCTGCATGGCCTGACACAAACAGCTTTTCCAGTCATCAGCAGCATTTGACTAAATCTAATTATCTACATTAGTTCTCTTTTTCTGCCGAGCCCGAAATATCTCTTTGTACCTTCCTGGCCATTATACTCTCCTTCTATAAATTTTATCAATGTGGACTTACCCAATTCCATGGAGGCCTCTCTGAATATCTTTAAAAAGACTTTTAGGGATGCTGGTGCAACATTTTAATCTGTCATCCTATTATGCTTTGCTTTCCTGATTTGATCTAATTATATCATTTTCTGTGTCGTATACTACTTGTGCACAAATCATCCTAAATAATAAGAAGCAAACTACCTACCACCATCACGTATCTCTCCAATGCTCTTTGGGTCTCCTTTAGGTGATGAATTTTCATATTTTAGAGACCATGATTCTTGATCATATCATGTCACCTTTTGTGTCAAGGATCTTTGGAAATGCTGGGCACTTTCTTTAATGTTATTGGTGAGAGGAGGACCTTCACATTTGGAGTCTAAAACCAGATATGCTATGTAAGTATCTTTGTTTAAGCCTGAGTCCTGTTCCACTGTGATAAGCATTAGTTGGCAAATACCTTCTTTCAATGTAGAATGTATACGTTATGCATACCAATGAAGCCACGACCTGAAAGGAGAGTCTACAATTCTAAAACTAAATGCAAACTGACCCTTGTTGTACAGGGTGTTTTAATAAGAAACATTTTTTTTTAATGTCCTGTAGTGTGTATCTATAGGAATACATGAAGAATATATGATTTTACTACTTTATCTGTAAAATGGGGGAAATGATATAACTTACCTTACAGGGCTTTTGTGAGAATCAAATTTAGATTATTATCTCCTGTACACAAACTGTATATAAATGTCAGGTATTATTAATATAGTCCAGTTCTACCACTTGTCTGGGCAAGTTGTTTAAGTTCTCTGAGCTTCAGTGGCTTCATCTGTCAAGTGGAGATACTAAATCCTGTTTTGCCAGCCTTAACAATGTTGTCAGGAGGGTCAAATGACAGCATGTGAGGGAAATCCTACCTGTGAAGCAAATGTCAAATACAAGGGATTGAGGTATGATTTGTACTTTCTGGGCAGGTCATGATCTCCCTGTATTGTACTTTGAAAAAAGAATTAATTTAGCTTTTTGTTACATTTTAAGGTCCAAATTGTCTCCCTCCCCTCCTCCCTATCCTTCACTAGAGAAAGCCACCATTTCACTCTCTCTCTCTCTCTCTCTCTCTCTCTCACACACACACACACACACACACACACACACACACACACACACACACACACGATATATACATATATATGCATATATATATACACACACATGTGTATATATATATAGCAGAATATATACTACATATAGTATATTTATATGTATAGTAGGGTGTGTGTGTGTGTGTGTGTGTGTGTGTGTGTGTGTGTGTGTGTGTAAAACCATACTATACATACTTCTATTTATCAGTTCTTTCTCTGGAGCTGGATAGCATCTTCTTTCATAGGTCCTTTGCAGTTGATTTGAATATCAGACTATCTGTCATCCACATTTGCTCTCCAAACAATATTGCTGTTACTGTATATACCATGTTCTCTTGGTTCATTTCACCCTTCATTACTTCATGCAAGCCATTCTATGGTTTTTTTTTAAAATCAACCAGCTAGATGGTGGAGTAAGCAGGAAATGACCCACACTCACCCAGATTCACCTCCAAACAATTATCACATAGCACCTCAAAATGAATTTTGGAGCAGAACCAACAAAAAGGACAGGGTGAAACAATTTTCTAGCTCAAGACAACTTGGAAGGTCCATGGGAAAAGTCCATCTTATTCAAGTGATAGAGGAGAACAGTCCAGGGCAGGCAGTGTCCTGGAAAGCCAGCCGAGTGCCACTCTTGAGCAAGCCAGTGGGAGGCCCCGAGCACCAGCCCAGGTCAGTGACCAAGGCAGTTTGACTGCGGTGCAGCAGCAGGTGAGAGGCCAGGGTGCCTCACCCACCCACAGCCCCAGCCCCTCTGTTGGTCCTGACAAAGCACCTGCCCCCTCCCCTTACAGGTTCCAGCGACATCAGGAGAGCAATCAGGCCCCCCGTGGTACCGGCATCAAGCCCACCCCAGGCCCTAGCATAGCCCCAGGTGAGTGGCTGAGCCCCCTGTGGCACCTGCATAACACCAGGAAAACAACCAAGGCCTGCAGTGCCCAGCACCAGCAACTTGGGATAGTGCTCCTTCTGCCCTTGGAGCAGAGCTCAACTCTAAAAGCAACAAAATAGGATGGAAAAGATGAGCAAAAAATAAAAAGTAATAATAATAACCTGACCATAGAAAGTTACTATGGTAACAAGGAAGATTAAGAGACAAACTTTGCTTTCCATTTCTTCTAAACTCTTACATCAATAAAGTAAAAGAGCAGATTAATGAATTGGGTATGCAAGTAAAAAAAAAAACCTAGAAAAAAAGAATAAATTTAAAATCCCAAATTAAAATTAAGCACCAAATTGGAAATTCTGTGCAAGTAGGAAAACTGATCCAATCATTTTGGAGAACAATTTGGAATTATGCCCAAAAGGCTGTCAAACTGTGCATACTCTTTGATCCAGCAATGTCACTACTAGGTCTGTATCTCAAAGAGATTTTAAAAAAGGAAAAAAGACCTACATGTGCAAAAATATTTATAGTGGCTCTTCTCGTGGTGGCAAAGAATTGGACATTGAGAGGATGCCCATCAACTGGGGAATGACTGTACAAGTTGTGGTGTGCTGTAAGAAATGATGAGCAGGCAGACTTCAGAAAAACCTGGAAAGACTTAAATGAACTGATGCTGAGTGAAGTGAGCAGAACCAGGAAATAATTGCACATAGTAACAGTAACACTGTTTGATGATCAGCTATGATTGACTTTGCTCTTCTTAGCAATACAATGATCCAAGACAATTCCAAAGGACTTGATAGAAAAATGATGTCCACCTCCTGAACTGATGGAGTCTGGATGCAAATTGAAGCATGCTATTTTCACTTTATTTTGTGTGTGTGTGTGTGTGTGTGTGTGTGTGTGTGTGGTTTTCTTCTTTTGGTCTGTTTCTTTTTTCACAACATGACTAATATGGAAATATGTTTTACAGGATTGCACATACGCAACCTGTATGAAATTGCTTACCATCTTTGGGAGGGGTAAGAGAGAAAGGAAGAAAATTTGGAACTCAAATTTTTTATAAAATGAATGTTAAAAATTGTCTTTACATGTAATTGAAAAAAATAAAATACTGCTTAAAACGAAAAAAATATGGGCAGCTGGGTGGCACAGCGGATAGAGCACCAGCCCTGGAGACAGGAGGACCTGAGTTCAAATCCAGCCTCAGATACATAATGCTTACTAGCTGTGTGAGTCTGGGCAAGTCACTTGACCCCAACGGCCTCACCAAAAAAAAGAGAGAGAGAGAAAGTTTCTGGGGCAGCTAGGTGGCGCAGTGGATAGAGCTCTGGCTTTGGAGTCAGGAGGACTTGAGTTCAAATCCAGCCTAAGACATACAACACTCATTGGCTGTGTGACCTTGGGCAAATCCCACTGCTTTATCAAAAGAAAAAAGAAAAAAAAATCAACCAGCTCATTATTTCTTACAGCACAGTAGTATTCCATCACAATCACATACCACAATTCTTTTAGTCATTCTCCAATTGATGGGCATCCCCCCAATTTCTAGTTCTTTACCACCACAAAGAGAGGTATTCTAAACATTTTAGAACATATAGGTCCTCTTCCTTTTTCCCTGATTACCTTGGCAAACCAACCTAATAGTGGTATTGCTAGCCTGTATTGTACTTTCAGGGTCACCTGCACAAAGGAATCCTTGGACAAAGGGAGTTGTCAAAAAGTGTCTGTGGTTACTTCAACTGTGCACACATTTGCCTTGCCTCTCTCCCACCCTCTACTCTTTGTCTGTGAGAGTAAGGGAGCAGAAGTTGTTCCCAGAGCCCATACGGACATATTTGCATGGGGAGATGCCAGGCTAGTAAGAGTGGAAGGAGCGGCCCCCTACTGACTTGGCAAACAGTGTCCGAAAGGAGAATTATTCCACATCTCTTGCTCTACTCACAGATTAAAAATTCAAAGGAAGTTATATATACAAATATGTCTCAGATGAGTTCAAAAGTTGATTAGGGGTAGGAGGGAAGAGGAAGAAATACCTTCTCCATAGCCTAAGTGAGTCCAGATTCCTCCTCCTCCATCTCTTCCCCTCACAGTGTGCCTCAGGATAAAAAAAATGCAAGCAGTCAGAAACTTCTCAATAAACAGTCTTCTCTTGATGCCAGAGAAGAAGTATCATTAAAGAGACAGGTGCATATCAAAGCAACCAGGCATGCAAAGCAAAGACAGGATGCTGTAAAATGTGGCCCAAACAAAATATTTTCACACTGAATACTGAAAATATGTATTTGATTTTTCTCCAAGGAATCTTTTTTTTTGTTGGTGGTTTTTGTGTGTATGGTTTTTTTTTGGGGGGGAGGCACTCAGTTTTAATATGTATAATACACAGGGTCAAGAAGTTTCATGTCTACTTCTATCAACTAGAATTGATATGAATAGCTATTTGTTATTTTCTAGCAAGAGATGGTGCAGCCCTTGCAAGGCAATGTCACACATTTAAAACTTGACGGTGTACCCAGGGGGAACATTAAAAAAAAAAAGGCACGTTAAGAAGGCCATTGATAAAACATTAGTTGAAGAAAGAAAATCAACGGATGCTTCCTAGCAGATATATTCATAGTCATATTCTCCCCTATATTCCTTCAGAAGGAAAAATGGTGAGTGAATAAAAGTGAAAAGTGAAAAGTTGGGGAAAGACAGGTCAGATGGAGAGGGCCAACCACATGTGCAGCTACAGGACAGCTGAAGTTTGTAATACAAATTTCAAGCTATGTAGTGAAAGAAATTGACTCAGGCTGACCTTTGTGTTGACATGATTGTTTATTTACAAAAATAACGCAGCTCCAAATGCTTTTCAGTCCTGGTACTACCTTTATTTTTTTTTTCATTTAAAAAAAATTTTTAAAGGCATTCAATCTCATCCAAATCCCCAGTGAAAGGCCAGGGTAAGATCTAGTAATCACTATGGACCCAAGTGACTCTTTATTTAAGGGTTAAACTAATAGCAAATCAGAGAAATTAACTTTATGGTATTGATCTTCTTGTTTATGCTTGGATTACCTTCATGTTTTTTAGATATGGGCTGTGATCTGGCATCTTCTCAATCCAAAGGCATTCAGAGTGGCACTGGAAATAGACTTAAGGGTCTCTCCCAGGTGGGCTCTCGCTGCTACCATATAGGGAAGAAGCTGGAATTAAAGGTCACAATTCAATTCAAGGGTGTAATAGTGGTGTAAGGGGATGTGACTATCAAATCAGTGAGCAATGAAAGGCACCGTGATCCCAAAGCACATTCTTTCAGATATGGAAGATCTAAGTCTAATTCTCTACCAGATGGTTTGGTGCTTAGAGATCCTCCTGCCCAATGTCTGGTCATTCACTAGTCACTGAAGTATGAGGTAAAGGGAGACAAGGAAGAGGATAGAAAGAGATAATGAAGATCTGCTATTTAGTAACGTCTGTTTTTTAATTTTTTTTAGCTTGAATGTGTGGCTAAACTCCTGGAGCCAGCTCTCAATTCCTCTCTGGAGTTGAACAATGGTGCACTTTGGCATAAAAAGATTTAATGCAGGCATTTCTTCCCCCTTCTCTTTCATGTTCATAAGCCTCAGATCAAGTTCCTTCTCTTTTCTCAATATTGAAACACAGATGGACAAAACTCCCTCCCTGTGCTTCCTCTCCAGATGTTTCACGGCTTTCACTCTGCTATTTGCTCTTGCTACACGCTGATATAGCTGCTGTTATAGGAGGAATAGCCACGTTGCTGGAATCTGTTCTGATCTCGTCAGAAGCAAATCTGAATTCTCTAAGATTTGCTGTGTTTCTGACTTACCCCAAAGTAAGTCGGTATGATCCAGTTCCTTTTCTTTACCTCAGTTCCATCCCACTCATGGCCTCTGGGAACTGAAGAAAGAATTATTGGGATGGGGCTGACCTGGAGAGGCTCTTCACTCCTATAATAGGAAACGAACCCTGCAGAGCATGTGGCATCATCATTGAACAAAGGGACGTCCAATTGGCTTTCTTCAGAGGTTTCACTGGAGAACACAAGGGGCCTACAACGAGGAGAGTTCTTGGGCAAGGACTGGAGATCAAAATTTGGTTTAAGACCTAGCAAGGAGGCCTGAAAGGGAAGTATGACATTGCAGGTTAAAAGAGAAAAATAAGATTCAGTGCTGGAAAAGACATTAAGGAACAGCTAATTGAAGGTGTTAATTTTATAGATATGAAAATCCAGGCTTGGAGAGAAGATGTGCATTGCCCTAGGTTCCTGGACAAATTGTAATATGAGCATAATAATCATGTCACTATTTTTTTTTGTATTTAATGACACTTTAGATAGAGAGATTTAATTATAGATATAATATAGGTAAAAATAAATACCTCTACCTCTAGGTGTATATAAAGATATCTATCTATATGTATATTTAACATAAATAAATAAAAGCACCTTCACATAAATATAATTATTTAAAGCACTTAGAAAGATAGATAGATAGATAGATAGATAGATAGATAGATAGATAGATAGATAAAGCACTTGTTCCATGATCACACAGCTATTATGTGTCAGGGGCAGTTTTAAATTTAGGTTCCTCTTGACCCTAGGTCCAATCCCCTTTTACTACATACCTGATCCAGATAGGATCTTGATATGTGAAAATGTTTTAGATATCTATATCAATATGAACACAAAAGTGCTTTAAATGTGCACAAACAGATAGGTGCATACATAACTATAGAATATGCATAGCTACATATAGATATGCATATACATAGCTATAGGATATACATATTTATATAGGTGTGTATATACATGTATATGCCTACATATAGAGATTTAAAGCACTTTCTGATACATCTATCAATTGATAGATGATTGATAAATTGATATTTAAAGCCCTTTCACATTCAAATCATTTTGTTAGAATGAGACAAAGATATAGTGGAAAGGACATTAGACCTGGGGTCAAGAAAGATCTGGATTAAAATCTTGACCCTGATACTCACTAGTTGTGTGACCATGGGGCAAGTCACTTCACTTCTCTGAAAGAAGTTTCCTGTTTCCTAATTTGTAGAATGAAGATAATACTTCCAGGACTTAGTCCACAAAGCTGTCATGAGTGTCAAATGAGATAATGGAGGTAAAGTTCTTAAAGTGATATTAAAATGTTGTGTTATTATCTGTTTCTCACAGCAGCCCTGTGAGGTAGGCAGACCAGGTAGTATTATCTTCATCTGACAGACAAGGAAACAGATACAGAGACTGATTAGGCCAAGGCCATGGGATTAGGAGCCAGTAATCTTTTTCTGCTTTCTGCATTACATTCAGCAGCAGAGCCAAAGACCCCAGAATTTGGCTCCACCAAAGCAGTTTGCAGGAACAATCCTTTTTCCTTTTCACCATTTTGCTAGTAAACAGTTGGACAGACCTCACGGGCAAAGGCATAAACAAGTCTCCCAAGTTCCTCTCCTTGCCAAAGGAGAGGGAGGGATTCTAAATAGAACTTACTGTATAGTTGTGAATGGCAAGCTCCCTATTAGAATCTCCTCCTTTTTCCTCATTTCTGGAGTTTGTCCTGTGGGCTTTACATAACCTGCTCCGTAGAAGTGGTTTGACTAAGAATTCATCCTGAGATCGATAATATGGAAAGAATCCACCAGAGGGAACCAAGTCTTTCTGGTCCTCCTTGTGCCTAACATTGATTTCTTCTTTCTGGAGGCAGAACCCCAAATTCAAAGTTGATGGTTCATCAAAGGTCCCTTCATATGTTCTAAAGTATGGTAAGCAGTCCAAAGGCGTGACTATATTTGGTGTGGATGATGTACTGGTGCTGAAAACAACCCTGGTATTAGGGGCATCCTCAGAGAACTGAAAAAGGGACAAAAATGACTTCCTGTAGGGGATCATAGAGGTAGATTTTTCCTTGATCTTATTTTTCTTCTTTAAAGTCTGGAATAGAGAGAGAAAATATCTTTTGACCTTCCACAATCATGAACTGACTTCCTTCAAATGAACTCATCATCTTTCCCCTAAAATTGCCTGTCCTCCAACTCCAGGAAGACTAGAGTATTTACTTATTCAGCCTCCATGCTTGTCACACTCTCTTCTATCACATCATCTCTAATGCCTGGAATTGACTTCTCCTGCCTTCATTAATCAATCAGTCAGTAAATATTTATTAAGCACCTAGTGTGTGCCAGGATCTATGCTTGCTTGAGATACAAAGAATGAAACAATTCCCAATCTCAAGGAGATTACATTCTAACAGGAGAAAATAAATGTATATGTATATACGTATATATGCATATATACATATATACATACATACATACATATACACGTATATATACTACACACATACACACATGTGTGTGTGTGTATATATATACATATATATAACACTATGAAGCATAAACATAAAGCAAATAAACATAAACAAATGTAAAGTAGTTAAATACAAAGTATTTTGGGATGGAAGGTGCTAGAAATTGGGGAGGTCAGGACAGACTTCACGTGCAAAATGGTGCTTAAGTTTTCATTTTAAGGGAAGTGACATATTCTTTGAAAAGTCCTTCACTTTGTTTAAGGTCCAATTAAGGTCACCATCTTGAAGTGAGGGAGCACAGAATGATTAGTTGAGTGCTAGAGTCAGAGAAACCTGGGTTAGAATCTTACTTCAGACACTTAACTTTCGACAAGTCATTTAATGTATGTGAGCCTCAGTTTTCTTCAGTAAAATGAGTATAATAGTAACATCTACCTCACAGAGGAGCTGTGAGGATCAAATGCATGTGAAGTGCTTTGGAAACATTAAAATGTTTTATAAAATTTTTTTGAGCAGCTAGGTGGTGTAGTGGATGGAGTGCCAAGCCTAGAGTCAAGAAGATTCAACTTCCCAAGTTCAAATCTGGCTTCAGACACTTTCCAGCTCTGTGATGCTGAGTAAGTCATTTAGCCCTGTTTGCCTCAATTTCTTCATCTATAAAATGAACTGAAGAAGGAGATGGCAAACTACTCTAGTATCTTTATCAAGAAAACCCTAAGTGGGGTCACAAAGAGTCTGATGTGACTGAAAAATGACTAAAGAACAAAATGAATGTATAGTATGGTGATTATTATTTCATCTTTCAGGCAAAAGTGATCTCTATCCTCTTAAACTTCTTATCCCATTTTGCCCGTTTGTCTCCTTTGCATGGGTTCTGTTTCCTTGTAGTCCTAGGTAGCATTGTCTCTTGCAAACAGTAGGCACTTAGTGTTTGTGGAATAAATGAATGAGCCGCTTTTGGTTCTATTAAATAGGAAGCCCCCTGAGGATGTAATCTATGTCATTATGACTGGACAGTGCAAGGACAGCAAGAGAACACAAAGGAACACCAGCAGCCAGCAGTTTTTCATAATGTAGGTTGTCTTTACAAATCTGGAAAGGCCTTCTGGTTAGCCCCATTCTCATCAAAACTAGAACAGTCTTACCAAGGCTTCCAAAGAGCAGAGATAATACCTGGCTCACAAAAAGCTTGCTTATCCCATCAAAGTGGGTGCCTCAGGTAGTTTAGGAAGTCTCTTTTGCAGTCAGGGGCCTGAGCTCTCTGAAGAAGTTTGTCATGCAGAGAAAAAAAGTAATTAATCTTACTCTGATCAGTTTTCTCTCTAGGAGTAGAAAAATATAATTTATACTTTTCATAGGTTTTCCTTTGACATTCTTCATTGCTAAGACCTTATACAATTGTTTCTCATTTTTCAGGGTTAGAAATACATTTTGCATCCACTGTATATAGCATAGTGCCCAGCCATATTTACATACAGAACACTAGCATATTTGCACTTAAGCTCTAGATCTATGATTGTACTCTAACTTCCCCATCTTACAGATGAAGAAAATGAGGCTCAGATAGCTGAAATTATTTGCTTCACTTTATAAAACATGTCAATGACAAAGTCAGGACAGGTACCCAATCTGAGCTTCTCAGTATTCTATGTTGTCGCTAATTTGGAAGTGCCATTTTTAATTGCTATGACAACGTATTCACTTGTTCTAGTATCCTTGAAAGGCCTTACCATTTTTTCCATCTTGTGGATGTTAGCAATAGAGATAATGCTCACTGTGGTCTAAGGCAATTTCCATGTGTCCAGTCTTTTCCTTGATGGTCCTTGGCTTCAGTACACAAGGGAGTCATTAGCCACAGAGGGTGCTGGTGCCGAATCTGTCTTATCTCCATCTCCATCAATTAATTCACCAAGCAAGACCAGGGTGTCCAGCACCCCTAAAGAAGTCCAGTTCCAACAGGAGAAAAGATATCTAAAATTCTAAAAACCATCTCTGGTGTTTCAATGTTTTGTTCACTGGGGGCCTACTCATTGCATGAATCAGTCTCATCACTTAAACTATAGCCACAAAGACAATGCAAAGTATGCCCATGGAGATAGCTTTCTTCTTCCTTTTTCCTCCTCTTCCTCCTCCCCCCACCCTCTCCCCATCAAGCCCACTGCCTTCTACCCCACTATAAGAAGATTCCACCATGAAGTCATAATTGCCTTGAGACCTTTCCCAGCTGGAAGCATGACAAGAAAGCCAGTTGGCTCTGTTTCCATGGAGATGCATCATGAAGTGCCCAACACCTGCGTTCTTCACCTGTCTCTTAAATCAGCTTAATTTGATTCTCTGTGTGATATACTTAGGAACAAAGAAAAACAAAAATATCCCCTGGAACCAAATCAGCTTTGTAAAAATGCCTCAGTAAGCTCATTCAGGGGATGAAGTTCATGATCAGGGGCAGCAAAGGGGCAGTCCTAGCTGGAAACTTTGTGCCCCAAATTGTATAATCTTGATTAGTCAGGGTGGTTGTGGAATGAAGTACCTGTATCCTTGTGGTCTTGTAGACTTGTTCTAAGCTTATGAATTTCTTGATCAGTCAAGTTTTAAGACACATAGGTACCCGCTGTGGTGCCCACTGTTGTTTTTATTTGATTTCAAACTCACATCCTACTTTAGTCACTCATTTATCACCCACTGAGTAAAGACTTATAATAGAAAATTCATTTTTAAAATATATCATATACTGAAATGTTCATAGCAGCACTTTTATTGGAGTAAAAAACTCTAAACAAAGTAGATGTCCATCACTTGGGAAATGGCTGAAAAACTGTGGTAAAGAATATTAATGGAAGGTTATTGTGCCATAAGAAATAATGAGTATGAGAAATATGGGAAGACACATGAATTGATAGAGAGAAAAGAAAGAGAATAAACAAAATAGAACCAAGAAAAAAACCAATTCAATCAGTATAATAAAGTAAATGAAATATAAGTATAAAGGGGAAAAAATCCTAAAAGGTAGTCAGACTATGATTTATAACCAGTCTGGGTCCTGAAAAACAGATGATGAAAGACACTTCCCTCAGTGGAGTGGGATAGGAATGATCAGAGGTGAGAAATGTTCCATACTATTAGACCCCATCACTTTATCAGTGAGTTTTATTAAAGCAAAAGTTCAAAAGTAAACGTTCAATGGCAGAGGAATCATATTGGAAAATGACTGCGATCTAAAGCAGAGGTATCAAGCTCATGACTCATGGGAAGCCTACAGCACTGGTGTATAGGATAAAAGCTATCAACAAAATTTTCAAAATACAAACATCCCAACATAACCCATGGGTCCAAACAAGGATATCTAATAAGCCATAGGGATTCAAAGGGCAGCTAGGTGGTGTAGTGGGTAGAGTGCTGGGCCTAGATTCAACAAAAGTCTTCTTTGGTTTTGTTTTGTTTTATTTTTTTGGTGAGGCAATCAGGGTTAAGTGACTTGCCTTGGGTCACACAGCTAGGAAGTGTCATGTGTTTGAGGCCAGATTTGAACTCATGTCCTCCTGACTCCAAGGCCAGAGCTCTATCCACTGTGCCACCTAGCTTCCCAAAAACTCTTCTTTGGAAGCTAATGGCTCTATGAGAGAGCAAGAATCAGTCAAACAGAAACAAAAAAAAAATGAAAAAATAGATGAAAATGTAAAATACCTCATTGGTAAAACAACTGACCTGGAAAATCGATCCAGGAGAGAAATTTTTTAATTATTGGTCTACCTGAAAGTCACAATGAAAAAAAAAAGCCTGGACAGCATCTTTCAGGAAATCATAAAGGAAAACTGCCCTGAGGTCCTAGAACCAGAGGGTAAAATAGCCATAGAAAGAATTCACTGTTCACCTCCTGAAAGAGACCCCAAATTGAAAATGCCAAGGAATAGAGTAGTCAAATTTCAAAATTACCAGGTCAAAGAGAAAATACTGTAAGCATCCAGAAAGAAACAATTTAAATATCATGGAACCACAGACAGGATTACACAGGACCTTGCAGCTTCCACATTAAAAGACTGTAGTGCATGGAATATGAAATTCCATAAGACAAAGGATCTTGGATTACAACCAAGGATCAACTACCCAGCAAAAATGAGCATGATCTTTCAGGGGAGGAGATGGATATTCAATGAAATAGGGGACTTCCATACCGTCCTGATAAAAAGACCAGAGCTCAACAGAAAATTTGATCTTCAAATATAAGACTTAAGAGAGACATAAAAAGGTAAACAGGACAGGAAGAAACAACATATTACTAATAAGGGCAAATTCTTTACATCCCTACAAGGGAAGATGACACTTGTGACTCTTGAGAACTGTATTGTTATTACACTATGTTAAAGGGTATACATAAAGAGGGTGGGTATAAATTGACTTTGATGTAATGATGAAAAAAATCTAATCAAGTGGGTTAAATGGAACCAAGTAAGTGAATTAATCTGATCTAAGAAAATGTACCAGACAAAAGGAGGAGGCAGACAAGGATAAATTGCATCACAAGAAAAGGCACAAAAACCTATTACAGCAGAGGGAAAGAAGGGAGGGAGATGAGCATTGTTTGAACCTTACTCTCATAAGATTTGGCTTAAGAAGGGAATAACATAATCGGTTAGGTATAGAAATCTGACATGCCGGTATAGGCAGTAGGAGGGAAAAGGGCGAAAGAAAAGGGAGTGGGCTAATAGAAGGGAGGTGGGACTGACGGAGGCTGTGGTCAAAAGCAAAACATTAGTGAGGAAGGAAAAGGAGAAAGGAGAAAGAAAAGCATAAACCGAAGGGTGGGGGGTGGGGGGAAGGATGGAGAGAAAGACACAGTTATCATAATGCTGAATGTGATATATGAATGTAATGGAATACTATTGTGCTATAAGAAATGATCAACATTCAGATAAACCTGGAAAGACTTGTATGGTCTGATGCTGAGTGAAGTGAGCAGAACCAGGAGAACGTTGTACACAGTAACAGCTACATTGAGTAACGACTGACCTTGATAGACTTAACACCTCTCAGCAACACAAGGATCTAAGACATCTCCAAAAGCCTCATGATGGAAAATGCTATCCACATCCCAAGAAGGAACTATGGAGTTTGAATGCAGATCAAAGCACAATATTTGCTAAAAACAAACAAACAAACAAAAAAACCCTCTTCTTTTCTAAGTTCAGCTCCAGTCTCTGACACTTACTAGCTGTGTGATCCTGGACAAATAACATAACCCTGTTTTCCTCAGTTCTTCATCTATAAAATAAGCTGGAGAAGGAAATGGCAAACCACTTCAGTTTCTCTTCCAAGAAAACCACAAATGGGGTCATAAAGAGTCAGACACAACTGAAAAACAACTGAACAACAAAAATAGAAGTTCAGAAGACAAGATGGTTATAGGATCATAAGTTTTAAAGCTGGAAAGAATTACCTAGCATGGCACATTCATTTTTATAGATGGAGAAACTGTGTCCCAGAAAGGGGAAGTGACTTTCCTTCGTTCCTCTCACTTAGTGACCTCATCAGCTCCCACAGGCTGGTGGTAATCAATATCATCTCTAATCAGATAGTGCCCAGATCTATATATCCAGCTCTACTCACTTTCTTGAACTGAAATTCTGTATTATCAACTACTTAGTGGACATTTTGAACTGAATATTCCACAAGTATCTCAGACTCAACATATTCCAAACCAAACTCATTATCATTCCTCCTTATACCTAACTCTCTTTCTCATTTATTTAGAAAGCGCCACCATCCTTCCATTTACTTATGTTTGTATCCTAAGTGTCATTTTTGCCTCCTTCCTCCCCCCACTCAACACATTTAATCAGTTGCCAAATCTTATCTTTTCTAAATGTACGTGTCTAGCATCTATCCCTTTTACTTTACACACACAACCCCTCATCACCTTCTCGTTGTTCAGGTCCTCATCACCTCCTGCCTAGACTTTTGGAAGTATCCTTAAGCTTGGTCTTTCTCCACTCCAATCCATCTTCCACACAAGTGCCAAAATGATTTTCCTGAAAGCATGGGCCTATGTCACCCCTCCCCCAATGAATCCCAATGTTTATTATATGTAGGCTCTTTCACTTGACATTTAAAGATCTTAACAACTTGGCTCCATCCTGCCTTTTCAGTCTCATTCCACATCATTCCCTTCAGCATACTGAAGCACACTAGCATTTTTCTTGTTCCTCATATACGACATTCTGATCTTTTGTCTCCATGCCATTATACTGGCCATCAATATTGGTAACATTTCCCATCTTCATCTCTGACTTTTGGAATCTCTAGCTTTTTTTCAGAATTCAGCTCAAACACTACCTTCTGTATGTCTTCATAATCCTTGCTTCCACAAGGGTTACTTCCTTTCTGTTCTGTAAGTGCTTTGTATACGCCTGTATATGTGAATATTGTTTCCCTCAATAATAATGATGATGATGATGATGATGATGATGGTAACCTGCATTATAACACTTAAAGGTTTGCAAAATGCTTTACAAATATTATTTCATTTTGTCCTCATAATAACTCTGAAGAAGACATTGTTATTCCCACTTTACAGATGAGGAAACTGAGGATGGAAGTTAAGTGACTTGCCCAGAGTCATAGAGCTAATAAGTGTCTGAGGTCAAAGTTGGAGTAGGTCGTCTTGACTCCAGACTCAGAGCTCTAACCACTGTACCACTAACCAATGTAATTCTCTTTGAGGGCAGAAAGAAGCTGATTCATTTTTTATCTTTAGCACATAGCAGAGTGCCTGATATATACTAGGTTTGTTGATTGATTCTTTACCCATGGTTAATACTAGGGTCTGCATTTGGAAGACATAGGGTCTTCCATCTTCAAAGTCAGTGCTCTTTCCACTACTTGACCATATGGATATACCTTGTTGTTGTTATTCTTTGGTCTTTGTTCTCGAAGAGGACCATGACATAGGGAAGGTGATGGCATGACTTGCAAATGAATTGGATTTAAGTGAGACAGGGCTGTGCAAAGGCACCAGATCCACTCTCTCCTCTAGAGCTATCTGGGTCCAGTGGCAAGACATAGATTAGGATGACTGGAGATGGCCCTGGATGCAGCGGATGTACAAGTTGAAGCCAAAAATATAATTTATACACAAAAACCTCACTGCAATACAGCCTTCTTGAGTGCAGTTTCTTGCATCTTGTCTATTACCTGCCACAATTAATTTTTCCAAATACCAGACAGCTTTCTCTGTCATGCAGCTTCATCTGTATTTTGATTACGGGCTGTAATGACACTTGTCTCTGGGACACCTAAAGCACTTTTGACCTGAGTTACCAAATTCCCTTGTCCATGGCACAGAAGAGTACAGCAGAATTTTCCAAGAAGATGCACATGCATGTTAGTTGCTAGGTACAGCCGAGTTCTTAATACCATCTCTTGTCCATGCAGGTCAACTGAGATACAGAGGAGAATCTTTTTATTTGTACAAAAACTATTCAACAGATTCTATCAATAATCAAATCATGTTTAGAAGAACAAAGAGGGAAAAACCTATTTTCTTTTTTAAAAAAAGTCTTTAAATTTAAATTTTAAAATCAATCAACAAAGTAGTTTCATTGATGCCTCTTACTTCTATAACACTGTTGTTTCTGTATCTCAACCTCAACCCAATATAACCCCCAGTACTGGAACTAAACATTCTCTTATGAGAAAGAAAAACAGCATTGCAGTGAAATTATTTGAACTTGTATGGAATACTTTTTTCTTATAGACTCTTACCTCTTTGCCAAAAGGAGAGAGATATGTTTCATTATCTTCTCCTTCCAACCAAAATTAGTCATTACAATTATTCAGAATTCAAAATCCTTTTAGCATTCTTTTTGTTTATGCAATTATATTTGTGAATACTGTTAGGTCCCTTCTTTTTAATATAAATTTATATCAATATCTTTTGTGTTGTAGCACTTATATTTTCCACTGTATCCCCATCTCCCAGACATATATCACTTAAAATGAGCAGTAAAATGAGGAAGAGGAAAAATGTTTTGTGAAACTAAACTATATATCCAAAAAATCTAATTTTATACACAGTATTCCATGGCCATAATCCCCCAGCTCTGTAAAGAATCAGGGGAAGTATAAAGAAAGCAAGGAATTCATGAGTTAAGAGTGGCGCAGAAGGCATGCCAGGCATGGAGGCTGTTCACACATGTGGAGGTGGAAGATGAAATGCTGAGTTTGGGGGGCAGCAAGTAGGCTGGTTTGACTGAAACATAAATTGTGTGTGAGCATCTAGGAGATGCTAGAAAAGTAGGCTGCAGTCAGACTGGAGAGGCTCTAAATGCCATGGTTAGGGTTTTGAAATTTCTCCAGAAGTCCATAGGGAACGACTACAGCTTCTTGAGGAGACAAGTTAAGTGATCAGACTTAGAGTTTCTAAAATTAAAAAAAAAAATTAAAGAAAGAAGCAGGGGAAGGTACCTTCTCATAGCTCTTCCTTGGGGTCAAGCTTAGTTATAATTTTGCAGCATTTTGTATTGGTGCTATTATGTACTCCATTTATATAATATACATATATGCATCTATAATAAACATACACAATATACAATATATGTGTGTGTGTATACATATGTACATGTATGATTCCTGGTTCTGCTTTCTTCACTTTTTATCAGTTTACATATCTTTGCATGCTTCTCGGTATACATTGTGTACACCATTTCTTACAGAACAAAAATGTTCCATCAAATTTATGTATCACAATTTGTTTAGCCATTTCCTGATTGATAGGCATTGTCAATTCTTTTATAGTATTTTAAATTACAAGGGAAATAAAGGTCACTCTTGTGAGCCTCAGTTACAAGCAGAAGGCCATCTACGAAAGAGTTACAGTGACAAGGTGTTTCCAAGACAACGCTTTTTGAATTTCTACAGTCCCCTCCAACTCAGCCCTATGCTTGACCCACAAACAATGTGGTTGGCCTTTTATGTTATTTCTTTATTGTTACAATCGCTGGTTAACTGAAGAACTTCAGGAGGTTTCCATAGCAACCACTCAATCCTCTTGGCAAGCACACCCACTGCAGCAAAAAAGGCACCTCATTTGCTGGTTAGGAGAGGGAACAGATTCAGACCTATCACATGCATTCATTTGTTGGCATTCCATTCACATTCTGGTATGGCCAGATACCCAGAGCCACCAGCAAACAGGGTCATGGAAGGTTCTAGGTCAGTAACCAAAGTCACAGTAAGGAGACCTCTCACTGCCGTTATACTTTAAAGCTTACCCTCAAAGAAACAGTGAAATAGGAGCGCTAAATATTAACATTCCTGTTTTTCAGGTAAGTTTCAGAGAGGTTAGATGATTTGCTTCTGGTCACATAGATAGTAAAACTCAAAGCACAGATCAGAACCCAGGATTCATCTCTTCAAAAGAGTCCCCTCTTCTTTCCACCACACTGTGATGCCTTGATAGATTTTTTTTTTAAAAATCATACTGACCCTAGAATATACCTGGGCCCCTTACTCATTTCTATGAAGCCCTCCTCATTCTTCTTTGGTACCATACCTCCTGAGGTCAGATAAAAGGCATCCCCAGGATGTCACCCCAGAGTTGGCCATTACGTATTGTTTCTGGGTTGAAAGGAACCTTCCAGCCACTCTGCCTTGATTCAAGGCCTACATGTACATTAAGATAGAACACATTTAAAAAGGAAAAAAAAATTAAAATGGAAGGGAATAAAGTTGTAAAATAAGAGGAGGGGAACAGAAAGGACAATTGTCTTTAGTCAATCTTCAAGGTATCTTCTGGTTCCAAGTCTTGTGATGTTGGTGTAATAAACTAGAATCCAAAGGTAAGAAAAAAAAAAGACAGGATAAGGCCCAACTCCTATGATGTAAACTTCTCTGATGTTGACAGTACTAGCATCTCCCCTCTCTGAATCCCTACGATATTTATTACTTCTGCCTCTTATTTTGGAATTTTTTCACACACCACCTTGTGTTCTCAAATACATCTTCTTGTGCTTTAGAGACATCTAGATAGCATGATGGATAGGGCACTGGACATCAAGTCAGGAAGACTTGAGTTCAAATCCTGCCTCTGACTCTTACTAGCTTTGTGACCCTAGGCAATTCATTTAACTTCTCCTGGCCTGAATTTAATCTATCAGTACCCTTAATCATATTGTCCATGCTCTATCCAGGACTGCCCCATCAATATTGCCCTCTCTCCTACATCTCTGAACCTTCCGCTTATCATAAACTCTCTTTTATTAGTCTATAAACATGCCCGAGTCTTCTCTTGACCCCTTATCCCACCCAGAGGCTGTCCTATTTCTTCCTTCTTCACTGCTCAATTTTTTCAAAAAGTTGATTGTGCCTGATCAACCAGTCAATCCACAAGAATTTAGGAAGCAGTCACCATCTGCCAGGCACTGTGCTAGGCACCAAAGACTCAAAGAAAAAAAATTACCCAATCCTTTCTTCCACTAAATGAGTCTTTATTTAGGGAGTCAACATGTATATAGGGAGCATATATGTAAATGTGGTTCAGGTTGATGGTGCACGTTACCCTCTCTCATTTCTCTCTCCTGGGGCAGGATCCTTCTAACTCCATGTTATGAATAAGCCCACCAAGCCCCCTCCTTAACTAGAGCAAGGCTCAGTTCTGGGCCCAACAATGAAACCACAGTCCAGAGCGAAAGAAGAGTCATTTATCACGTCTCTTGCAAGAAGTGGGCATGTGCCCTATAATGAGAGAAGCATGCTGATACAGAAGCAAGAGCAAACTTCATGCTGTTAGCCTGGCGCAGCCCCTCCCTTCAGAGCTCAGATTGGTCCAAACTCTTCCGGGTTACAATCTTCCTGAACCACACATCTCATGTTCCTCCTTGACATGTTTCTCCTCCTTCATCATGCGTCCCATGTTATGGAAATGAGCAATGTTCTCTCCTTGGGATGTGTCACAATATGCATGAGGCTAATTAAGCATACGTGTTAGCAAAAAGTTAGTGACCATTTCTTGACCTGACCAGTTTGAGCCTGGCACCCCCATCAGGAAGCTTGTGTCCTCTTCTAAAAGCTGATTGGTTGGTGGTGCTCACACG
Source organism: Phascolarctos cinereus (assembly GCF_003287225.1). Lineage (NCBI taxonomy): Eukaryota > Metazoa > Chordata > Mammalia > Diprotodontia > Phascolarctidae > Phascolarctos > Phascolarctos cinereus. The sequence continues at coordinate 344,603,233 of NW_027555625.1, forward strand.
GCCCCAACACTGCAGCATCCTGTGGAAACCTAACTTGTTCCTATTATTATTTCTCCAACTCCACTTTGTATTTCCCTTAGCATCTATCACAGACCTTTGAATGTAGCTGACACTTCAGTGTTTTTAACCTTCTATATTGAAAAGCCTATGGGGCAGAGAGATGGTGCAGTGAAGTCGGGAGGACCTGATTACAAATCTAGTCTGAGATACTTACTAGCTGCATGACCCTGGGCAAGTCACTTAGCCCTGATTGCCTTCCCCTCCCCCCCCACAAAAAAAGGAAAAACCCAGATTACGGGCAAAATGACTGTGCCAAGATGGCATGCTTTAGGAAGCTCCCAAAAGATACTTATAGCATAAATTATTCCCATTTTTACAGATGAAAGAAGTGAATGCCAGAGATGTTAAGTGGTGTCACAGTTAAGTGACCAGCATGAGAGGCATGATGGAGAGGTCTAGAGGACCGTCTAGTGAGAAATGAAGATATGGCTGGCCAGTGACCCCTCCCTAAATGGAGGTTTGGAGAGGAGTCATCCAGAGATAGAGTAGCCTTTGGGGGAGAATGGCACTTTCAAGATGTGAATTTCAAAGCTGAAGTGAGATTCCATCATGAAGAGGTTCCTGGATCTTGATGGAAAAGTCCAGAGTGTAGCCTCAACTTTTGAGTCATTATGATCTATACCTGGCCCTGTGGTGTGGGCATGCCAAAGCCATATCATTCTATATGTTCATCTCTCTCTCCACTCCAACATATAGAAGGATGTGCTGCATGTTTCATTTTTTCAGATCATTTAAAAAAAAAAAAGGAAAGAAAAGAGTATCCCATCTCTATCTACAGCTATCAAAATGATTTTTTTTTAATTTCCCTTCTTCCGCTGAGAGGTGCATGCTTACTAGAAGAAAAAAACACAGAACACTATTGGAGGTATTGCCATCAATATTTTTACCAAAAAAGAACTTTTCTGATGTTCAGTAGCAGGACTTAGGGGTAGACCTTCATTGGTGTCTAGAAATTATGTTTTTAGACCCATGCCTTAGGGAAGCCCCACATTGACCTGTGTAGTTTCTAAAGACCTTTACCTTTTCTCTTTTTTAATCTCTCAATATTTCATTTAAAAATTATTCTTTTTAAACGTATCACTTCATTTATTGTATTTATTTATATTTAAATATAATACTGATTTCCCGCTTTGCTTAATAGAATCTTATCTTGTAACAAATAGTGGTAATCAAGAAAAACAAATCAACACATCAGTCATGTCTGAAAATGCGCCCCTCACTTTGTATCTCTAGTTTCTCCTACCCCCTCCTAAGGGGCAGGAATCATTCTTCACTGATGATTCTCCAAAGTCGTGATTGTTCACTGCATTGATCAGAGCTCTGAAGTCTGTTGATGTGGGCATAGTCTCATTGCTTGGCTTATTAAGTTTGTACAAGCCCTCTCAAATTTCTCTGAATTTTTCATATTAATCATTTCTTGGAATAATGTTCCATTTAATTAATTTACCATAATTAGTTCAGACATTTTAAATTATGTGTGTGTATGTATGTATGTATCTTTGTGTATATGCCTAATAGTGATGCTTCTGGGGAAAAGGGTATGTATAGCTCAGTGATTTTTTGCTCCTTTTGGTTTCATCTTTCTTTGACTTCTTTGGAGCATAGAGCTAGTAGTGTTATCACTGAATTGAAGAGTATAAAAAATTTAGTAACTTTGGGAGCACAGTTATGGACTGCTTTCCAGAATGGCTGCACCAATTTGCAGCCCCACCAGCGGTTCATTAATGTGTCTGTTTTCCCCTGGTTTCTTCAACATTTATCACTTTTTTATCTACTTTGACAATTCATTTCCTCAATTATTAATGATTTGGAGCATTTTTATATGGCCATTACTAACTAGGGTTTCTTCTTTTGAAAACTGTCTATTCATGTGCTTTGATCATTTATCAATTGAGAAATAGCTCTTAATCTTATAAATTGATTTGCTTCCATATATATATATATATATATATATGTATATATATATATATATATATATATATATATATATATATATATATACATATATATATATATATATACACCTTGGAAATAAGTATGTATTTGATGCATTGTATTTGATGATTTGATGATTAAATGTATTTGAGAAACTTGCTACAAAGATTTTTTCCCATCTGCTTACTTCTCTTATAATTTTAAATGCAATGGCAATATTTATACAAAGAAGATTGTTCCTGTATGTGATCAAAATTGTCCATTTTATCTTCTGTGATCCTCTCTATTCCTTATTTGGTCATGAACTCTTCTCCCATCCATAAATCTGAAAAGCAATTTCTTCCTTGCTCCTTTAAATTGTTTACAATGTCACACTTCATGTCTAGGTCATGCATCCATTTGGAGTTTTGGGGTTTTTTTTAGTATGTAGTGTGAGGTGTTCTTTACTAAATTTCTTCTAATGACCTTCCAGCTTTCCCAGTTCTTTTTGTTGAATAACGATTTCTTAAAACAATAACAGGAACCTTTGGGTTTATCAAACACATGTATACCTAATCTGCTTCACAGATTGATTTTTCTCTTTCTTAACCAATAACCAAGTTATTTTGATGATTGCTACTTTGCAATATAGTTTGAGATTTGGTAATGTAGAAGCCCTTCTTTCCTACTCTTTTTCCATTAATTCTCTTGAGATTCTTGACTATTTCTTGATTATATATTATTATTCCTACAGTTTAATATATTATTACTATTATTACTATAGCTTAATAGTTTGTAGTTTAATAGTTTAATTCTTAAATTTTTGGTAGTATTATAACTTTTTTTTATTTTATTGGCTCAATCTGCCCATGAATAATAACCATTTTGTAGTTATTTCAGTCTGCTTTTATCTCTGTAAAGGGTATTTTCTAGTTCTTAAATATGTCGGTAGATAGACTCCCAATATTTTATTAAATATGAAGTAATTATAAATGAAATTTCCCCCTTTTCTTCCGCCTGCTGGGGTTTGTTGGTAATATATAGGAATACTGATATTTTGTGTAGATTTATTTTATATCTTTCAACTTTGCTGAAATTAATTATTTCAATTAATTTTAGCTGATTTTAAAGTTTTGTAAGTATGATATCAAATCATCTTCAGAAATTTGATAATTTTGTTTCTTCTTTGTCTATGCTTATTCCCTAACTTTCTTTTTCTTGTCTTACTGTTATAGATAGCATTTCTTGTGCTGTATTAAAATTGAGAAAAAATTTAAAAAATAAAAAATAATAGCAGTAACAATGAACATTCTTTTTTATTTTTTTTATTAATTTATTTTGATTTATCAACAATCACTTCCATATGCTTTTGAGTTGAAAATTTTTCTACCCCTTCCTCCCACCCACCCTCCCCAAGATGGCGCACAATCTGATGTAGGCTTTACATTTACATACCCATTAAACATATTTTCACATTAGTGAAGTTGTAAGTAAAAATTAAAACCAATAGGAGGAACTATCAGAAAGATGAAACAAAACTCAACAGAAGGGAAAAATAAGCAATAGCGATTCGACTTCCATAGTTCTTTCTTTGGATGTGGACAGCATTTTCCATCCCGAGGCCTCTGGAGATGTCTCAGATCCTTGTAATGCTGAGAAGGGTTCGGTTTGACAGTCTTAGTCAAACAATGAACATTCTTACTTTGCCACTGATCTTACTCAAAAAGCCTCTTATTTATTCCCATTACATCTAATACTTGTTCTTGGTTCTAGATAGATACTACTTGCCATTTTAAGGAAAAGTGTATTTTTATGTTTTCTAGTGTTTTTTAATACAAAAATAGATGCTGCACTTTATCAAAAGCTTTTTTCCCCTTTGTCTATAAAATTACATGGATTCTGTTCATGACATTAACATTGTTGATTATATTAATAGTTTTCTTAACATTGAATGAGCCCTGAATTCCTGGAACAAATACAACCTGATTATATCATATGATTTTTACATGTTTCTGTAGCCTTTTAATGAATTTTTTAAAAATAAAATTTGCATCAACGTTCAGGAAGAATATTTATTCCTAGTTTTCTTTCTCTTGTGTTCTTTTTTGTAGATGACATCATTCTGTTGACATCTAGTACTTGAATATGGAAAAGTCTTCTGGATAACTCAGTGTAAAAAACTTGGAATCATGAACTTGGACATGAGTTTGTATCTCAGGTTAACTGTTTATTGTGTGACCTTGGGCAAATCACTTGAGGACCTTAATTTCCTCATCTGAATAATGCAGGAGTTGGACTACAGGACTTCAGTTCTAGATCTATGATCCTGTAATTCTATGAAAAAAGGCTATGAAAAAAACAAGTAGATGAAGAATGTTGTCCAGATTGTGACTTACAGTTAGATATACAACTTAAAGAGATTATCCAGTAATATATAATATGGAAGACAGTATTTTCAATGGACAATGATTCAAAATTAAGCAGGAGGAGAACCATCAAGATTAACTTTAAGAAATCACAAGCCTTCTTAATGACCTTTCAAAATGACCAGAAGCAAAAGCCCATCTTTTTAATGAAAATATTTTTCAGCTGTTATGTGAGTCATGCCACACTACAATTTCCAAAAAACTCCAACTAAGGATTAACTAAAGAGCAATGGAAAGGTGCATAGTGGATGCAAGGAAGATGTAACACATTGCAAACAAGGAAGAATTGGAGCAAAAAATGTCATCAAAACAAATGAAAGAGAAGATAACCTGGTCATAAGGGGAGGGTCCATATGTTCCATTGCCGTCCCATGATGTCAAGAAAATATGAGAGAGGTTCCAGCATATTTGGTAGACCTTTTGTGATGAATTAGTGGGAGGAAATTAATGAGAGGATTGTGATATGCATCATTAGATATTATTAATGAGATCATAGATTGATTTAAGTATAAATAAATATGTGAAGAATTATGAAAAGATGACATCATCTTAGTACCCAAAGGAGCCAAGACACCCCACAAGCACCCCAGAAAACCTATATAAACACAAAAAGAAATAATAAAAAAGACAAAGAGAAATGTCTATAGCTAAACCACCCAGTTCAGTTTTACATACTTGCATTTAGCGTGCATGCACACACACCCACATACACACAGATAACTAGAAGCTAGAGCGAATTGAAGGCTGGAACTACAGCAAGAGGCAAAGCCTGAGCAGATACATAATAATAATAATAATAATAATAATAATAATAATAATAATAATAATAATAATAATAATGTTGTAGATTAGTGTAAAATAGTACTGTAGATTGAGGAAAGACCAAGCAGTAAAACTAAAACAGGAAAGTCCAAGTAGAACTGTAGAAAAATCATTTCCTGGCCACAAAGATTACAAGAGTATCTGAGAATGAATCAAGAGATATAAAATGTAGTAATAGAGAAAATGAAAGTTAAGAAGTAAAAAAATGGTGAGAAGACATAATAGCTTAGAAGAAGAAGGGAGGAAATTAATTGGGGAAAATATTTTTGGAGTGAGTTTCTTTGATAAAGGTCTAGTTTCCAAGATATATAAGGAATGGATTCAAATTAAAGAGAATAAGAAGCATCACTCAATTGATAAACGGTCAAAGATATGAACAAATAGTTCTCAGGTGGAAAAAAATCAAAGTTATCAATAGCCACATGTAAAAATGCTCCAAATTACTAATAATTATAGAAACTTTGAAATTTCACCTCATGCCCATTAGATTGGCATATTTGACAGAAAAGGGGAAATGACAAATTTTGGAAGGGGTATAAAAAAATAGACATATAAATACACAGTTGGTCAAACAATGAATTGGTACAGCCATTCTGGAAAGCAATTAGAATATTCCCCCAATATTACTAAATTGTGCATGCCCTTTGACCCAGTGATATGCCTACTAGGTGTATTCCCCAAAGAGAATAAAAAAAAAGAGGAAAGGACCTATATGTACAAATATGTTTATGGTTGTCCCTTTTGTAATGGTAAAAACTGGAAACTAATAAGGTGCCTATTAATTGAGTAATGGTCTAACAAATTAATTGTGATATATGAATTCATCAAATATTGTTGTGTCATAAGAAATGATGATGTGGATGGTTTTGGAAAAACCTGGAAAGACTTGTATGGGCTGATGCAAAGTGAAGCAACAGAACCAGGAGAACAATTTTTACAATTACAAACTATCTTGAGAGACATAAGAACTCTGGTTAAAGCAATGACCAATCACAATTCCAAGGAATAAATGTTGATGATATTGCCTACCTCCTTACAGAGATGATATAGATCTAAAATGAAAAATGAGGCATGTTTTTGGACATGGCCAAGGAAAACTGTGTTTTGCTTGGCTATGCCTATTTGTTATAAGAGTTTTGTTTTTATTTACTTTTTTAATGAGTAGAAAGTTGTAGAAGGGAGGCAAAAATGTTTATTAATTGAACAAAATAAAATTATAAATAGCTTAAAACAGGTGATAAAACTTAAACAAAAATTAAATCTTACCCAAGAACTGATCTCCCTGAAGATTGTTAGTCAAAAATAAAGCAGTGATTCCATGAGACAAGAAATGTATTTTTTTAAATCAAAAGATTGAAAAAATATAAGTACAAGGTATATATTTTTAAAAATTGACCTTAAAAACAGGTCAAGGGAATATAATCTAAGAATCATCTCACTATCTGAAAATCACTAACAACAAAAAATCCTCTTGAGATCATATTTCATGAAATCATTGCTTTTTTTTAATTACCCCGTATATTAGAACCAGAAGGAAAAGTGAAAACGGAAAAAAAAAAAATTCATGGCACACTACTTAAAAGAAATCTTAAAGTGAAACTCCAAGGAATGTCAGAGCCAAAATATAAAGTTTCAAGGTCAAGGGAAAAAATACTGCAACCAGGCAAAAAGAAAGAATTCAATTGCCAAGGAGACACTGACAGATTCACATAAGACTTGGTAGTTGCCACTATAAAGGAGCAAGAGATGTTGCAGTACAGTATCCCAAAAGGCAAAAACTAAGTATAAAGGTACATAGGGGAATTGGGGGAGGGAGTAGGAATGAACTTTTCATAATTAAGTTGAAATATTGAAATGCAAATGCAGGAATCAAGGGAAACACAAAAAAGTAAATACACCTGATCAATTGGAAGGGACTATATGAGGATGAATTGTTTGTATAGACAAGTATCTTCTCAGAACCCTAATGTCTTCAAGTTTCATAGATGAAGTTAAATACCGCAGACAAAGAACTTACAGTTTAAGGAGAACAAAGAAATGGGAGGGAAAAGGGAATATCCTGATGAGGAAAAGAAGAATTGGAGAGAAGTTACTACTTCACAAAATAAAGTTTAATGAGATGAAGAGTACACCAACATGAAGGGAGAGGTGGGAGTAGCAGGCATCTCATGAACTTCGTTCACTTATATTTGAAACAAACAAAGAAATATTGAACACGTACAAGAAATGGGTGTTGAAATATATTAAGCATAACAGAGAAATGCGTGGAGATAAGGAGAGGGAAGAAGAGTTTAAGGAGGGCAAGTTTCTTGAGAGAGTTGTCTCAAGTAAAATAAATTCAAGTGTTACAGAGTGGAATATGAAGATAGGAATAAAAGTAAAACCAGTAATTGGGAAAGGGGAGGGGAAGAGAAGGAGAATGGAATAAAAACAGATCACTTCAATTGTGGACTGCTAATGTTAAGCACTCTTCTTTCACTAATTTCTTGTTCTATGTCTCTCCACCATGCCCTGTGCTTTCTCACCTGCAAACCTTTCCTCACACAAAAACATAAAACTAATCTTAAATATGAACTAGTCTAAACTCTATTGTAACAATAAGAAAACTAAGGCCAAGAAAGGCAAATGACTTACTTAAGGACATTTAGCTATTAAGTGGGCAGAGTTGGGGTATGAACCCTGGTTTCCTAATTTTAAACCCAACATTATTCCTACCAAAGTCATAACTAACAATTTCTGTTCTTGAGACATGTGGTAATGAGTTGGAATAATCTGAGACTCACTTGGGATGCAGTTACTATAAGGAGGAACCATGTTCTGGTACACTATAACGTTTCTAATCAGATAAAGATGGGAAAATGCTCCTGCTGTGGGTGTAGGGTGGATAGGATTATAAGACTCCATGAAGTAGCTACTGGCCACCAGAGGAGGAGGAAGGACAGTGAAATAAACACCCTCAAGACTTTACTTCTTTTATTCTCTAAAACCAATACCCTTGAGCAAGGCAAGTAGCCTTGTGTTAGTTAGAGCTCTGCCACTATGCCTTTCAATCCACTTACTTTAAAATATTCTTCCCATAAGAAATACAGGAAATGGGGTACAGAAGTCTGTCCTGCCCTACAGGAAAATAGAAGGGGAAGAGGATAAGAGAAGGGGGGAAGAGATAGAAGAGAGGACAAATTAAGGGAAGGGATATTCAGAATGCATGACAACTTGGGGTGGGGGAGGGGTGAGATGGGGTGAAATTTGGAATTCAAAATCTTGTGGAAGTGAATGTTGAAAACTGAAAGTAAATAAATTTATATATATATAAAATAAAATATTCTTCCCTACTTTTATCGTCTGTTGAATTTATATCCATCCCTTAAAGTATAATTTAAATATCATCTCATTTTTTTCTAATCCAATCTTTCACTAACTAATATTATTATACATTTCTCACTATGAAGTCAGAAGACATGAGTTTGAGTTCTGGCTCTACTTTTTACAACACCTATGTGACCTTTGACAAGACATTTTAGGATGATAGAATAACAGCAACATCGATTTAGGGCTAGAATGGATTTTAGAGGTCACCTAGTACAAGCTCCTCATCTTATAAGTGAGGAAACAGACTCAAGGTTGTCAAGTGACTTTCCCAGGATCATGCATAGAATAAATGACACAGCTGGAATTGAACCCAAGTCCTCTGATTTCAGAACAGGTGTTCTTTCTACCAGGCTATACCTCCTTCTAGAATTCAGTTCCATTATGTCAGGTACAGATCCTTTCAGCTCTAAATCCTATGATCATGAGGGATATGTAATATAATTATATGCATTTGTATCTAAGCCTGGACTATCAGCTCCACAAAAACAAGGACTACCTTATTAGAGATTTCTTTTTTTCCTTACAGTATCTAATATAGTTTTCTACACAGAATGGGCACTTGCTAAGTATTTATAGAATTTAACTGCATTTTACTTTGTGTTATAATACTCTATGCAGATCTTCCCCGAGGGACTGTTAAGTCCACAACAGCAAAAAACAGGGTCATCTTTATGCCTCTCTCAGTGCCATCCTAAAAACAGGCTTTCATAAGCATTTGCTAAACAAGACTGCCCTATATGTATATAAGATCAGAAAGGGTCCATAGGACAGATCATCCCTTTCTCTTACTTTGGAGAGATTATATTTTAATGTAAAATTTATCATTAACAATGTTAAATATTCCTTACAAATAGATTTCTTACTTATTTTTGACTATAAAAAAGAAAATCAGTTTTCCACCATTAATTCCTCTCTCTTCATAACTATTAAATGTGTTTTAGAAAAAGTGTGGTATCTTCCCCATATTTCCACTAGAGGAAACAATAATTCAGTTTTACCTGGATATCGAATAGTACTGAATTATTCAATAATAATTTAGAATTCAGATTACTGACTATAAAGTATTTCATTTCAATAAATGAAATATGTCATTGACCGTGATGTTTAGCTGTTCCCCCATTGATGGATATTCCCTCAATTTCCAATTCTTTGCCACCCACAAAAGAGCTGCTATAAAAATTTTTGTACTCATAGGTGCTTTTCCTTTTGTTTCATTTTGCTTTCTTTTGTTTTTTATCTCTTTGGGATACAGACCTAGTAGTGGTATTGCTTGGTCAAAGGGTATGCATGGTTTTATAGCCCTTTGGGCATAGTTCCAAATTGCTCTCCAGAATGGTTAAATCACCAGTAATATATTAGTGTTCTAATTTTCCTACATCCCCTCCAACATGTCATTTTTCATTTCTGTCACATTAGCCAATCTGGCAGGTGTGAGGTGGTAGCCCAGAGTTGTTTTTCTTCCATCAATACTGGTTTAGAGCATTTTTTCATGACTACACATAGCTTTGATTACTTTGTCTGAAAACTGCCTGTTCATATCCTTCAATCATTCAGCAATTGAAGAATGGTTCTTATTTCTATAAATTTGACTCCATTTTCTATATATTTGAGAAATGGAGTATTTATCAGAGAAATTCACTATAATTTTTTTTCATAGTAATCATCAGCTTACCAACCATGTAATTCCCTCCATCCTATTTCCCCTGTTTATGCTATTCTATCTCTCCTTTTACCCTGTCCATTCTCAAAAGTGTTTTACTTTTGACTTTTACCTCCCGCAAACTGCCCTCCCTTACGTCAGCTCCGCACTTATCCCCTTCCCTTCCTACTTTTCTGTACAGTAAGATGAATTTCTACAACTGAGTGTGTCTTTTATTTCCTGTTTGAGCCAATTCTGTTGAGAGTAAGGTTCATGTGCTCCCCTCTCTGTCACCTACACTGGACTATGTTCCTCTCTCACCCTGATACATTAGACCTTTTCTGCCAACCTTCTGAGTTGTCTTGGGCTGGAAAATTGTTTCACTCTGTCTTTTTGTGGGTTCTGTTGCTATAGAATTTGTTTAGTCATTTTTAAAAGGCATTTGAGGGAGTTTGGGGAAGAGCTCAGATAAGTTCCTACCTTTACTCCTCCATCTTTGCTTCAGGAATTAGACTTTTTGCTTAGCTCTGGAGGGTATAACTAACTATAATCATTAGAAGTTTCTGACAGGCAGGTTTAGAGTCCACATAAGGAAAATTTTCCCAGCAATTAGAGCTATCTCAAAGTAGAATGGACTACTTTGAAAAATGGTGGGTTCTCTCATACCCCATGTCTTCAAATGAAAACTAGATGACCACTTGGCAAAGTCATGAGAGGATTTTTATTTAGGTTCAGTTTGGGATAGACACTCCCAAAGTAATTTCCAGCCCTGAGATTATCTTTCTGTGATTGTGTGATACAAAAAGCTGTCGAAATAATCGTCCTATTGCACAAGTATGATAATTGCATTCCCCTGTCCAAGATCCTTTATTAGTTCCCTATTGTCAGATTCTTTATTTATGTTGGAATTTAGGGGTCTCCAAAATTTGACTTCAATTTTCTTTTCCAGATTTATTTTATTCTAATCCACTTAATGCACTCTATGTTTTAGATCAGAGGTGTCAGAATTCCAGGGAGAATCCAAGATGGCAAAATAAAGAAAGCACTCTCCCTCCAAACAACTTTAAAATATATCTCAAAATGAATTCTGGGGTGTCAGAGCCAACAAAAGGTCAAGGTGAGAGACTATTCTAGTCTAAAACAACTTAGGAGGTCAGAAAAAGAGGTCTATGACAATGGAGTGGAGGCTGGCCCAGAGCTCATGTGGTAGCAACAGCAGCTGTGGGCTTTGGACAACAGCAGCAGTAGTTTCAGTAATTCTTGCATCAGAGACAGTAAAGGGATAAGGTTACCTGGACAGAAAGATATTATAGCGGATCTTTGTGCTAGCACTAAGCACAGGACCTGGCATTGTTGGGCAACTCCATTGCCCATACCTACATCTGGATCCAAGTTTCAGGGTTGAGAGGAGTACTTTGAGTCACAAGAGATCAGGGCCCCCAGGAGCAGTAGCGTTTATGATCTCAAGGGATGAGGTACCCTTTCTGGGTAAGGACCAGAGTGCAGAGCAAGAGAGCAGTGACCACCTCTTTCCTCAGATCACACCATCTTGGAAGCACCAAAAGCTTCCAGACCCCCAAAACTAGCTTAGAAAATAACAGCAAAAAAAAAAAACCCTGAAGTTTGGGACAGCGCTCCCACCTACCCTCACCCTTGAACCAGGGAACAGAGTCCAAATTTAACATAAAGATCAAAGTCAAGAAATAGACTAGAAAATTGAACAAAAAAACCCCAACAATTAAAAAAAACTACCCTGAAGCAATCATTTCATAAAAACCGGGCATGAAAGGAGGAATTGATACAGAGGAAGCAAATGGGGTTGGAGGGCTAGTAATGTTGGAACCTTAATCTCATTGGATTTGGGTTAAAGACGGAACAACATATACATCTAAAAGTATAAAAAAGTTTTCTAAACCTATAAAGAAATAAGAGGACTAAAGATGAGTACATAGATTAATATTTAGGAAGGTAAGGGAGAGGATAAAGGAGGGACTCTTAGAGGATTAGATAGAGTAAGGAATAGGAGAGTAATGGGAGAGGATAAGGTAACAGGGATAGGGTAAAAACAGAGCCTGAGAATGATAATAGTGAGTAAAAATAATATGGAGGGAAATTCACAAATAGTAATTATAACTTTGAATGCAAATGGGATGAACTCATTCATAAAAGGAAATGGGTAGCAGAATGGATTAAAAATCAGAATCCAACAATATGTTGTTTACAAGAAACACCTTTAGGAATGAGAGAAACAGAGTTAAAATGGAGGCTTGGAGTTTTGACTGGTGCAAAAAGAAGCAGGGGTAGCAATCACAATCTCCAACAAAGTTAAAGCTAAAATGGATTTAATTAAAAGAGATAAACAAGGTAACTACATTTTGATAAAAGGTACCATTAGTACTGAACCTACATGCACCAAATATTATAGCATATAATTTTTTAAAAGAAAAGTTAAATGTATGGGTGAAGATAGATAGTAGTACTATAATAGTGGGGAATTTTAAATGTTTGATAAAATTTTCTTCCCCTCTCAGGACTAGATAAATCTAACCAAAAAATAAATAAAAAGAAATCAAGGAAGTGAATAGAATTTTAGAAAAGCTAGATGTGATAGCTGGAGAGAAATGAATGGGAATAGAAAAGAATATACCTTCTTCTCAATGGTTCATACTAGCTTTACAAAGACTGACTATATATTAGTCAATATATTAGGATGTAAAAACTTTATAGTAAAAAGCAGAAATACTAAAAATGTGTTTTTCAGATAAAAATGCAATAAAATCATATTTAATAAGGCACCATGGAAACATAGATTAAACACTTAATGGAGACTAAACAACCTAATCTTAAACAATGTTTGTATTGAAGAACAAATAATAGAAACAATCAGTAATTTCACTAAAGAGAATGACAATAATGAGACAACATATCAAAATTTATGGGATACAGCAAAAGCAGTAATCAGAAGAAAACTTATATCTCTAAATGCTTACATAAATAAAATAAAGAACAGACCAATGAATTGGTATAACAAAAAATATTAGAAAAAGAACACACAAAATCCCCAATTAAACAATAAATTTCAAATTCTAAAAATTAAAGATGAGATTAATAAAATTGAACGTGAAAAACATTAAATTAATAAATAAAACTAAGAGTTTTATGGAAGAAAAAACAAAATAACCATTGGTTAATTTGGTTTTTTTAAAAAGAAGAGAACCAAATCTCTAATATTAAAAATGAAAATGTAAATATACCACTAATGAATGTAAAATTAAGACACCTATAAGGAGGTTTTTTTGCCCAGTTATAAATTAATTCGCCTAACTAAATTTAAAAATTTAAGTTAAATGGAAGAATATTTGCAAAGGTATAATATCTAAATAGACCTATTTTAGAAAAAGAAATTAAACAGGCCATACCTGAGCTTCTTAAGAACAAAAGCACCAGGACCAGATGGTTTTACAAGTGAATTTTGTTAAACATTTAAACATCAACTAATCCCTGGGGCAGTTAGGTGGCACAGTAGATAGAGCTCTGGCTTTGGAGGACCTGAGTTCAAATCCAACTTCAGACACATGACACTTACTGGCTGTGTGTCCCTGGGCAAGTCACTTAACCCCAACTGCCTCATCAAAAAGCAAAAAAAAAAAAATCAACTAATCCCAATTTTAAATAAATTATTTGGACTAATGGCAAAGAAGGGATCCTACCAAACCCCTTTTATGAAACTGTGATATTTATAGCAGGAAGTCAGGGATGGTTTAACATAAGAAAAGCTATTAACATAATTGATTATATCAATAATAAAAGTAACAAAAATTATATGATTATATCAATTACTGCAGAAAAAGCTTTTGATAAAGTACCAGACTCATTTCTATTAAAAATTCTTGGAAGTATAGGTACAAAGGGATTTTTCCTTAAATTGATAAAAAATGTATTTATCTAAAACAATCAACAAGCATTATTTGTATTGGGGATAATCTAGAAGCCTTCCCAGTAAGATCATATGTGGAACAAGGATGCCCACTGTCACCAACATTATTCAATATTGTATTGGAAATGTTAGCAATAGCAATGAGAGAAGAAAAAGAAATAGAAAGAACTCAGAATAGAAAATGAGGTAATAAAACTATTGCTTTTAGCTGATGATATGATGATATACTTGGAAAATCCCAAAGACTCAACTAAAAAGTTAGTTGAAACAATTTATAATTTTAGAAAAGTATATAAAATATATCCACATATATGTATATAATGCAATATTAGTCACTCAAAGTTGTTTATAAAGTACATAAAGTAAATCCACATAAATCATCAGCATTCCCATATATCACAAATAAAATCTTGCAAGAAGAGATAGTAAGAGATACCCCATTTAAAATAAAATATATGGGAGTATACCTGCCAGAATAAACCCAGAAACTATGTGAACAAAATTATTTTTAAAAAACTTTTTATACAAATAAAATCAGATTTAAATAATTGGAGAAATATTCATTGTTCGTGGGTAGGCAGGACCAACATAACAAAAATGGCAACCTAAATTAATTCATATATTCAATGTCATCCCAATTAAATTACCAAAAAATTGTTTTAATGAATTAGGAAAAAATAAGAATAAAATTCATTTGGAAGAGCAAAAAAATTAAAAATATCAAGGGAACTAGTTTAAAAAAATATAAAGCAAGGACATTCAGCAGTACCAGGTCTTAAATTATATTATGAGAAAGTAATTATCGAAACTATCTGGTCCTGGCTAAGAAACAGAAAGGTAGGTCAATGGAATAGAGTAGACATACATTTTACAACAGCAAATAAATATAGTAACCTTAGATTTGACAAATGTAAAGATTTAAGATTTGGAGATAAGAATTCATTATTTGGTAAAAATTACTGGGAAAACTGGAAAGCAGTCTGGCAGAAATTGGGAATAGACCAATATTTTACACCATTTACCAAGATAAGGTCAAAATGGATACATGATTCAGATACAAAGAGAGATATTACAAGAAAGTATGAAAAATATAAAAGATATTAACTATCAAAATTGTGCATAATGAAAAAGTTATAAATAAACAAGAGACAGAAAGCAGTGTGAAGTATAAAATGGATAATTTTTATTAAAACAAATTAAAAGGTTTTGCAAAATAAAACAAATGCAGCCAAGATCAGAAGGAAAGCAGAAAATTGGGAGGGGGGGGGGAATTTTATAGACAGATTCTCAGATGAAAGGTCTCATCTCAAATATATAAAGAACTTTGTCAAATCTATAAGGATATAAGTCAGTCCTCAATAAATGGTCAAAGGATATGAACAGGCAGCTTTTAGATAAAGAAATTTTAAAAAAATGTATAGACATAAGAAAAAGTGTCCTAAATCATTACTGATTAGAGAAATGCAAATTTTAAAAACCTTGAGATTTTATACCTATCAGATTGGCTAAAATGATTATAGGGGAAAGCAACAAATGTTGGAGGGGATGTGGAGAAATTGGGACCCTAATTCACTGTTGGTGGAACTGTGAACTGATCCAATCATTTTGGAGTACAATGTGGGATTATACCCAAAGAATTATTAAACTGTTTATACCCTTTGGCCTAGCAATACCATTACTAGGTCTCTTTCCAAACATGATTAGAGAAAAAAGAAAAGAACCTATATGTTCTAAAATATTTGTAGGAGCTCTGTGGTGGCAAAAAACTGGAAATTGTGGGGATGCTCATCAAGTGGGGAATAGCTGAACAAGTTGTGGTATATGATTGTGATGAAA